>NC_081361.1:31114994-31421325 GCF_030684315.1 Stegostoma tigrinum | reverse complement strand
TGATGACGTTCTCCAGACATTTAGGCCACTTCTGTATTTTGACTTCCTGCCAAACCTTCCTGGTGGGATTTTGCAGAGTTGCAATTATACGCTTCCTATTGGCAGAAGCACGCCCGTTGGAGCTTTCCTGACTTGGGAGAAGGGGTGAGTGCAAAATGCTGCTATGGGTCTCACTCCACTTCCAAAAAGGTTGAGATCTATTCGCAAAGCTGTCAACAAAGTGGTACTCGTTACATCACAGCACACAGCAAACACATTTAGTCACTTGACTGGTCTATTGGTTTGCGGGCACCAATTCTGTATATTCATCTGTCTTTTACCTAGTCCTATTTTGACATGTCAGAAGCACGCTAGGGAGAAACATGGTGGTATTAATTTAATTGTTGCTCATTAGTTTGGACATTCAGCATGTTACTTTTCTTAAGCCAGGCGATACTCATTTATTAGGTAGTGCAGCAACTTCCAAAACAGATGAAGGCAGCGAGGAAGATGGTTAAAAGGGTGGATCTTGGTGGAAATATCCAGTAGTAAGATAAAATTAAAATATAGAAATGGGGAAGAAGATAGAAGGTGCAGTGAGAAAGTTAGAGGTAGAATTAAAGCATTTATAATAATTTTAGTTTCAGGCCTACTTGTTCTTAAAATATTTAATATTTGTAGTCTGCGTTATTTCTGCAGTTGTGAAGGTGTTCCCGATATCCCTAGTTGTGTGATAGTAAATATGTTTTCAAATATAACAGTGTCTAAGAATTCCAATACAGCCTTTGCCATAATACACACTGAGGAATTAAATACTTGATATTTTGTGACCATAGTAGAATTGAATAATAATGAAGAGAATTTTATTTTTAAAATGTGCATCATCTGAAACCGCAAACCTGAGCAATGAGACTTCAAAACACTTAACCTATGAGCTGGCAAACCATTTTGAAACATTTCAGTTTGTGGTGTTTAATGGAACTTTAGTCTCCAGTATTTAAAACATTAAAAGTTTCAAGACTGTAGTCGACCGTAAATATTATAGGAAAAAGGTTTAATAATACGTGCTGTCTACTGAATCATCCCGTTCAGTGTTATCTTTTTAATAAATTACACTACACACTACGCTAACGTGTTTAGCTCCATTTGTTGTTAATCAAATCAAATAGCAAATGGATCAATTAACCATTTCGTGGCATGTTTGAGAATATTGTAACTATTGTAAATATTGTTTTTCCGAACCATCGGCCTAGTTTAAAAGGAGACACCATCATGCTGACAAGTGGCACTCAGACCTACGAAGAGCTATGTGATAGATTTGAAGGTTGAATAGAAAAATAAATGGCCTGTGCTCCTAGATGTAGTCAGGGTGACTCAGTAATGAACTGATTTGCATAGTTGAGGGCTAATTGCCACCTTATAAAGAATCACTTCATTCTTAAAGGGACGTAGAATTGTTTTTGGAGGTTGCCTCTTTGGGTAAGACTTTTAGAGGGCAGCTCAAACTGACCCACTCAGTGAAGCAGATGGCCTGGGGAGAGTCACTGTTCTGTAGATGTCTATATTTTTAAAAATAGGCCTTTGGGCCCATCAAGTCAACCCTTTTCCAGGCAACAACAAGCGCCAATCTATTCTAATTCCATTTTCTAGCACTTGCTGTCAACTATTGGAGCAAAAATCTTTTTGTTTCAAAGCAGTTTACGGAAATGGCCTTAGAAGATGGCCAACCAGATGAACACTTTCTACCCAGTTTGTTGAGAATAGAAGCAGCTATGGACACAGATCTGAGGAAGGACAAGACACTGTTCACAAGTACTTTGCTTAAGAGTCAGAGAGATCAGCCTAAGCAGCTCAGTGTGAGGCAGTTTTGGCTTTGTGCACGAATCTGTTTTTGTGGAATAAGGGAGCTCATGACCCAGCATTCACAAAGACAGAGAGAATGCTCTAGCCCTGCGTTAGACCCACTTGAGTGCTCAAGTCCAGAGATTGAGCAAGATCTCTGACCCTATGGGTGCTTGCAAAGAGCCTCACTCCCACAAAAAACTATTTTGTTTGATCACCAAACCTGCATTCACCTGCTGCTTACAAGCATGCACTGACCTCCCAAAAGTGACAAACTGACGGGATGCTTGAGGGCAGTGTGGAAGCAGTAATGATCCTCAGTCAGTGATGCCTCGGGGGGTGAGTGGGTGGGTGGAAATGGAACCCAGAGAAAAAGAGAATGTGATACGAAATTGGTAAGTAAGCAAACGGATTATTGATCGTAATCTCGGACAGAAGAGAAGCTGCATAAGTGATAATGACAGCTGACAGGGGAGCAGTAGTTGGCTGGCTAAAAGTAACCCTTGTCATTACAGGATAGGCCTGCGACAGAAATGTTGGTGTGGGAACATGGTGGTGAGCTGGGGTGTCAGACAACTGAAAGCCCAGGGTCATTTGTGTGGACAAATGTGGGTGTTTTAAAAAGTGGTCACCCAGTCTGCGTTTCATTTTCTCCAGCATACAGGAGACCATCTTATGAACAGCGAATACAATAGGTTACATCGAGTGAAGCACAGGTAAACTGTTGCTCCTTATGTCATGTAGACTGCTAACACAGATAGCCCTTACCTTACTTCCTGATATTGAAAGTTTCTGTTTAGCTTGGTTTTTCAAAAGACAGGAAAGCTAACATGTAGTATCTCCTATACATTGAGAACACACACTCATCTCGACTCCTTTGTCAGTGTTTCACAGGGACTGTTCCCTATGGGACGCCCAGGTCCACTACTCCTTCACTCCCAACAGAACCCCACAGTCCCAAGGCACCTTCCCCCACAACAACAGGTGTAACACCTGCCCATTCACTTCCTCTCTCCTCGCTATCCAAGGCCCCAAACACACCGTACCAGGTGAGCAGTGCTTCACCTGCACTTCACACAATCTAGTCTATTGCACCCGCTGCTCACAAATGTGGTCTCCTCTACACTGGGGAGACAAAATGCAGACCTGGTGACCGCTTTGCAGAGCACCTGTGTTCCGGCTGCAAAAATGAATCTGAGCTTCCAGCTGCCTGTCACTTTAACACACTGCCATGTTCCCTGGCCAACATCTCTGGCCCATGCTTCCTGCGGTGTTCCAGGGAGGCTGAATTCGAGCTGGGAGAACAGCGCCACATTTTCCACTTGGAGATCCTGCAGCCTGCAGATCAAGTTCAATAACTGTAGGGCCTGATTCCATTCTTTCATGTTTTTTTTTTACTCACCCCACAATGAATCCGATTATGACGACTGGCTTTTAGCACCGTCACTCATTCCCACCCACTCTCAACTCTCATTATCACTGATTCAACTTCTTTTCAGTCCCGGCCGAATGTCAATAACCCCCTCATTTTCCTATTCCTTTCGTACCTCTGTCTCTCTCTCTCTCTCTCTCTGGGCTCCATCTCTACCTATCTGCTCATTTCACCATCACCAACCCATCGCTGCGATGACCCACTTTGGGCCTTCAGCATAAGGACGGTTTTTTCCTCACTGATGAAGAGCCACCGGATTTGAAACATTAACTCCGCTCTCTCCTGACAGATGCTGTGAGACCTGCTGAGTTTCACCACCAGTTTCTGTTTATGTTCCAGCCCTCTAGCATCGGCAGTTCTCTGTTTTGTTCTGGTGCGTTAAAGGTTGTCTGAAGTTAATCGTTTGCACGTATCTCTGATTTCAGAATGTCCCTTTTTTATTTTACCATGTAATATTTGGGTTTCTCAAGAAGTGCCTGCTTTGTATGACTCTTGGAATTTTGGAAGAGTCCATTCATACAGGTTTCACTGTATTCTCAGACCTCCACTTCCCCCACCCCCATTCTATTGCTCCTTATGTAATGTAGACTGCTAACACAGATAGCCCTTATCTTACTTCCTGATATTGAAAATTTCTGTTTAGCTTGGTTTTTCAAAAGACAGGAAAGCTAACATGTAGGATCTCCTATACATTGAGAACCAGGTCCTCCTCCTGTTGTTGAGGGAATAACCATGTGGTTTCAGGCCAACACAGCAAGGTAAGGTTCTGTTTAAACTTTGTCTTTGTGTTACAGCAATCATCAGTTAGCAGAATATCTTCATGCAGCACTGTCAGGTCTTCTGATTTTCCTGAATGCAAGTCTGAAAGCACAAGGCAGTGTTTCTGTGGCTTGTCATCAGTTTGTTAGAATCTGCAGAGGGTCATTTGATCAGAGCCTGTAAAAATCACCCTAATGCAGAGGGTTAATTTATCATGTAACTTATCCTGCCAATCATGGGCTTCAATTTACTTATTTCTAATCAACAAAACCTATAAGATCATCCTGTAAGGATTTTGATGATAGGCTTCACACTAGTGAGAGGGATAGCAAGAACTGCAGATGCTGGAGTCAGAGGTAACAGTGTGGAGCTGGAGGAACAAAGCAGGAATGTTGACGTTTTGGATCGGGGCCCTACTTCAGAAATGGGGAGGCAGAAGGGAACTCAGAAATAAATCGAAAGAGGAGGGTTGACATTAGTGATGGTTTGTATTAACAGCAAGTCTGGCCATCTCTACAAGGTTTCTTTTAAAGAAAATTTTGATAACTTCACCCACCCCAACAAAAGATATTAATGTGCAAAATTACAACATAGGATTAAGAGTAATATACTGGCATGGATTGAGAATCGGGTAGCCTCAGGATACAGAGCAGGAATATCTTCTTGTTTGGAATGGAAAGTAGTGACAGTTGGAATATCACAGGGACCAGTTTTGACAGCAAATCAGAACATACATCATTTTTTTTTAACTATTAGCTCATGGGATGCAGGCATCTCTGGCTAGACCGCCATTTATTATGCATCCCTAATTGCCCAGAGACTGGTTAAGAGTCAACCACATGTGGATGAGGAGAATCAAATGGAATATTTACAAGTTTGCTGACACCACAAAATGTAGGTGGAATTGCGAATGCTAAGGAGAGTGTAAAGTGGCTTCAAGTAATGAGTGGGGAAATAGATGGCAGATGCAGTATAGCATGGATTGGTGTGATGTCACCCACAAGATTAGGAAAAGCAGGATAGTAAAAGTAACTTTTAAGTGGTGATATGTTGGGATAACATTGATGTACAAAGGGACCTGGGTGTTCTTGTGTTCCAGTCATTGAAAGCAAACTTGCAACAATTAAGAAGACCAATGATCTATTGCCCTGCATTGCAAAAAGGTTTAAGTACAGGAGCAGGGATGTTTTGCTATAGGTTTAAGAAGCCTTTGAGGTCACACCTGGAGTATTGTGTGCAGTTTTGGTCTCTGAAGACACTTCCGTAGAGGAAGTGCAGTGAAGTTTCCCCCAGACCAATTATTGGGACAGCAGGTTTTTCATATGAAGAAACGTTGGGTTGACTGGGCCTATATTCACTAGGGTTGAGAAGGGGATCTCATGGAAACTTACAGAATTCCAACAGTGCTGGTCAGATAGGCTGCAAAGATAATGTTTTCCCTGGAGAGTGTGAGGGTGGTGGTTGTGGTTGGAAGTGCAAAACAATGAGTTACAATCTCAGCATATGAGGTAGGCCATTTTGGACTGAGGTGAAAATTTTCCTCTGTCCCAAGGTACTTCTCTACCAGAAGATTGTGGAGGATAAGTTATTTAGTATAGTTAAGAAAGAAATAGATTTCTACACCCTAAAGATATCAAAGGCTGTAGGAAGAGGGTCGGGTATGGTATTGAAATAGCAGCTCAGCGATGTTCAATTGAATGTTGGAGTAGACTCGGTGGATTGTAAGGACGGACACTTTTCTGTTTCTGTTAGCAGCTGGGAGATGTCATGAGGGGACATGATGGAGACTTTAAAAATAATGGCCCACCCTTGATGTCTTGCTGGGTCTTTCAGGGATGCAGGTCAGTCAGGTAGCAGATACAAAGAGGCAATCACCACAGGTAACAGGCATTTACGTTTTTCACCAATCTGCGAAGCAGTGTGACAGAAATTTTGCTCTTCCCACTGAAGTGGAACTGAAAATCAGGTTGAAAACAAAATTAGGATCCAGACCGCACTGACTGATATAGATGAATGTACAACATGCTAATTGCGCAAGTCTATTTACTGAGTTTTAATGGCCTGGATTTTAATATTAGTGGCTTTGCCACTGACCTCATAGAAATACCCACAAAGTTCTTCTGGTGGTCTGTGTGATGTGGATTTCCCCTTCCCAATGTCAGTTTGAATCTCGCACTAAGTTAAGGGGACCTCCAGGCACTAGCAGCAATGATGAAATTAAGCAGACGAAACAGCCAATCACGTACACGCATTCTTACAGACAACAAAGCGGGAAGTAAAAAGTAAATTCGCAATTAAATAGTGAATTAAAAGTTTGGTTCGTACAACTATGATTGAAGCAGAAGCTAAAATATCATAAATTAATTCTAAAAATAGTACTTCAAAGATGTGTTTTACTTTAACCATAATTGAGAAATATGTTATTCCTCAAATATAAAATCAGTTAGTCAAGTCCAGTGTGACTCTTCTAAGGTCAATTATGAACTTCTAATATTGTTGTTACAAAAGCTTTTGTGGTAGCTGTGCCTGATTGTAACACTTTCAGTTCTCATTTACAGGTTTTGGAGTCTCAGTCTGGAACTTGAGCACAATAATTGATGCTGTATTGCAGTATTGAGGGTATGCTACACTGCATTATCAGATTTGCACCTTTTGGGTGAAGTGCTAAAGTAAATCTTGCTGCCTGGTTGATGTAAAGGACCTCTTCGCACTGTTTTGAAAGTGGACAAAGGAGCTACCCCAAGAGCTCTGACCAACTTATCGCTCACCACCATCCTGAAAGCAGATCATCCAATCATTATCAAATTTCTGGTTGTGAGTGAGTGCTGTGCAAAAAAGAGTTGTCTTTTCAAAAAAAATTGCTCAAGGGCTGTTGGCGTTGCTGGCTAGTCCATCCCTAGTTGCCTTGGAGAAGATGGTGGTGAGCTATTTTCTTGAAATGCCGCAGTCTGGTGGTGTAAGGAGCCTCAGTGCTGTTCAGGAGGGACCTCCAGGATTTTGACTCAGTGACACTGAAGAAATGGTGATTACATTTCCAAGTGTTCTTGGTTAGTGTTCTAGAGGGCAACCTGCAGATGATGGTGTTCCCAGGTATCTGCTGCTCTTATTTTTCAAGGTTTTAGTTTTGAATGGTGTTACCTCAGGAGCTTTAGTGAGTTACTACAGTGCACTTTGTAGATGGTACACACTGCATCACTCATGGTGAAGGGAGTGAATATTGAAGATGACATATGTGGTGCTAATCAAGCAGGCTGCTTTGTCCTGAATGGGGTCAAGCTTCTTGCTTCTTGCTGTTGGAGCTGCACTCAACCAGGAAAATGAGGAGAATGGCATCATTCTCCTGATTTGTACCTTGTAGCTGGCGGACAGTCTTTTTGGAGTCAGGAGGTGAGTTACTCGCGACAGCATTCCGAGCCTCTGACCCGTTCTTGTAGACATTGAACTAGACCAGCCATATAAAAACAGTTTCTGGTCAGTGGTAAACCCTAGGTTGTTGGCACTGGGCTGCCCGACAATGATACTGCCATGGTTGGGCGGCAATGGTTAGATTCTGTTTTGTCGGAGACGGTTATTGCTTAGTACTTGTGTGAGAAGACAGTTACTTGTCACTTCTCAGCCCTAATACAGATGTTATCCAGGTTTTTGCTGCATATAAACACAGATTGCTTCAGCACCTGAGGAGCCTTGAATGATGCTGAACACCATGAAGTCATTGATAAACATCCCTGCTTCTGACGTTATGATGAAGGAAATGTCATAGAATCTGAGAGTCATAAAGACAAACTGCACAGAAACATAGCCTTCAGTCCAGCTCATCCATGCCCACCAGATATCCTTAATTAATCTCGTCCCATTTGTCAGCATTTGGGCCATATCAGTCTAAACATTTCCTATTTGGATACCCATCCAGATGCCTTTTGAAATGTAATTGTACCAGCCTCCACCACTTCCTTTGGCAGCTCATTCCATGCATGTACCACCCTCTGCACAAAAAAGTTGCCCCTTAGGCCCCTTTTAAATTTTTCCCTTCTCACTTTAAAACCATTGAAGCAGCTGAAGATGGTTGGGCCTAGGGCACTCCCCTGAGGAGCTCCTGCTGAGATGTCCTGGAGCTGAGATGACTGACCTCCAACAGCTACAACCATCTTCCTCTGTGCCAGGTATGGCTCCAACCACTGGAGAGTTTGCCCCTTGATACCCATTGATTCCAGCTTTGCCAGGGCTCCTTGATGCCACACTCAGTTGAATGTAGCCTTGATGTCAAGGACTGTCACTTCCAAATCACCTCTGGAATTCAACTGTTTTGTCCATGTTTGAACTAAGGCTGGAATGCAGTCTGGAGCTGAGTGGCTCTGGCAGAACCCAAACTGGATGTCACTAAACAGGATATTCCTTTGCAAGAGTCACTTGATAGCACTGTTGATGACACCTTCTGTCATTTTATTGATGACCATGATGGGGACTGACGGAACAGTAATTAGCTGGAATAGATTTGTCCTGCTTTATTGTGTGCGGGACAGACCTGGACAATTTTCCACATTGTCGGGGAATTGCCTGTGTTTTGGCTGCACTGAGACTATTTGGCTTTGGATGCAGCAAGCTCTGGACCACAAGTCTTCGGTGCTGTTGCCTCAATATTGTCAAGAACCACAGCCTTTTGCAGTACCCGATGCCTTCAGACATTTCTTGACCTCATGGGGAGTGAAATGAGTTGGCTGTAGAGCAATGCTGGGGACCTAGATGAGGCCATGCTGGATTGTCTTCTGGCTGAAGATTGTTTCAAATGCTTCAGCCTTGGCTTTTGTTTGGACACAATGGGCTCCCCCATTCTTTGAGGATACTCATGGAGCCTCCAACTACTTGTCAGTTGCTCAGTTGTTCATTGACATTTAAAATTTGTCTGTTACAGGATTCAGGACCTAATATCTGAGCCATGGAATTCAAAGTTATGTCTATCTACTTCTACTGCTTCTACTTTTAAGGCTGTAATATTCCTATGTTGTAGGTTCAGCTTGCCTATGCTTCATTTTTAGGCATGCCTCCTGTGCTGTTTGTTAAACTAAGGTCGATCCCTGGCTTGGTGGTAATGGTAGAGTGGGGGATAAGTTGGGCTTTTGAGGTTGAACACAACTCTTCTGCAGTGAGCAGCCCACAAAACTTCATGAATGCCCAGTTTTGTTATGTTCCCTACATTTTCACAGTGACCTCCATGAAAATACTTTATTATGTGTATATTAGTGCTTTGAGACCAATGATAGCCATGCAAAGCTCTATATTGTTTCAAATCTTTCTTTAAAAACACCTCAGTAAGCAACGTTTGCAAGGATATTTATTGTTTGAAAGTAGAATGTCTCTGTTCAGTGATTTCTTGCGGACTGGGGCACATGAGGAGCACAACATCTGGAGAAGCATTAACCTATTGATAGCACCTTCTGGATTTTCGTGATGCTTGGACTCCTGAGGTTGCTGCTAGCTACAAAGGAGCGATAATAGTGAACCCTGGCATCATTGCAACCAGTAAATCTGAGTCATTGGGGCCAATCGTAACAGATTTCATACACAGCCCACTCACACAGAATTAAATTCAGGCCTGTGAACGTGTTTTATTGTCCCTCTCAGTATGGAAATATAACCTGTGCCACTCAAATACGTAATTTTCAGGAGAAAGTTGACTTTGTCGACATGTGGTCCACAGCGATCAAGGGTGATATGTTGGTAGAGCTGAGATGTAGGTAGGAGGCAGCTTATATGAATTTTAAGCACTAGTCTGGGCCTGTTGGGCTGATTGGCCGGTTCTGGGGTATATGCCTCACTTTTTATCAAAGGCAAGCCCTGATAGAACAAAGGCTGATGCAGAGGTACACTCTTGGGATAGAGATCTAAACTGATTACACCTTCCTGTAGAACATTTAGATTATGCCTTGAGGATTAAGGTATCAAATGGAAGTGAAGGCGCATGTGATTGGCCACATGGAAATGTTTGAGGAAGGAGGAAGGTGCAGCTTTGAGTATGGCTGGAGCTCCTCTGTTAATTTTAACTGACGGCGTTGTTGAGTTCACCCTAATTCATCAGCATACTTGTGCATCAGCAGGGAGCTACTTCCGTTTTCTGTTCTTTCACTTCCTCCTCCTTCTCTGCAGGCAGCAATGCAGAGTCTCCTGCCCAGTATTTCTGGCTGTATTATAGATTCCCTTGGAAGTGGTGCTGGTGCAAATAATTTGGGAGATCTTATGGGAGCTTTGTTACAACAGGCTGAGGACGTGGTCCTTGGGAATCTGGGTGAATATGAAACCTCCTGATCAGGTTGATTAAACGAAGTCCTTTCCATGCGCAATCTGACAAATTGGCTCCCTGACAGCAACATGGCTTCCGCTGGTCATGCCCTTCATTCTTCAGAGCCTTGGTAGGGTTACTGTAATTTTTTTTCTTCCTTTTCGGGAAATGATTGCCATTGATGCCTGTTGAAAATGAGACAGGAGTGGCCTGCTCCAGTTGGAAGACGAAATAAGTTGGCAGACAGAATGGTTTGAAATCGGGGTGAGCATTTACATGGAAAAAACATCCTCCACTTCCAGTACCCAAGTACTTCTGAGGAAACAAATGGAGTTTGCACATTTTCCCCGCATCTACGTGGGTTTCCTCCGGGCGCTCCGGTTCCCTCCCATAGTCCAAAGATGCGCAGGCTAGGTCAATTGGCCATGCTAAATTCCCATAGTATTCTGGGATGTGTAGCTTGGGTGGGTTATGGGGGGGATGGGTCTGGATGGGGTGCTCCAAGGTTCGGTGTGGACTTGTTGGGCCGAAGGGCCTGTTTCCACACTGTAGGGATTCTATATATAAAATAAGGGTGACACGGTGGCTCAGTGCTGCCTCAGGTTCAATTTGATTCAAATGATCCTATCAGAAGACTGAATCCCAAGAAAAATTAAAAGACCCTAATGAAGCTTCTTATGAAATTGCAGGTTCTGTTGATTGATGAATGAAACCTCATTGGATGTCTTGCTGACCAACACTCCATCAACATCATTTTCTTAGAACAGACAGATATTGGAACTGTAGAAGCACGTCACTATTGCATCCAAAAACTTTGCGTGATTGTACTGGTGTCTTCTTCCTAACTACAGCTGGGTCCCTATGTCCAATGTGACATCGGTGTTGCTGTTGCCCTGACACGGCTCCGGCTCTGTGATTGTTTCTATGTTTCAAACCTATACGAACCTCCAAGTGCCAACTGGCACCAGCTCAGGGGGTGGTACATGGTAAACACCATTGCCATTCCAAACTGGTAGCCAACTACAACTAGTTTCACTGCCTTCTGTGTGCTTTAAAATCCTTGAGCCCAACAGTTCACCAGAGCTGGACACCTCCCTTCACTTTGACTAATCAGCTTTCTGTTGTGAGCGTGCAGTACAAGTTTTGACATTCAACCACATCAAAGTAGCTTGAAAGAGAACCTGAAAACAGGTGAAGAACTACTGGAGCTCACTTGTGTTCCTGTTAGAGTGACTGGTAAGTCTGGTAACGGTAGGGAACAATGGTTGAGTAAAGACTTGCATTTATTGCTCAGTCCTTCTTGAGTAGAGGAGATGGGACATCATGTTGAGGTTGTACAGGACATTGGTGAGACCTCTTCTGGAGTCACCCTGTTACAGGAAGGATTTTATTCAGCTAGAGAGGGCTCAGAAAAGATTCACCTGGATGTTGTTGGGAATGGAGTGTTTGAGTTATAGGGAGAAGCTGGATAGGCTGGGACGTTTTCACTGGAGCTGAGGAAGTTGAGGGGTGGCCTTTTACAAAGGTTTATTAAATCATAAAGGCCATAGATGAGGTGAATGACAAGAGTCTTTTCCCTAGGATGGGGAAATTCAAAACTAGGGTGAATATTTTTAAGGTGAGGGAAGAAAGTTTTTACAAGGGCTATGAGGGGCAACATTTTTACACAGTTGCTTGTGTGTGGAATGAACTGCCAGAGGAAGTGGTGCATTTGGATACTATGCAATGTTTAAAAGACATTTAGGTAAGTATGTGCATAAGAAAGGTTTGGAGGGATATGGGCCGAACACAGGCAAGTGGATTAGTTCAGTTTGGGAACATGTTTGGCATGGACGAAAAAGTCTGTTTCAGTGCTGTGTGACTCTATGAGACAGTGGTACATCAGTCTTCTCCCAAAGCTGTCCAGAGGGCTTCCAACCTGGGGAGGGATAGTTACTAAAATGCTACTTTGCAAGAGAAGATTTTGAGTACACCTTGGATAAGGGAGAATTAAATAAAGGAGATTGGCCATTGGTCACTTGCAGGACTCAGTGCTAGATCCAATACGATCAACATGTATACAAAGAGCCTACCGATCAACAATCACTCCTCACAAGGTAATCCGTGTTAATGACATTTGTTGTACCACCCGAGCTCCATCTTTCTGTGCTGCTGGACCAGACCCTGAACAAAGACACCACAAAGTTGATGGGGGTGTACTGAAGAACATGATGTCTCAGTTGAATCCCAACAAAACCACTTGCAGCGTTTTGCACCTCCACTACATCAGTGCCAAAAACAATTGCTTGTCTACATGGGTGGTCAGTGATGATAACATAATCCCAACCAAACATACTTGGGAGTGGCTCCAGAGAGGACTTCGATCTTCTCGAATTGTCTGAAGAAAGCAGCAGCTAATGTCAAATCCAGATCTAACCTATTAACCAAACTTGCTGGATTAATGTGGGATGCAGCTGCTACAATAGCCCAGAGCTCAGCACTTGACCGTTCATACTTTGCAGCTCAGTACAATGCAGTCATCTGGCAATGGTCATGCCTCTCAGATCTTGTTGCAGCAACGTGCTTTGTAGCTGGAAGACTCCATTCAACAAGCTGCCTCTGACTTCTTGCCCTTTCTATACATCATTCAACCATCTGATATGGTGATATTATTCAAGCCTATTAAAACCATCCACCTGTACAAACCTCAATTACCCACTCCACGTTGAATTCAGCTACAGCCTGACTTCGATCCCTGTGCCCCACATACAGTAACCCTGCTGAGCGAGATCCACAGCAGACCTCCTTTGGAGCAAGCAATGGGGGGACCCAAGAAAAGCACAAACCAGTTCATTGGGACAAATGCCCAACTATCAAATGGCAGGCTTCATGTTACCATGGTGAGAGTTGGCCTTGCTAAAGATTTGAGGGAGGGGCACAGCCAAACCCCGTGTTATGCACTTGTGGAGAGACACCAAACATTGCTGCATGTGACAGAGTGGTCTCCCCTCCACCATCCAAATGCTGGAGAGGTTACATTAAACTCAGTAAGGAAGGAAGCTTTTGCATCGCTTTGTAGATTTTCATTTGTTCAGTTTTAAAGAAAATTGAAATGAACTGGTAGAACAAAAGTTTGACGCAGTGGCATTCTTAACCACAGTTGGCTGTGTATATGTTCAGCACTGCATAGTCCAGGAGATAGGATAGGTTAGTGAGTGCATATTGTCCTGCTGAGGCAACGTTAATTGTGACAAATCTCTCAAGGTGCCCAGGTTACCAATGGGTACTGCCACTTGTCTCCACTCCCTCTTTACATATGCATTGTAATTTTTCTTGTTTATCAGATATTAGAGGGGGGCATTCATAGCCAATCCCTGCTTCATAGAATTCCAACTGTGCAGCAACAGTCCCTTCAGCCACTTAAGCCCACACCAACCCTCTGAAGAGCAACCCACCCAGACCTATCCCTGTAACCCGGCATTTCCCAAGGCCAATCCCCCTAACCTGCACATCTTTGGACAGTGGGAGGAAGCCAGAGAAAACCCAAGCAGACACGGTGGGAAGGAATGTGCAGACTCCACACAGGCAGTCGCCCGAAGGTGGGATTGAACCCGGAGCCCTGCCTCTGTGAGACAGCAGTGTCCACAAGTGCCCGTCCCCGCTTTCACTGGAGAACATCATAACGAGCTGTTGTCTTGAACCACTACAGTGCCCAGTGTGTATGGATAGCCACAATGCTATTAAGAAGGAGGTTTCAAGATTTTTGATCCAGCGACGGTGAAGGAGTGGCATGACATTTAGCACTTTAATTTCCCAGGTATTGGAATGCCTTGGCTTGACCTGCTTGCCAGTAAAGGATCAATTAGAAGCAAGGTGGATGCCATGGAAGCGTCTGCATTGTTACATTGAAGCACATCTAGGCAGATACATAAATCTGTATTTCCAATTCAGCTATGTCAAAATAGTCACCACTTTGAGCAATGCGGCAATTTAGCATTATCTTTGAACAGTTCCTAGAGAATCCAGCGCTTGTTCATACAGATGCTCCAAGTGCTAATTGTTGTACTGCAAAACAATGTGCAGAATATATGATGTTAAATATGACGTGCATTAACATTACAGGGGTTGCATGAAGTATTAGTGAAAGCAGAGGCTCCACAGGGAGCAATGAACAGGTCAGATGAATGTGTTTCTCTCGGCTGGAAACTATTTATAATTCTGGAGGAAGGAGTGGAATTGGCGCAAACACAAATCCCGTTGCCAAAATATTTAAAATTGTCCTTCCCACATGAAGTTGGGAGTTCACTGGTTATGTTTGGAATTGATTTCCTTGTTCTGCAGACCCACACCCTGGGCTGCCGGGCCCTTCTCTGACTAGTCCACTGTGTGATTGCATGCAATTTCCTCACTCAAGTTGTGATGGTTTGGCAACCATCCACACAGATTACCTTTTTGCTAGTTTATTTGGTGTTTGGCTTCTTCATGTTCATTCTTCGCAAAATAGAGTCCAAACTTGTCTCTGCTCACTTCAATCTGTTGACAGCAATCTCGAGGAAATCCCAATGCTTCGGGAATTACCCTGACATTCCACTGATTAGCATTTCTGTAGTACACTGTTTGACTATTGATTGGATTACAGAGAATGCCTCTTCGGATTTCTGGTGAATTGATGTGGAACAATCAGCTCAGCCTTTGTAAAATAAAAAGGGCACGATGTCCCTCTCTCTTTTTGTTACACCTTACTACATGGTTTTATATATAATATCCCTTTCTACATATGTACCTCAGACTTATTATTTTGCTAATAAGCTGACTCATGACCTGGTTCACAAAGGAGAACAGACAAAGTTGTTCTATTCAGCCTGCCCTGTATTGGTAGTGCTGTGTAATAGTTACACTTGCTATCTATTTGAAAGAAGACAGAATAGAGAATACTCTGGAGGAATTAGTGAGGAGAAGTGTGGAAATTGTTTGCTCCTCACCTTTTTTAGGGACCAAATTGACCGGAAGATCCACTGACTCAGAATGAAATGACATGAAAATGATCTCTTTCAAGCAGTGCATTTCTATAATGGGTGGGCAAGTCTGACTAAGAGATATGGTAATGGAATGTTATCACAGGAGGTAATGCAATCCTGCATGATCTCACTGTGTTGCAGCCTCATGGCAAAATGCAGTAAGATGTTTCTTAAGTAAAGTCAATGTGACCTCAGTAGGTCTGTCAATATTCTTCAACAGCACAATGACAGCAAGAATATGAGGAAAGACTGCTTATTCTGAAATGTTAACTCTGATTTCTTTTCACAAATGCTGCCAGACTTGCTGAACTTCTCCAGCAATTTCTACTTTTGTTTCTGATTTACAGCATCCCCAGTTCTTCCGGTTTTTACCGAGAATATTGGAGCTACTATAAGAGCTTCAGTCAAAAGAGCCATGTTATTGCCCAAAGGTTATGTTTTGGTTCGAGGACAGCTGCTTGGGGTGTGGAAAGAAAGTGGGTTGTAATAAGTTAGCATGTGTAGTGATAAAAGTGTTGACCCGCCTTGAATTGAGATTAAAAGGGGTGATACAAACACTGCTCATTCAGATACAAGGGGTACCTGATCACAAAGGCCAATACTTCATACTGAGGTAGCAGGCATGCATGTTTTCATACAGAAACATAAAGTACAGGAGCAGGAGGAGGCAGCGCACCCCTTTGAACCTTCTCCACCATTCAATATGGCCGTGGCTGGTCATCTAATTCAGTCCCGTGTTCCTGCTTTCTCCCCATACCCTTCGATACCTTTAAATCTAAGATCTGTGACAAATCCCTCGCTGAAATCTTTTCATATTTTGGCCTCGAACACTTCCTGTGATAGAGAATTCCACAGGATCACAATTCTCTGAGTGGAGAAACTTTTCCTCATCTCAATCCTAATTAACCTAATTCATTTCCTTAGGCTATGATTCCTGGGCCCGGAATCTCTGGGCATCAGGAACACCCTTCCTGTGTTTACCCTGCCCAGTCCTGTTAGATCTTAACATATGGCCAATAGTAATTTGTGATGTTGAATGTTGGAAGTGTAATGTTCAAAAGGTTACCTGAATGCAGTTAGCATGTAGCTCCTTCACCGAAAAACGATTAAGGAAGTATACGTTTATTATGGATCATATTTCAAACGTTTTGGTGTAGCATTGTGGAAGGGTCATTGCTAAGGTGAGCTGAAACAGACACACAGAACCCAACAGCTTCAATTTGCAGTTAGTTTAAGACTGTCAGTTTTCCACTGAAAATCAGTAAAATTTGCTAAAATTATTTCAGCATCAGGGAATTTATTCCAGAAAGCTATGAAAGTGAAGAATAAATTTGAAGAAGAGCAGGTCTTTTCCACAAAGCAAATTAATGGGTGAGGCAAACCATTAGGGTTAAATATGTTAAACTGAACCTTTACTGTTTAATATTTGGAACTTAGGCTCCTAATGGTCATGAAGGGCATTGTTGTATCTCTGCTCCATTTGAATTTGGATCCCATTTAAGAGTTTAAAAATCAGTAAATTTACCTTTTTAATGTGGACTGGCATGATTGTTTCTTGTCTGTAATACAGTGAGAGCCTGTGTACATGTTTGCATTTTTCTAGAAGCACTTCTTGCCTCTCTGTTTTTGTTACATCTCAATACATAGTTTTATGTTTCTTTTTATTTCATATACACTTCAAGCTTTTGTTTTGCCACTTATCTGATGTTTAAGCTCATTTGTCAAAGTCTGAGTGCCCCTGGCTGGACCCCTCTTTCTGTGAATAATAACCTCACACTGGTGCTTCACTCAATTCACTGAACACATAGCCCCATTTCCCCAATATTTCCCACTGTGCCATTTTTTTCCATATATATGCTATGTATCCCATCTGTGGAAATGCACCCCCCCCCCACCACTTTTTCTGCTCTTTTCCAATTCACTTGTTGCACCTTCTTCCGAAAGCATTTATGCTGTCTTTGCTGATTGTACAGATTGAGGAACAAATTGGTGAATTGAGAATCTCTGGCAATATTTGCTGAGGCAGCTGATTTCTCTGGATTTGTTGTATGAGGTGCCATTTTCACACACCCTCGCTCACTGTGTTTTTGATGGTCCCATTTGTCCGTCGACAGGAAGATCTCTGCTTCCTTCCAACGCGTTGAGAAGCTTCTCATTGTTTCATTTGTTTGACTCTCCTTGCTAGGTAGATGTTTCTCTGCTTCTCACAGTCAACATCAGAATTTACCTCTTGCTATCCGTCATGCAACCTAATAATCATGAAAATTACAACATTGAGGCAGAGTACTCCGTGTGTTGTTTCTCCTGCTTGCACCACAGCTCAAATTATTTCCAATATTCTTGTTTTCCTTCCTTCCCCTGCCCCGACATGCTCCCGTATTTTCTCAGGTCTCAAATATATCTCAGATTTTTAAAATAAATCTGCATGGAGAATGGGTATTGTTAGCTGGGGCTGCAGCTGTTGTCAATCGCCTGTTAACTTTCAGGAGGTGTCTCCTTTAATGGTGTAGTCCATGTGGGTGTAGGGACACGCATGTTGCTATTAATAAGCGAGTTCTGGAGCTTTGATGCAAGAACACTGATACAGTTCCAAGGCAGTGGCACGCAACTTAGAAGGCTGATGCTGTTCCATATCTCTGCCATCCTTGACCTTCTTTTTGGTGGGGGTCGCAGATTTGGAAGGTGCGCTGTGGAACGGCTCGGACTCAACTGAGCCCCAGCACAGGCCTCGCGCGACGCTGAACGGACGCAGCGCAGGTCACGTGGCAGTAACGAGAGCGCCCTCGTGCTGGCGGCCGGTCTGCACGTGCTGACTTGCCCGGGACAAGCACGGGACCTGGCATCAAAACCAACGGCCGCTACTTCAGCGGAGGCGACGTCAGCATAACTCGTCCAAGCGGCAAAAAGATGGCACCAACGGACTGGCGACTTGGTCGCTGGTTGGGTCCGGCGCTGCTGCTGGCGGTGATGGATGGCCATCACAGGGTCATTGAGGTACGCTCACCAGTGAGAGATGCGACTTTGCTGTTGACGGGCCCGATGCGGGCAGTGGTGAGACAGTGCCGGTGTCCAGCGGTGAAAGATGGTTCCCCAAGTGTGGTGACTTCAAGATTGATGCAGTAAGGTGGTGGGGAAGGGCTGGCAGCATGGGCGTCATTGATGTTAAGCTGGCTCAGGACTGATGGACTCTCTTTAAGCTATTATCTTCCTTTTTCTTATTCTTAAACTATTCAAAACGGCACCGGATCGTGGCGACAGGAGAAAAGCTTTTCTCACTGTAAGACACACGTGGCAATGAAATTGTTCGTTTGTTCATTTATTCATGCATTCATTCAATGGGCCTTGAATCTAGTAGATGGCCTACACTGTTGCCCCTGTGAGTTGACGGTCAGGAGGGTAAATAGTGAAAGTGATGATTTTGGATGTTTGTCAAGCGGGTCACTTTGTCCTGGATTGTGTTGAGCTTCTTGAATGCTGTTGGAGCTGCAAGTCGACCAGTCGAGAGTTTTCCATTGTATCTGATGGTTGACAAACATTGGGTTGGCAGGTGAGTTACTCGCGGCAGAATTCCTAGCCTATTACTAGCCTACTCTTGCCAAGGTTTGCAACAGAACAGATTGTTGAGAATGAGGCCAAGCAGGTTTTCCTCTCTTAGATGATTCATGTACCACCTGCTAACAGTCTGTTTTAGCAGTTACGTCCTTTTCCATTTGGCCAGCTGTGGCATCTGATGGGTGTGTCTTACTGGAGGGACAGGACATCCTCAGTGATAGTGTTCGGGCCATTGTTTGTGATGTATGATCCATATCGTACTGTTGCTTCACTGGTCTGGAGGAAACTCTCCCAGTTTTGATACCCCTGCCAACTTCTAATGCCTGGGTGATCCATCCAATCTCAATTCTTTCTTTGACTTTATTGCAATTTGATAGAATGTCTTGGCTTGCTCGGCCATTTCAGAGGCAGTTAAGTAGGAACTGGGCTCTTTTGGAGACACACAACGTAAGCATAGTAGGTATCCTCTCCTGAAGGACTTAATTCAGCCAGATTGGTGATTGTTGTGAAAACCTACAATTTCATGGTCGCCATTAGACTTGCTTTTAGTTTCAGAAGTATTAAGTGGATTCAAATTTCACTATCTGATGTGTTTAAGTCACATGCTGTGATTCAGTGCAGGAAATTCCACGTAATGTGGAATAAACTGCCAGAGGGAATGGTAGAAGTGAGTACAATTACAACATTTAAAAAAAAATTTGAACAGGGACATGGATTGGAAAAGTTTAGACGGATATGGGCCAAATGCAGGCAAATGGGACTAATTCAGTTTGGGAAACCTGGCCAGCATGGACCATTTGGGCCGAAGGGTCTGTTTTTGTGATGTATGACTCTATGTAAGACTGTCATAAAAGTGACTTTGGCTTTTCTGTGGCAAAGGAATTTTCTGTGCCTTTTTGAGGAGGGACTGGAGGGCAAGAAGACTGGCAAAATATATCTTAAGAGAGTCATTTATTCTGCCACTGTGCCATTCTGCCAGCAGTATGAAAGTTGATTGCCTGGTATGAGTCCAATTAACTGACTTAAGCCAATTAAGAGATGTTTCTAATTTCTGAAATAATATTTGACATAAAGCTGGAATTTGTTGTGAGGTTTCTGACAGTGAAATAGTATAGATTTCTTGGATGATTCTTTACTGATTACCTCACTCCAATAAATGTTATTATGATGTTGTCATTGGACATTACTTGTGAACTTCCTGAAGTTTGGAAATGCCATACACTTTGGAGGGAAATTCCCAATTGTTATTTAAATACTCCAAAATTATGCTTTACTGTACGAGGTAATTTTTTTAGGAAGTCATTATAGAACACAATGTCAAAGAATTGAGTTATTCAATAATTTGAATCCAATGATAGCAAAATAGAAACTTGACATTCCACAATTATATAGTCAGATACATTAACTGTGACTTCAAATGAGAAGAAGTACGTTTATTAGATAGCATAACTAAGCGATCAAAGTGTCAAGTTTTAATTTAGTGTTGATACTGGTGTTTTGGAAGACTGGGTGAATTTACGGACAAAGCTGCACTTCGTGTAGCATAATAAATGGTAAAGGTGTCATTTAACACATTTTAATTCTAATTTAGAGATCTTTTACAGAGCACTGGGTTCCATGAGACTTTAACTCCAGGTAATTATATAGAAAATCTTGGACTGAATCTTATGCTAAGTCAACGTTATTTGAGGATTTTGTTTTGTTAAACCCTGGTTGGTTTTCTCATCCTGTCTTACCAAACTCTGACCCTATCTTAGCAAACCACTAATTAATTATACACTCTGCCCACATGTCTTGCGTGCCTGATTATCCATCCCATCTCACCATGCGCCATTCCCACAAATTCTTGCCACTCCGCGGATATCTGCCAAATGACCCAGCATCCCTTGAATCCATACCAACTTTAAAAGGCCACTGAGCATCTCGGCTTGTGTTGGCAATCCATCGTTGCCCCTTACTAGCAACGTCATGGTGCAGCAAGCCACATTTCCCATGGTACATAGCAGGCATGGCTGACACACCCTTACCCACACAGCACCACCTTCCCACCACCCCCAGGCCCTGTTTAACCACCAGGCCCACGCGCTTTACCTGTCCCTAGCCATGTCCCATCTGAATACCCCTCAAGTCCCTGTGCTCACTTCAGACCCTCATCTTCTCATTCTCCATTCAGGAAAACAGTTGGACTAAGGCAAAGATGGATCCTGAGCTTTTCATGAACAGAAATGAAGTTAACAGATGCTGGAAATCGTTCCCACAAATGTCAACCACAATTGGGCATCATAACCAAAAACAATTACAGTCAACGATTGTCTGCTGCACCCAGCTGCCATCTACTTGAACTGGGTGTCAGCCAGCTCCTGTGGCACTTGAGGCAGCTTGGGCTCTGCTGTGAATAAGAAGAGCTCCTCTTTCTCAGAGCCTCCTCGGAAAAACCGCTCCCATACCCCCTTCAGCAACTGCATATCAGCACACTGCCTGCTCCAGCTGTGCAGAACACAGCGCATTGGGATGCTGCTGCACACCCTTTTCAGATGCAACACTCTGACTGGGTACTGGCAGCCAGCAGCTGTCAACCTTCGACAAAAGGTGTGCGTGTGGCTGGTGTCCATGGCCCGCGCTTCGAGATGCTATTGTCTTGTATTGGAGCAAGTGGTGAGCTGGATCCACCAGGCTCCTTTGCCGAGTTTGTTGGGCAAATTTGGTAAGACAAGAGGCTGAATATTAATGAAGCAACTTGTGGCGTTCACAAACACCAATCCCCATCAATTAGCATCTCACTACTGTTTACCAGGAAGGGTGGGAACTTTCATCTCAGAACAAGACCATTTGGCCCTTCCTGTCCGTGCTGGCTATGTATTTGAGTGACCCAAAATTGATCCTTTTCTGGCTCTCACTCTCTTTTCCTATAGTCCACATCTTTGTATGTTTCACGTACCTACACATTGTACTTTTAAATTGCAATGATCTCTGCCTCAATAGCTCAGTGGTTAAGCATTGAATTTTGTGTTTTAAAAGGGAACTCCTCTCTGCATTCTTTTAGTGAAATATAGGAATTAACTATTCCTCCTTACCAACTGTCCTGCCCGAGGAAACAATCCTTCCTTATTTATGCAATTGAAACTATTCATTATCTTAAAAGCCTTTTTAAAGTTATATTTCCCTTTAGCTTTCTCTACCCCAATTAAAATGACCGTGTAAACTCTCTCCTCATAGCTGCAGTTTTGTCGTGTCAGTTATAGTTTGCAAGTCTAGTTTTATGCTTGTAACTAAATCAATGTAAAATATCTCAGTGGCAGTGATGTGCTGATCGGCACTGGGTCTGCTTTTGTTTGTCATTGTATTAAATGAATTAGGTGAGAACATAGAAGGCATGGTTAGTAAGTTTGTGGGTGATGTCAAAATTGATGGTATACTGGATAGTGAAGAAGGTTATTTACGATTACAAAGAGATCTTGATCAACTCATCAGATCGGAAGCCTGTGGTATGGAAGCAGGCAGCTTCTGTCCATTGCTTCCAAGCGACCCTCCAAAGAGCTTCCAACCCATCCATCCCCTCCCCTATCCCTGGAACCTTCCTTTCCATGGCCAATCCACCTTACCTACATAGCTTTGAACTTTGGGAGGAAAATGGAACAAACCTGCACAGATGCAGGGAGAGTGTGCAAACACCACACAAACAGCTGCCAACGGTGGAATTGAACCTAGGCCCATGGTGCTCTGAGGCAGTAGTGATAACCACTGAGTCACAATGATGTCCCAATATGTCAATGGGCTAAGGAATGGCAGATGGAGTTTAATTTGGGTAAATGCGAGATGTTGCATTTGGGTAAAACAAACAAGGACAGGGCTTATACAATTAAAAGTAGGGCCTTGGGTGATGTTGTAGAACAGAAAGACCGAAGAGCTCCAATACTAATTCTTTGGAGTTTGCATCACATGTAGACAGGGTTAAGAAGACGTTTAGCGCACTTTCCTTCATTGCTCGGACATTTTGAGCATTGGAATTGGGAAGTGGTTGTTGAGATTGTATAGGAATCCACATTGGTGAGGCCTCTTCTGGAATACTGTGTCCAGTTCGCCCATTGTAGGAAGCTGGAGACAGTTCAGAAAAGATTTACCACAATGTTGCCGGGAATAGAAGACTTGAGTTAAAGGGAAAGGCTGGATAGGCGAGGACTTTTTTCACTGGAGCACTGGAGGTTGAGAGGTGACTTTGTAAAATCATGAGGGGTTTGGATAAGGTGACTGGCAGGTGTCTTTTCCCTAGGTTGGGGAATTTCAAGACAAGGCGCTATATTTTTAAAGTGAATGGTAAGAGATTTAGGTTGAGAATGAACCTACAGAGGAAGTGATGGATGCGGCTAGAATTACAACATTTAAAAGCCATCTGGATAAGAGCATGGATAGGAGAGGTTTGGAGGGATATCGCCCAAGCACAGGCAGGTCGGTCTAGCTTAGTTTGTGATTATGATAGCCTAGGACTGAAGGGCCTGTTTCTGTGCTGTATGACTCTAGTACTCTATGTCTGTAATGTATGTTTACTTTCAAATTGAGCCTGATGTCTCAGAAGGCCACTTCCCTCACCCCATATGTCTCCTAGATTTGCTTTATTTTTTACTATTTTGTGCCTTTTATTAACTACTGTTTTGCCTAATTAATTTGGGTTAGACATCCATTATCTCACTGAACTTTTCTTTCTTGAGGTCCAGATTCCTTATTTTGGGTCAATTATCTTCTTCACATTATTACATTGACCTAACTATGTTACGATTATTTATTTATCTCTTTCTATTTCCCAATTGGCATGACTTTATAACAAATTAATCCTAAGATTTCAAAGTGAATAACATTGAAAAGGCATCTGTAGCCTTTCATGGTGTAGGAATCTGAAGAGTAACTATTGGAATCCAATCAGTTTTGCGTTAGTCAAATCTTAATTTATTGAATTTCCATCCTATTTGAAGCATGAATCTAAAAACACAGGGAATTCCCCAGAAATATTCCCCATTGGTGTTGCTCAGCAATATCCTGCATTAAGCAATCTGAATCAATTATGTTTTGGAAGGACACTAATTGTCAATCTGTACAAAAGTCGTAAAGGGGAAGGTTTCCAATGAGCCCTGGAGTTGTATTTAGTAGGAAATAGACAGAGGGTGTGCAGGAAAATAGAATAAAATATGTTGGGCTGGTTTCTGGATACGTTCTCCCTTTTTCAGGAAGCCACGTGTATGTTGTTAGCAACCCTCTCAACATTGGTAGGGAGCCAAGCAAGATTTGAAATGAAGTACGTACCAGCATATAGCATCTGTCTTTTTAAAATAGACATAGAATCAAAAAGATACTCTTGGAAGACATGTTGTTCTTATTGATTCATTGCAGCCAAAAAGCAGACATGATGTGTAGGTGTCGGTGTTGGGCTGGGGTGGACAAGGTCAGAAATCGCACAACACCAGGTCGTAGCCCAACAGGTTTATTTGAAATCATAACATTTCAGAACATCCTGCAGGGCAGCCTTCGAGACACACATCAATGAACAATCAGTGTGCAGAAACTGATAGTCAAGTTCCATACCTATGAAGACAGTCTTAACCGTGATCTTAAGTATATGTTGTGCTACATGTAATCCCACCACCCTGCTCTGTATCTGTAAAACCTTCTTTACTGCCCTGTTTTGCCACCATCATCTTAACAACTTGTTACAATCTCTCAACCTGAATTAGGTAGTATAGTTTTGGATTACATGTTACTTTGGTTAGACCCTTGGCATGCGACTCTATGCCTATTATATTATTCCAGCCATTTGGTTTGTTTCCAGCACCATTTTAATTTATTTTTGTAATCTCTGCCTCAATTTAATCGTATTATAGGTCATCCCTTCACTTGTTATTCAGCTGTTCACATTTTATTCATGTTTGATCACCTACAGAGACATATCGTTCAGCCTGACAATACCCTACTTGTACCATTTGTACTATCTTTTGATCGCTCTGCTTATAACTTCTTTGTCTGTGTCCTTCTCTTCACTGTAGGAAGGAGCAGTGTTCAGAAAGCTTGTGATTTCAAATAAACCTGTTGGACTATAACCTGGTGTCATGTGACTTCTGGGAAAGCAGACAGACTGATGAGTTATCTCAGCGTCAGTTTCAAAAATGAGACCTTTTGGACTTCAGTTAAAACCCTTGAATAACGCAATGGGCCTTTTTGTAAAGTTGTCAAAAATTCAAAGCTCCTGAGAGAGTGGAAGACGGGAAACATACTACAGGGAATTCCACCATATTTAACTTTGCTTTGTGGACCAAAGATTCAACATAGTTAAGAAGTTTTTTGTTGTGTAAGACAGCATACGATTTTGATCAGAGCAACCAAGATAAAAATCTGAGAGACACAGAGATACAGGGATTTCAATGGGAAGGCAGCAGAGGACAAATCTGCAAAAAGGCTGTTGTCCTCAACCAGCTTCTCCAAAGCTATAACCTCCAATGAGTAAAAGTGCAGTAAAATTGTGATCAGAGATAATGGGAACTGCAGATGCTGGAGAATCCAAGATAACAAAGTGTGAAGCTGGATGAACACAGCAGGCCAAGCAGCATCTTAGGAGCACAAAAGCTGACGTTTCGGGCCTAGACCCTTCATCAGAGGGGGATGGGGGAGCGTTCTGAAATAAATAGGGAGAGAGTGGGAGGCGGACGAAGATTGATAGAAGAGAAGATAGGTGGAGAGGACACTATGGGTGGGGAGGTAGGGGATAGGTCAGTCCGGGGAGGACGGACAGGTCAAGGAGGCGGGATGAGGTTGGTCGGTGGGAAATGGAGGTGCGGCTTGAGGTGGGAGGAGGGGATGGGTGAGAGGAAGAACAGGTTAGGGAGGCAGGGACGAGCTAGGCTGATTTTGCGATGCAGCGGGGGGAGGGGACAAGCTGGGCTGGTTCGCAATAAACAACCGCACCTCCCAGTCGTGAACCATTTTAAATCCCCCTCCCATTCCTTAGACAACATGTCTGTCCTGGGCGTCCTGCAGTGCCACAATGATGCCACCGGCAAGTTGCAGGAACAGCAACTCATATTCCGCTTGGGAACCCTGCAGCCCAATGGTATCAATGTGGACTTCACAAGCTTCAAAATCTCCCCTTTCCCCCTCTGCATCCCAAAACCAGCCCAGCTCGTCCCCGCGTCCCTAACCTTTTCTTCCTCTCACCCATTGCCTCCTCCCACCTCAAGCCGCACCTCCATTTCCCAACTACTAGCCTCATCCCGTGTCCTTGACCTGTCTGTCCTCCCCGGACTGACCTATCCCCTCCCTACCTCCCCACCTATACTGTCCTCTGCACCTATCTTCTCTTCTATCAATCTTCGGTCCGCCTCCCCCTCTCTTCCTATTTATTTCAGAACTCTCTCCCCATCCCCCTCTCTCTGATGAAGGATCTAGGCCCGAAACGTAAGCTTTTGTGCTCTTAAGATGCTGCTTGGCCTGCTGTGTTCATCCAGCTTCACACTTTGTTATAAAAGTGCAATAAATGCACTTTCACTGCCTCCCAGAACCTATCACAGTGTGGAAATAGTCCATTTGGCCTATCAGGGCCACACCAACTCTCCAAAGCGCACCCCACCTCATCCCTGCATTTACCGTGACCTAACCTGCACTTCTGTGGGTTGTGGAAGGAAACCACACAGACAGGGGGGTGAATGTGCAAACTTTAGTCAGACAGTCGCCTGAGGGTGAATTGAACCTGGGTGTCTCATGCTGTGAGACAGCAGTGCTAATCACTGAGACACCGTGCCACCCACAATCATGGTTCAGTTCACCTGTGGGAGAGACCCCACCCCTGATTATGTAATCCACAGGGAGCTGTCACATGTGCTGAATTCTGACATCATGTTTTCAGCTCCTTCACCACAGAAAGTGAAGTCTTCAAGCAGGGGTTGGCGATGGACTAGTGGTGTTATCACTTGGCTATTAAGCCAGAGATTAGCCCAGGTAATGTTCCGGGGACCTAGATTCAAATCCTGTCATGGCAGATGGTGGAATTTAAATCCAATTAAAAATCTGGAATTAAGAGCCTAGGGATGCTGATTGTTGGGGGCAATACCCACCTGGTTCACTAATACCCTTGAGAGACGGAAAGCCATCTTTACCTGATCTGACTTAACATGTGACTCCAGGTCTACATCAATGCAGTTGACTCTTAACAGCCTTCTGGACAATAAATGTTGGCCTAGATGGTGACACACACATCCCATGAATGAATAGTGAGGGCTACGAAGCAATGATCTTACTGTCATCTTTACCAAGGGGCCATACATGATATTTGTAATGCAGGGGACCTGTTCCAGGCATGGCTGATGACACCCGGGTAGGGGACCACCATGGAAAGCCATAAAGACACTGTTGCCATCTGAGAAGAGAAACCATTGCACGGGTCTTTGGTGTGTGGAAAACACAGTTCAGTTGTAAATCTTCAAGCCATATGGTGCTGTGCTACAATCCTTTGCAGAGTTGGGCAATACAGAAAGGAGTTTGTAAGGTCATAATAAGATCCCAACTATGAGGCGCAGGAGAGAGCCATTCAGTCCACTGAACCTTCTCTGCCATTCAATAAACTGTGTCTGTTCTGACCATGACCTTAACTCCTCATTCCTGCTCGTTCCCTTCAATTTTATTGCCAATCGGAAATTTGTTTGATGCAGCCTTGACCACAGTCAATGACAGAGCCTCCAGTGCTTTCAGACACAGAGAACTGCAAAGACAATAACCCTCTGAGAGAAGAAATTAGTTTTCATTTTCCTTGAAATGGGAGGCTATTTATTTTGAAACTGTGGTCCCTGATCGTAGATTCTCCCCCTCAGGCAGCTATCCTATCAAAACCTATTCAGAATTTTGTGTGTTTCAATAAGATCACCCCTTTTTAAATTTCCATTGAGTATAGGCTCAACCTGTTCAGTCTCCCCACATACAACAACCCTTCTCACTCAGGAATCGGCTTTTTGAATTTTCTCTGAACTGTTTCCAATGAAGTAAATCAGAAAATCCACACAGTTCTCCCCATGAGATGTCACCAACGCCATGTACAGTTATAACAAGGCATCCTTTCTTCTATGCTCCATCCAGCTTGCAACAAATGTCAATTATCCATTTGCCTTCCTAATTTCTTTCAGCATGTCCACATTTTGTGATTTGTGTACAAGGATGCACATATCCTTCCATATTGATACATTCTTCTAACTCTCTCTGTTTGAATCTTATTGTGCTTTTTTGCTCTTCCTGCCAAAGAAGACAACCTCAAATTTTCTCATATTATAGTCCAAATGCCATTTTTATTGCCCACTGATTTAGCCTATCGATATCCCCTTGTCGGCGTTTGCCTATCCTCTTCGAATTTTGAATTGGACGAGCATCAGGGGGTAGTGCTGACTGTGCAGCATTCTCGGTAGGGTCATTTGGTGAAGCCTGCCCGTTGAGAGTTCCTGCTGATACCCATCAAACCAAATGCTGGTGTAGCTCATGACATTAGCAATCGATCATGTGGGGCAGCCTCCGTGGCAAACTTGGCGTTGGGTTGCTGTACCATCAGGTGTGCCCACACAACGCTAAAACAGTCACGACAAATGGATTTCCTTCATTTAAGATATCAGTGCCCCTTCCATTTTAACTCTGTTCATTGCTCACATGTCCAGGACATTCCTCAGTGTGAACGGTGCTGTAGCCATACCCTGAGATGGATCCTCCAAGTTATTAAAATTCCAGCCGGGAGATTCGGCAAATTTCCAGGTGAGCAGGGATGAACTGTGTCCCTACATTTCCTCCCATTTCTCCTGCTGGAGTAGAGAACTCTGAGGTCTTTCTGTGGAAGCAGCTTCCGAAACCGGAGGTCAATGCATCCACACACTGCACGGTAGTGCAGCTGAGAGGGAACATTACTGAACTCCCTTCTTTACTCCTCCCTTGGGATACGTTTTTCCCTAGACCAATTTAATTTAAGGCCTTAAAGGACCCCATTTAACAAGGTTTCCTTGAGTTAAGTATGTGTCAATTTATTAAGTACAAAATGCAAGAAGGAATTAAACACTGTAACTGTGCACCGATTAGGAATAAGAATTAAGTCTCAGACCAAAAAGAGATATAAGTTGAAAAGGCTGTACGGCCTCTCAGTCTCTGAGATATTTGTGAAAAGTTGATAGAAGATTGTTATAGCCGTTACAGTGATTTTTGCTAGTTATTGAACTGTTAATTTTGAGATTCTTGGCTTTGCAAGACAATTAAAATACTTTTGCTCTGGTTTCTTTTGAAAGTGGCTGGTAGCATTCATAATGAGAGAGTGACTTTTTCCTTTTCTTTACCTGTGTTGCAAGGGTGTTTAATGTCTGTTCTTAAAGCTGTGACTTTCACAATACGTGAGTGAGGTTCACACATCAGAATGTCAGGCGGCTTACACAAACCAGGTTGGATATGTATTTTTAACCTCTACCGTTGTGTATAATTGAAGGGGGAAAATCACAATTGCTCTGCTACAGACCACATTTCATTTGACTACAATGTTCATAGACTGAGTTGTTCATAAGTGATTACAATTCAGTTTCCAATGCATTTCTCCCTTCGAAGCTTCTCTGAAATGCAAACATGACAGTCCAGAGTTCCTCTCCAGGTAGCCATTGCATTCACATCCATTGTTATTTTGGTAGCATTAGTCTGCTTTTAAAAATCATGTCTCTCTTTCTCACTGACTGTGTCTGTCTCTCTCTCTGTCACTCTGTCTGTCTTTGTCTCTGACTGTCTGTCTGTCCGTCTCTCTCTCACTCTCCCTCTATCCCTCTCTCTCTCTCTCTCACTCTGCCTCTGTCTTTCTGTCGGTCTCTCTCTCTCACTGTATCTATTTTCCCTATTGTATCAAGTTTTGGCTGCAAGGCTTAACTGAGGACCAATTAACTGGGAGACAGGTCTCTGTCAGACATAGACAGGTTTTAATTTTGATATTCACTTTCTTGTTTTCTGTAAATATATATTAAATTTTGCTTTTTTTTTCAATAAAATCAACATTCCACTCACACAAGCCCAGTGTCAGAACCAGAGAGCTGGTGAACAGTAAACTAAGCTGCTCTCCCTACAACTATGGTCCTGAATCCACTTGTAGTCTGTTGCATACATTTTTCCATTTATTTGGCCACTTTCTGAACAGAGGACTTTGTGCATTCATATTCCTGAGGTATCATGGCACTCGCAGGATGAAGGGATTCCATCTTTTGTTCAACACAAAAACAAAGTTTCTGGAAAAGCTCAGCAGCCCTGGCAGCATCTGTGCAAGAGAAAACAGAGTTAATGTTTCGCCTGGTGACCTTTCCTCAGACCTCTGTGTTCTGAGGAAAGGTCACCAGACCTGAAACATTAACTCTGTTTTCTCCTCCACAGATGCTGCCAGACCTGCTGAGCTTTTCCAGAAATTTTGTTTTTGTTCCTGATTTACAGCATCTGCAGTTCTTTTGGTTTCCATCTTTTGTTCCACACTGCCTTGGATCTCAGATGGATGTTCATACATTTCTCTTTTCTGCTTCATGTATATCCCAATGCTTAGTTTTGAGCATAAGCTGAACCTGATTGGAGCTGTCCTCGGGTTCTCTGACAGAGGATCCCCACCTCAGATGTGAAGTGCTCCTGCCCTCGCACCACACAGTCTCTCCTTGACTGAGCCCCTTGCATGATGGGTAATGCTGCTTCCTCAGAGCATGGCTTCTCACAGTCACTCCCGTGGTATCTCTGGGTATCGTCCTTATGGGAGACAGAAGCTTTCAGTTAGTGGAGAAACTATACGCTCTGGCTTTCGTGCACTCTGTATATTGATGAGCATGAAATAATTGTTTATATCACCACTCAGACCTGATTACAACAATATATTCACTCAGCCTGCGATATGGCGCCATCTCCCCTGTCGTGATGATCAGGCCACTACCAGTCTCCAAGGCTGAGTCCCCTGGTGGCATGGGATTTGCCAGCATGGACACTCCAAACCCCTCCCCCGTTGTACTCCCTCACCATCCTCTTGCAATATGGAGGGCATTTTAGTGGGGGCAATGTGTGGACTGGAAGGCACAGTGATGCTTTGCCTGACTTCACTGTGGAATGGATTGTAGAAGCCACCACCTTCAGGGTTGAGTGTAAGCGCTGTTTGTGCAGCGGAAGGTTGACATGGCAACCCTGAGAGACATTCCTGTGTTGCTGCCTGTCTTTCCAATTGTCTGAGGACTCCTGAGGGGCTTGGAGAGCCGATGATGTACGGGGTGCTTGCTTTGCCACCTTTTTAGAGCCTGATTGACATGCGCCGTACCCTGTCCCAGTGTCCTGATGACAACAAAATGTGAAGCTGGATGAACACAGCAGGCCAAGCAGCATCTCAGGAGCACAAAAGCTGACGTTTCGGGCCTAGACTTGTCATCAAAGAGGGGGATGGGGAGAGGGTTCTGGAATAAATAGGGAGAGAGGGGGAGGCGGACCGAAGATGGAGAGAAAAGAAGATAGGTGTAGAGGAGAGGATAGGTGGGGAAGTATGGAGGGGAAAGGTCAGTCTAGGGAAGACGGACAGGTCAAGGAGGTGGGATGAGGTTAGTAGGTAGGAAATGGAGGTGCGGCTTGAGGTGGGAGGAAGGGATGGGTGAGAAGAAGACAGGTTAGGGAAGCGGAGACAGGCTGGTCTGGTTTTGGGATGCAGTGGGTGGAGGGGACGAGCTGGGCTGGTTTTGGGATGCAGTGGGGGAAGGGGAGACTTTGAAGCTTGTGAAGTCCACATTGATACCATAGGGCTGCAGGGTTCCCAAGCGGAATATGAGTTGCTGTTCCTGCAACCTTCGGGTGGCATCATTGTGGCACTGCAGGAGGCCCATGATGGACGTGTCGTTTGAGAAATGGGAGGGGAAGTTAAAATGGTTCATGACTGGGAGGTGCAGTTGTTTATTGCGAACCGAGTGGAGGTGTTCTGTAAAGTGGTCTCCAAGCCTCCGCTTGGTTTCCCCAATGTAGAGGAAGCCACACCGGGTACAATGGATGCAGTATACCATGGCAGATGTGCAAGTGAACATCTGCTTAATATGGAAAGTCATCTTGGGGCCTGGGTGGGGGTGAGGGAGGAGGTATGGGGGCAAGTGTAGCACTTCCTGCGGTTGCAGGGGAAGGTGCTGGGTATGGTGGGGTTGGAGGGGAGTGTGGAGCGAACAAGGGAGCCACGGAGTGAGTGGTCTCTCCGGAAGGCAGACGAGGATGGGGATGGAAAAATGTCTTGGATGGTGGGGTCGGATTGTAGATGGCGGAAGTGTTGGAGGATGATGCGTTGTATCCGGAGGTTGGTGGGGTGGTGTGTGAGAATGAGTGGGATCCTCTTAGGGCGGTTGTGGCGGGGGGCGGGGTGTGAGGGATGTGCTGTGGGAGATGCGGGAGACGCAGCAGGGGCGTTCTCAACCACTGCGAGGGGGAAAGTTGCGGTCCTTGAAGACCGTGGACATCTGGGATGTGCAGGAGTGGAATGCCTTATCCTGGGAGCAGATGCGGCGGAGGCGGAGGAATTGGGAATAGGGGATGGAATTTTTGCAGGAGGGTGGGTGGGAGGAGGTGTATTCTAGGTAATTGTGGGAATCAGTGGGCTTGAAATGGACATCAGTTTCTAGCAGGTTACCCGAGATGGAGACTGAGAGGTCCCGGAAGGTGAGGGATGTGTTGGAGATGGCCCAGGTGAACGTGAGGTTGGGGTGGAAGATGTTGGTGACGTGGATGAACTATTTGAGCTCCTCTGGGGAGCAAGAGGCGGTGCCAATACAGTCATCAATGTAACGGAAGAAGAGGTGGGGTTTGGGGCCTGTGTCAGTGTGGAAGAGAGACTGTTCCACGTAACCTACAAAGAGGCAGGCACAGCTTGGGTCTGTGCAGGTGTCCATGGCTGCCCCCTTTGTCTGTATTCCTGATGACAATATCTTGGCTGTTATTTGACCATCACAGTGGCCTTGCCTTCCCCATGTCTGCAATCAGCATTTGCCTGTTTGACCTTATTTACTGTAACATCACCTCCAGAGAGGCACCTGTGATGCAGTTGTAGGGGAGGTGTACAGCTTTGAGGTGGGTGTTGTTGGAGTGCACCTTTTCCCCATCTCTTATCCATATTCTTTTTAGGCCTCTGCTAAATATCACTTCAATGCAGCCACTTGAATCCTTGCATGCTTGGATAAACTTGTGAAACAACGCCCTGCCCGTCGTTGCCAATTGAACATTGGATTCAGAGATGGGTTCCAAGTTGGAAGCCATCTGGGAATTTGGACGAGAACACTGTCAGGAGTCCCTCAAGGAAGCGCTTTGGTCTCCATGGGGAACTGACTCTGAGCCAGGGTTCCAGATGTGACTCCCACTGCAGGCTGGCCTGATCGAGGTGTGTTCATAATATGTTAAAACAGTTTGATTTTCAAACAGCCAAGCCTTCTGTCACATGTCAATGCCATTGGTAAGACTGGCAGAAATTCCTGGACAATAACTTAATGAAAAGGTCACTGATCTGCTGTTATAACAAAGTGTGGAGCTGAATGAACACAGTCGGCCAAGCAGCATCTTAGGAGCACAGAAGCACTGCTCTGCTCCCGCCTTGACATAGTTCTGGACTCCAATGCACCCCACCTTTATCATTCACCTGTCAGTCTCTGGAAGATCAGAACACTCCGCCTCTCATGTCGCCTCAGACACTTCTACTCTTCCCAGTGCTATAAGCCTCTCACCCACCTCTCACTGTTTGCACAGATCTCATGCTATTCATCTGTGGAAGGCATGACACCCAAACCCATTGCAACTCACCCACTGATGTTCTTCTCTTTCTGATGCCCCATGTCAGAGGGAGCAGCAGAGAATTGGCAGGCACTGACAGGTCCACATTGCCCGAACTCTCTAGAGGAGAAAGTAGCCTGTGACAGAAACTGCAGTATCTTGACCAATGGCAGTCCCTGGGGTGTATCTGCCAGGGAAGGGATCCCAAGTGTCTGGCCCAGGAGAAATCTCCTCACCCAGAGAGTGGTGAGCCTGTGGAATTCTTTGCCACACAAACCATTTGAGGTGATGGGATAGTATAGGGGGAGGGGCTTAGAATAGTTCACAGGTCGGTGCAACATTGAGGGCCAAAGGGCCTGTTCTGCGCTGTATTGTTCTAGGTTCTAAAACATTGAGTGTTTTCAAGAAGGAGTTATATATAGTTGCTAGGGCTGAAGGGATCTAAAGGTAAGAGGAGAAAATAGGAATAAGGTAATGAGTTGGCTCATCAGCCAAGATCATCTTGAGTGGCGGAGAAGCCTTGAAGATGTGGATGGTCTACTCCTGTTCCATTTGATTAGCACCACATCCACAAGCATCCACTCCCTCCGCCACCGACGCTCAGTAGCAGCTGTATGTACCATCTCCAAGATGCACTGCAAAAATTCACCAAAATCTCCTTTGACAGCACCTTTCGAACCCATGACCACTTTCACCTAGAAGAACAAGGGCAGCAGATACATGGGGAACACTACCACCTGCAAATCCCCCTCCAAGCCGCTCTCCACCCTGACTTGGAAATATTTTGCCATTCCTTCACTGTCGCTGGGGAAAAATCCTGGAATTTCATCCCTATAATGGTATCGTGGTTCATCTTATTGCACGTAGACTGCAAAATTGCAGATCACCAAAACCTTGCTATGGCAACAAGGGTAGGGCAATAAGTGCTGGCACAGCCGCTGACCCCCAACAGCTCATAAATGAATAGAAAGAAAATCTTTTTGATGAAGTGGAGGACAGGCACGCACTATTCCAAGCTGGACTGGAGCTAGGGTAGACCAGTGGTGAATGTTGCTTCCTATTAAGATCCTTCCTCTGCATACAGCTTTCCCTGCCTGCTTGCCAAGTCAAGGCACAGCCCACAAGGGATTGAAACTATTACTGAACAACTATTCTTTTGACAGGCCTTCTAACATTTTCAGCTCTTTGGCACTCTGAAAAGCCTAAAAGTTTGCTAAACTGCTCCAATAACAAAATTTAGTACTTCTACTCACTCTAACGAAGGAAGCAGAGTCATAAGGATCTCCCAGCTGGAAATTGGATGGTTAACGGATCAAATAGCACTGGGTGTGTGTGCATACATGTTTAGCTAGGAAGAATAATGGCCTTTTTTTTCAGTTCTGGTCTTTTGCACCAGAAGTACAACCACGACCAACCCTCCCTCTCACCCCCACCTCCTTGACCTGTCTGTCTTCTCTCCCACCAATCCGCTCCTCCTACCTCATTGATCAATCCCCACCACTGCCTACCTGCATTCACCCATCACCATCCCACCTACCTTCTCCAGCCTCACCCCTCCTTTTTCTGTTTGTTTCCTAACTCAAATCCCCATCCCCCATTTCTGAAGAAGGGTCCCAACCCAAAACGTCAGCTTTCCTGCTCCTTTGATGCTGCCTGGCCTGCTGTGTTCATCCAGCTCCACACTGTGTTATCTCAGACTTCAGCATCAGCGGTTCCTACTATCTCTTGGTTGGTAATTGCTGGCTATTTACAAATGAATACACCGCATGATTGATTAATGGGGTCAGCATATAACTGTACAACTTCACACAGAGATAATTATTTGGCTTTTCTTGTGCAATGATAGTATCCCTACCTCTGGACTAGAAGGTCTGATTTCAAGCTTCACCTGGTCAAGACATTGTGTCATAACATCCCTGAACAGGTTGACTTGAAAACATCTATATCTGTGTAACTGGCTGAGAGTCAACTGTACATATCTTGTGAGTTTGGCTCCTTTTCAGACTGGTCAGTTACACTCGGTATAGGTTAGTCGATATGCAATGAGAGGATGGAAGATTAGTGAGTTTGCAGTTTTTAGGAGTTCACTGCAACCAGTTGAGCGTGGAAAGGAAAAGAACGGGAGCAAAACGATTTCTTTTGAGGATTTACTTGATGAGGTGTGGCAAAGGATTACCTTCTGCAAAGCTGAGGTGTGTCTGTTCCTCATGGCCTGCCCAGAGTTAGCAGCAAGAGTAAATTCAGTCTTACACGTCTATAACTACAGGAACAAATGAGAGAATTTTATTGGATTCCGAAAAATTGCCAGCTGGGATTCTGTACAATTTGGACTTTTTTTAAAATATCTGACATTTGGATGATGAATAGCAAGAGTTCGCAGTCTCAGTTTTGTGATGCTTCACTGCTGCTGAATGCAAAAGTTTCCCTGCAGGCCAACTCTGCTTCTGACACAGTAATCCGCGTGTAAAGTTGCATGTAAATCCAGCAATTTCAGACAAGCATGACAAAGTGTTGTTGAATTGCAGGCTGTCTATCACAAAGGTGGGATGCAGGCTGGGCCTGCAAATACCTCATTCATGTCAGTCTACATCTCAGCACATGGACATTTTACTGTTTCTTTCGCAAGGGGTATCAGAATGGGACTGTTACCAACTGATTTGTTAAGAAGCAAGTGATGGCTGGGCCTGGGATTGGAAAAACAAGGATAGGAAAGGACATATGAAATCACCAGGCCTTCATCAAACTTGGGTGAATTCAATGTTGTTTGTTGCTCATTCTGCCCCTGCTTACCTATTCATTTCTCCACCAACACACACACACAGGGGCAGCAGAATAAAGCAACCTCTTGTGATGTAATATCTATTGCAGGCTGGATCTTACCATCAGCATACGTTATTCTTCTCTTCATACAGGTGAGCATCCATGAGAAGCAGCATCCCCATTTTCAATTGCAGGATGCCTGCAGTGTGGAAACAGGCCATTCAGCCCAACAAGTCCACACTAACCCTGTGAAGAGCATCCTACTCAGACCTATCCTCCTACTCTATCCCTGTAACCCTGCATTCCCCAAGGCTAATCTGCCTAACTTACACACCCTTAGACTCTATGGGCAATTTAGCATGGCCAATCCACCTCACTGTTGGACTGTAGGAGGAAACCCACACAGACATGGAGAGAATCTGCAAACTTCACATAGACAGTCAACCAACAGTGGAATTGAACCCAGGTTCCTGGCACTGTGAGGCAGCACTGCTAACCACTGAGCCACCATACTGCCCCATTTCCACAGCTGTGTTGTAGAACAGAGAGACCTAGGGGTTCATACACATAATTGTAATGAAGTTTGCATCACAGGTAGACTTGGTGGTTAAGAAGGCATTTAGCATGCTTGCCATCATTGCTCAAACGTTGAGTAAAAGAGTTGGGATGTTATGTTGAGGTTGGTGAGGCCTCTTCTGAACTACTGTGTCAAGTTCTTGCCGCTCTGTTATAGGGAAGATACTATTTAGCTGGAGAGGGTGCAGAAGAGATCTACCAAGATTTTGCCAGGCTTGGCAGTTTTGAGTTATCAGGAGAGGCTGGATGGGCTGGGACTTTTTTCACTGGAGTGTAGGAGGTTGAGGGGTGACTTTACAGAGGTTTATAAAATCATGCAGGGCATAGATAAGCTGAATGGCAGGTGTATTTTCCCTAGGTTGGGGGATTTCAAGACTAGGGGGCATATTTTTAAAGTGAGAGGAGAAAGATTTGAAAAAGACACAAGGGGCAGTGTTTTTATACAGAGAGTGGTTTGTGTGTGGAGTGAACTTCCAGAGGAGTGGCGGATATAGGAACACTTGCAATGTTTAAAATACAGTTAGATAAGTATGCAAGTAAAAAAATGTTTGAGGGGATATTGGCGACGCGCAGGCAGGTGGGACAAATTGTGTTTGGGTACGTGGTTGGCATGGACTGGTTGGAACGAAGAGCCTGCTTCCATGCTGTATGGTTCGATGACTTCAAAGTTACAAGTGTCACTCATTTGACCAAGCACTACCACACCTCACAAACTAAATAATCTCAAGATCACCTTCTTGTACTCTTAAATAGGAAGTTGATGTTTGCAGTGGATAACAGCGTCAGTTTATTGCTGTCCAAAGCTCACTTGTACACATGGCCTCAAGGTTTACAGTTGTTTTGCTCCAGTAACTTTCCCCTTTGGTGCAAGTACAGTTTACTAAGGACCAAAAGTTATCTAGTACAAAAATGTATTACTTCCAGAATGTGGAAAAATTGACTATAAATCGAATTGCACTTTTGTGGTTTGTTTCCTTATCAAGCTGTTTTAAATTTTGGACAGAGTTAATGCCTTTGTATTCAAGATAAGATGCAGCCTGAGATATTACACAAAATTTGTACTTTTTTTTATATATGCTTGTGGGTGATAGGGAGTAAAGGAAACAATGTTAAGAGCTGAGCTTTGCTAAGGAGTATAATGAATAGTGATCCCAGATCTAGTCTTTTAGCAACCATAAGCAGTGCACTATTCCAAAATGCATGTCTTGCAGATAAATATAAATACACAGTTTACCGATGTGTTTTTCAACGCTGTCAATAAAACATTTTTTGGGTCACAAAAGACACTTACAGCTTACAAGCACTCATTTTCCTTTTTCAAAATCTAAAACCATTTTCTTGAAAATATTTTGTGATTAAGAATGTAGCATTGAGATGATGAGGGTCCTTACAGTTCTCAAAAGAGCTGGTGCTTTGAAATATGAGAGACTGCAGCCAGGCATTAATAACAAGTAGGATTAAGTTGGGTTGGAGTTCAGGAATTTTACTAGTGTTACCTGTAGAAGGCAGGAATACCCCTTCAGGTTAGAAATACCCACTCATTGCAATGACTTCAAGGGGTCAGTACCTACTGTAGGTGCAGGGTCACATTAGTACCCCGGCCACCCTAGAAATGTCCCAGGAAATTCCAGGACTGTAGGGACCTGATGTAATCTTTTCACAACCTGGGGAATGATATTTCTTCATGAACAGAGCACAGGAAAACATACCCACATGTTTGTAATTAGTACCAGAATTAAATCACACGCAGTATTTCTTGCAAAACCTTGTTAAATCAACATCCACTGACGTCTGCAACTAATTTTTTAGGCAGCGCCTTCCAAATTGGTTGCATCTGGTCAAACAGACCAGCAGACACTTGGGAACTCCATCATTTGCAGGTTCCCCACCAAGCCACTCACCACCCTGATTTAAAAGTGTATCGCTGCTACCTCAGTGTCACTGAGTTAAAATCCTTCCTAATGGCATTGCTGGAGGACTGCAGCAGTTCAAGAAGACAGCTTGTCACTACTTTCTTAAACAAGCGTTTAGGGACGGATAATAAATACATGTGCATTTCGTGTTGAATCTTAAAAGAAGTGGGAATCATGACACACTGCACAATCCCATGAGATCATAAGAGATATAAGATATGAAGTTAGGCCATTCGGCCCATCAAGTCTGCTCTGTCATTCGATCCTGGCTGATTTGTTCCTCAGCCCCATTCTCCTGCCTTCTCCCCAGAACCCTTGATCCCCTTACTAATCAAGAACCTATCTATCCCCGTCTTCAACACACTCAATGACTTGGCCTCTGCAACCTTTTGCAACAGTCAGTTCTGCAGATGAGCCACCCTCTTGCTGATGAAATTCCTCCTCATCTCGGTTCCAAAGAGTTGATCCTTCACTCTGAGACTGTGCCTTTGGGTCCTAGTGGAAACATCTTCTCCATGTTCACTCGATCCAGGCATTTCAGTATTCTGTGAGCTTCAGTGAGATCCTCCTCATCCTTCTAAACTCTATCAAGTACAGACTCAGAGTTCTCAACCACTCCTGATAAAAATCCCTTTATCATTCTTGAAATTATTCTTAAAAATGCATTGTAGACCCCCTCAAACGCCAGCACATCCTTTCTTAGAGACGGGACTCAAAACTACTCACGACATACCAAATGCAATCTGACCAAAGTCATCTACAGCTTCAGCAGTATATCTCTGCTCCCGTATTCTAGCCCTCTTGAATTGAACTCTAACATTGCATTTGCCTTCCTAACTGCCAACTAAATCTTTATGTTAACCTTAAGAGAATCCTGAACCATGATTCCCAAGTCCCTTTGTGCTTCAGATTTCCGAAACGTTTCCCCATTTAGAAAATAGTCTGCATCTCTAGATTTCCTACCAAAGTGCATGACCTCACACTTTCCCACTTTGCATACCATCAGCCACTTTCTTGCCCACTCTCCTAGCCTATCCAAGTCCTTCTGGCTTCTTCAATACCACCTGTCCCTCCATCTATATTTGTGTTGTTTGTAAACTGAGCAACAACACCCTCAGTTCCTTCTTCTGGATTGTTACTCAAGTGATAATGTCAAGAGATATTTGTTTAGGAGCAAATATTAGTGATGACACTGAATTCCCTTTGAATAGTGCCAAGTGATCTCTTGTATCTATCCAAGATGACAGATCCAAGACCATTTACTGCTGCCCTCTGTCATGGACTGGAGGGAAGTATCAACCCAAATGAAGAGCCTGCATTTGATTTGATTTATTTATTTATTGTTGCATGCATTTTGTTACAAAATACAATGAAAAGTGTTGTGTAGTGTTGCCACCCTCCAGCATCATCTTAAAACACAGAAAAGTACACCAAAAAAAGGCAGAAAAAAGAAAAAGTGTATAACATGATGACCCTTCTTTTTAAGTGTTCCACCAATGGCCTTGTGGCCAGGCACTGGTACCCCCACCGTGCTGCCATCTCATTCTCCATCAGTACCCTTTGCCACTATGAGTTCTCGCTGAACCTCACCAATGCAGATGCCGCCAATACCATTGGATACAGCACTGGCCTGAGATGTTAACTTTGACTTTTGTTCACAGATGTTGCCAGACCTGCTGAGCTTTTCCAGCAACTTCTGTTTTTGTTCCTGATTTACAGTATCCCGTGGTTCTTTCTGTTTTGTCCCTAGCTTCCTGCTTGCTTTCTGAAAGGTATCATGGTTTGTTCCATCAAATCTCCAACAGTTCTTTCAAACTGCAAGATAACAAAGTGTGGAGCTGGATGAACACAGCAGGCCAAGCAGTATCTCAGGAGCACAAAAGCTGACGTTTTGGGCCTAGACCCTTCATCAGAGAGGGGAATGGGGAGAGGGAACTGGAATAAATAGGGAGAGAGGGGGAGGCGGACCGAAGATGGAGAGAAAAGAAGATAGGTGGAGAGGAGAGTATAGGTGAGGAGGTAGTGAGGGGATAGGCCAGTCCAGGGAAGATGGACAGGTCAAGGAGGCGGGATGAGGTGGTAGGTGGGAAATGGAGGTGCGGCTTGAGGTGGGAGGAAGGGATGGGTGAGAGGAAGAACAGGTTAGGGAAGCAGAGACAGGCTGGTCTGGTTTTGGGATGCAGTGGGGGGAGGGGAAGAACTGGGCTGGTTTTGGGATGCAGTGGAGGAAGGGGAGATTTTGAAGCTTGTGAAGGTCACATTGATACCATTGGGCTGCAGGGGTCCAAGCGGAATATGAGTTGCCGTTCCTGCAACCTTTGGGTGGCATCGTTGCGGCATTGCAGGAGGCCCATGATGGACATGTGTCTGAGGAATGGGAGGGGGTGTTAAAATGGTTCGCGACTGGGAGGTGCAGTTGTCTTTTGCGAACCGAGTGGAGGTGTTCTGCAAAGCAGTCCCCAAGCCTCCGGTTGGTTTCCCCAATGTAGAGGAAGCCACACTGGGTGCAGTGGATACAGTATACCACATTGGCAGATGTGCAGGTGAACATCTGCTTGATATGGAAGGTCATCTTGGGGCCTGGGATAGGGATGAGGGAGGAGGTGTGGGGGCAAGTGTAGCACTTCCTGCGGTTGCAGGGGAAGGTGCCGGGTGTGGTGGGGTTGGAGGGGAGTGTGGAGCGGACAACGGAGTTGCGGAGAGAGTGGTCTCTCGGAAGGCAGACAAGGGTGGGGATGGAAAAATGGCCCCACTGCATCACAAAACCAGCCCAGCTCATCCCCTCCCCCCACTCTGTCCCAAAACCAGCCCAGCCTGTCTGTGCTTCCCTAACCTGTTCTTCCTCTCACCCATCCCTTCCTCCCACCTCAAGCCGCACCTCCATTTCCTACTGCCACCTCATCCCGCCTCCTTGACCTGTCCATCTTCCCTGGACTGACCTATCCCCTCCCTACCTCCTCACCTATACTGTCCTCTCTACCTATCTTGTTTTCTCTACATCTTCGGTCCGCCTCCCCCCTCTCCCTATTTATTCCAGTTCCCTCTCCCCATCCCCCTCTCTGATGAAGGGTCTAGGCCCGAAATGTCAGCTTTTGTGCTCATGAGATGCTGCTTGGTCTGCTGTGTTCATCCAGCTCCACACTTTGTTATCTTGGATTCTCCAGCATCTGCAGTTCCCATTATCACTCTTTCAAAATGCAATATGAGTAAACTCTTTGCTGTTTTTTTTTCCCTCACAGTCCTGCAATTCTTTTCTCCTGCAAGTAATTGTATATTTCCCGTTTGAAAGCTAGATACATCATCCTTTCAGATAGTACATTCCATTTCTTGACAGTTCTTTCAGTGATCATAGTTTTCCCACTCCCACTCACATTTTTCTGTCCTGGAAGAGATGCAGGGGAGAGCCTGGAACCAATTTAAGTAACATCTGCTGAGGTTTACTTAATGGCCAAGAAAGGGTAAAGACAACAGGTAGCAATACATACAGTCACAGAGTCATACAGCATGGAAACAGACCCTTCAGTCCAATCAGTCCATGGTGACCATAATCACAAATTCAACTAGTTGTTCCACTTGTTGGTACTGCAGGAAATATCTGGTCTGTAATTTACTCAATTTGGAATATAACTTTTACGAATTAAAGACCTAACTATGGTTGGAAGTTGAGAAATTGCCAGCCAAGCGAATGCTGTTCAAACCAACAGTTCAATTTCAGGCACACAGCCAGCTGTAATTTTACTTTGCTACAGACTGCAGTTCACCAGATTGAGACTGTAACAGTTAATGCAACAGATAGAATGCTAATTTTAATCATTTATTGCGTGGAATGAGGTCAGGTCTCAAACTCGGCTTGGAATTGATTAAGGAAAAGCAGTTGGAAGATTTTCTTCAGAGGAAAATGGTTCAGGAAATCTACACAGCCTTGAGGTAGGTTGTGGTCAGCACAATACCTTGGGAAGCTGTGGGAAAGTAATTGCTAGATGATAAAATGTGAGGCTGGATGAACACAGCAGGCCAAGCAGCATCTCAGGAGCACAAAAGCTGACGTTTCGGGCCTAGACCCTTCATCAGAGATTGCTGTCTGGAATACTGAAGAGAGTTAAAGTGATTCCTCAAGAGCTGTGGTATACCTTGGGGCTGTTTCCAAGAAATGTTGATGAACCTTTGGCCCAGTGTGGCAGACTCTTCGCCTGGCATGACCGTCTCTCAGTGGCTCAGCAAGGTGGTCTCTCGGCCCGGCTTGGAGGTCTTTCAGTGGTACGTAGTGGTCTCTCAGCCTAGCATGGCCTCAGCATGGACTTCCGGTCTCGAGGTAATTCTGCAGCGTGCGGCCCTACTATGGCTAAGCACTTGATAGTGCAATATTTGAACTTTCAGCTATTTTTAAATTTTCTACTTAAACCTAAGAAGGTCTGCAATGTGTAACATTTAACCTTGTTTTGTATGCTGTACACTATACTATAATTACTGCAGTGCTTAGCTTTTAACATTGTTCTTTCTATTGTCCTTATTCTTGTGGTTCTGTACTTGTATCTAAGATGGCACTTCGTGCGGCGACATTGTACACTTTTCGCTGTACTCCTCCACTTTTGTGCTTGAGAATGTGTGACAACCAAATCAAATTAAACTTTTCTAATTAAACTCTGTGGAGTAACTAAAATATAGAACTGAGTTTAAAGCACAAAATATTTAAGTTGCAGTGTTTTGTTGGTGGTGTTTGCTTTGAGCAATTTCTCTTTCATAGTAATAAAGTTTGTCTTTGTTTAAAAACACTAAATATTGTAGCATAGCTTTCTCAGTTAATTGCTGCATGTTTGGATTTCTTCTTTAAATATTAGTGGCCTGTTACGTGATCATAGGAATTAACATAGTTGTCAGTTGAGAGGTTATTTTTGACCTCATATCTCATTGTGTTATAGGTGATATCAGACACGCGATTCTCAGCCTTCAGCAATTGCTAAACTTTTGACAGTTTAAACTAGTTATTGGGAAAGGCATAAGGTTTTTCCGAGATAACTTGACACCATTTGTCCTGGTGTCTCCTCATATTCAATGGCATGGTTATAATTAGGTAATACTTAATGACAGGTATGGACAAAGGTCCAACTTGTCTAAGACACACTGTCGTTGATAATTACAAACCAATGGCACAATTAAATTCAAGAAATACTTGAATATTTTCCTCTGTTTCAGGATCATAGACACTGCAGGCTGAGGGAAAAAAAAACAAAATTCATCCAATTTTCCCCATATCTTTCAGGTGGATCCCAAGCCAGATGGTGAAATATGAAATAAAACTCAAATCCTTATCTTGATTGTTTGGTATATTTACAGAATGTGATCTTGCATATGACCTACTAACACCTAGTCTCCCAGAAGTCTTTTTCCATATTGCTCTTGTCTGTTGGCCAACAGTAAAGTGGCTGGATTTTCCACTACATTTTACAGTTTACTACTGCTGTGACCAGTAGGTCTTTCTTTGTACACTTCTAAGTAGCTAATAAAGACTGAAACCAATTACTGTCAGTACTCCAGTTGTGAACCAGTTCCATTTGGAGTTTGTTTGCCAGTCACAGAGTCATAATGTTGTATAGTATGGAAACAGATTCTTCGGTCCAACTCGTCCATGCTGCCCAAATCTCCTGAACTGATCTAGTCCCACTTTCCAGCATTTGCCCCATATCCCTCTAAACCCTTCCTAATCATGTACCTGTCCAGATGCTTTTTAAATGTCGTAATTTAACCGTCCTCTACTACTTTCTCTGGCAGCTCATTCCATATATGCACCACAATCTGCATCAAAAAGTTGCCCTCAAGTTCCTTTTAAATCTTTCCCCTTTCACCTTAAACCTATGCCCTTTAGTTTTGGACTCCATTCCCCTGGAAAAGAAGATCTTGATTGTTCACCCAATCCATGCCCCTCGTGATTTTACAAACCTCGGCAAGGTCACCCCTCATTCTCCGATGCTCCAGGGAAATTAGCCCCAACCTATTCAGCCTCTCCCTATAACTCAAACCTCCAACTCTGGCAACATCCTTATAAATCTTTTATGAACCTTTTCAAGTTTAACAACTTTTTTCCTCCTGCTGGGAGGGCAGAATTGAAGGTAATATTCCAAAATGTGGCCTCACCAATGTCTTGTACAGACGTAACAGTTGATTGGTATGCAAGTCAGAACACAGTGCAGAATAATTTAAAGAAGCCATTCGTAAGAACCGGAAGTGTTTGTACATTGAATCTTTAAAACTACATCCCGACAGGAGGCCGTGTTCGTTAGTGTAAGAGTTTGGAAGGCGGAGTTTGTGAATCAGGGACCCTGTCCTTAACTAACAGCCTGGCTCCGAAATGGACCATGTGACAAAGTGCAAATCCTTCATATTATGTTAAATAAATCAGTCTTTTCTTATATATGGTCAAGATACTTATTCGAATAACGCCCTGCACCTGTGCGCCCCTAACCATGCTAAAACAATGAACATTGCAGTAAAACTTCTGTCCAGGTAGATGTCTTTTCCTTCTTCTTTTGTCGTCTTCTTTTTCTGAAGAAGGGTCTCGGCCCGAAACATCAGCCTTCCTGCTCGTCTGATGCTGATTTAAACTGGTCTCTGGTTTATCATTAAACTAATGTAATAGTGAAGCAATGCCAGTTTTAATTTAATGATGTTGCAACATTTAATTATACGAGATCATCTTACCTAGAAATTGGAATGACAGGAGAGGTGGTTAGTCATGAAGGTGGGGTTTTGAGAATGACTACAGACATCAACAATCTGATGACAAATTCTGACTGTGCATGCTCACTTCTGATTATTTATAAATAATCATGCATATTCACATACAGATATAAAGCCTATTTTCAAAAATATTTTAATAAACTCAACTTGATTTTTAAAAAATATCATCGAGATGCTTTATATTCACTTTTTAGGATTTATGAAGATGTTATTGTTCTTGTGACAGAAATGTTGCTGCTACTTGGCCGTCAACATCTGGCACCTTGACTTGCGTCTTCTGACCAGGGCATCCTTTGATCTGATCAACTTCCAATTGTTTCACGAACACAAATAGAAATTGGTGGAGAATCTCAGCAGGCCCCGGCAGCATTTGCAGAGATAAAGCAGAGCCAATGTTTCGGGTCCAGTGGCCCTTCTTCTGAACCGTTTCCCACCTTACCCTTCACTTCTTCCTTGTAGTGGGATTATTTCATTTGCAGCCCAGCCTTTCCTTTTGGAGCTCTGTTTGAGTTTTCATTGTCTTTTGGGTGACTGAGCAGCACCAGTCAGTTGCCCTTTCCTGTGGGGAAGGTATCTCCACCATACTCAGCCTCCCGCTACACAGAGGTCCCAGACTCACTTAACCCTGGCAGCTGAGCTGTGGGGCTGTCTATGGGCATTTGTATTGAATCGCAGTCTGAAAATCAACACCTCTCTAGATCTCAAAAATAATTGCGCACTTACTTGGGAGGCACCTCTGGTCCATTAGGGGTAAATTTGCAATCAAAATACAATTAGTGTTATAGGGCCTCATCAAATTCATTTCTTTTTAAATCTCCCTTTTCAGAGATGCTACTACACACATCACTTAAGGCGGGTGGGACTTAAACGCGGGTCTCCTGGCTCAAAGGCAGGGACAGTATCACTGCGCCATGATAGCCCTCACATTTTCATATTGTAAATAACTTTAACCAGTGTTATGACATACCTTATGAGTAGTTGAGTCTTGAACACACATCTTTACTGGCTTAATGGACGTTACCATTGTACCACAACAGCCATGTCCCCATTCCCACACTAAGTATGGTTTGTCACTTGAAACGGATGGGAACTTGGAAAGCCTACTGGCCATTATCCAGTCTTGAAAATAACACCTTGCAGCTGAAATGGCTGTAGGCTAGGTATCTAACTTTGTGGTTCTGATGCATGTCCTAATTCCTGTTAATGACATTTGGCATTTAAAATGTACAGTTGCTTTTCCTTCTGTTAGTTCATCAGACGCTGCATTTCTTTGAACGCTGACTGAAGTCTTTCAGAGCACACAATGGAAGTTTTGGAAGAAATTTGATCTGTACAGGCAGCATGCAGGAGATACATTTTTCCTATAGTAAATGGGTCAGAAATTAGAGGTCAGAGATTTGAAATTACTGGTAAGGAACCAGTGGGGAAATGAGAAGAAATTTCTTTACAACAGAATGCTATTAAGGTCTGAAAAGCTCTGCCTTGCATTGAACTTTCAAAAGACATGTATTTGAAGATGACTAATTTGCAGGGCTATGGTGTAAGTGCTGCTATATGGGACTAAGTTTGAGAACTTTTTCAACAATCCACAACAGGCACAATGTACTGAATATATTCTTTCTCTGCTGTGAGAATTTCTGATTCTAAATCACCCTTTTAAACCTTAGGTTTTGTGCTTTAAAGAATGTTACTGCTTCCTCTTAAACAAAGGGAATCCACTTCTATGTCTCAGGCTCAGGAACAACTGAGAGATATAGAAAGGTCTCTTATTACATTGTACCCTCTAAAATGTCCCAAAAATAGTCTTGCTAGTATTGTATATTTTTAGTTAATTTATTCAGTTTTTCAACCAAAATATTACATTTTTTTTACACTTTACTATATCTTTTAACATTTCCAATGCAAATTCCCCAGCTGGTCCTTTCCACGGGCTCTGAGGAAAAATTCATTGCAAGCTGAGTGTTAAGGTGTGGGCTGGAATACATAACAAGACTATTTGCTTTGTAGGATCAGTGAACATTTTACACATCTCTGCTTGATTTTCTGGCGAGGATTCCAGATTTGCCCAATTCGCTGGTCATTTGATATTGCTTGAGGTCTAGGCACATTAGTTTCCATTCTAGCCTTTTAGTGTTTGTTGTGCTGGCGGAAGCTTCTGTTATAATTCTGAGAGAAGCTTTAAAGAAATATCTCAAAGGTAGCAAGAGGCAGACAGCTTGAAGGACCAGAATTCCTTAGGGCCCAAGCATGACTATCAATGGTGCGGCAATTAAAATTGGGGTCATCTGCCTCAGGGTAAAGTTTCTGTAATGTTCCTCTGAAGTGCCTTGGGACAATATGCGACATTAAAGTGGATGTTGTGAAACTTGAAAGGGTTGGAGGGTTTGAGGTATGGGGAGAAGCTGAATAGGCTGGAGTGTCTGAGGCTGAGGGGTTACCTTATAGAGGTTTATAAAATCATGAGGGGCATGGATAGGGTGAATAGGCTTTTCTCTGGGGTGGGCAAGTCAAAACAAGAGGGCATAGGTTTGAGGTGAGAGAGGAAAGATTTGAAAGGGACCTAAGGGGCAACCTTTCACGCAGAGTGTGGTGCGTGTATGGAATGAGCTGCCAGAGGAAAGTGGTGGATGCTGGTAGGGTTGCAACATTTAAAAGGCATCTGGATGGGTATGTGAATAGGAAGGATTTAGAGGGATATGGGTCAAATACTGGCAAATGGGTCTAGATTTATCTAGGATATCTTGTTGGCAAGGACAAGTTGGACCAAAGAGTCTGTTTCCATGCTGTACAACTCCATGACTCTAAAGGCACTGTATAAATACAAGCTTTTTTTTTTATGTAGGCCAGTGTTATGTGGTAGAAATTGTTGACTAGCCACAGGTGAGGTTACCTGAATGTGTGAAATTTAGTTGAAAGTACCTCATGCGCTCAGTCCAGGCAACTAAAGTATATTTACTGAACAAATATTCATTGCCAATCAAATGACCAAGGATCGAAAATACTTAAAATGATTTTAAGAGTTTCCTCGCCATTTTACCATCAAATACAAAACAAAAGTTAAAATCACAAACAAACTCCATGAGACTATGTCCTGTGATATGTTATCCATTACTCATTCCGATTTACTTATGGAAAAAATGTAAATTGCTACTTGTGGGTTCTCCTTAGCCATGTGTGACAAGCGTTGGTAAGTTTATCTTTTAAAACTTCATTTTATGTCATAGAACCTTCCCCACCCCCAGCTTTGGCTTTGGTCCTGTTTTTACATATTCTCACCAATGAATCTCACAGGAAATTGCTTCCAAGCAAAACTACTTCCCAGTTATAGGGCTGAAGACAAACATTTCCACTACAGACAAAGCAAGATGCTGCTCTGTCCCTCATGATGGCTAGTGGGACTTCATTCTGATATACAGCTTGCAGAGAGAAGTTCTGGTGGTGGGAGAAATGACAGCATTGGAAAGGATGGCCAATGATCTTCTTCTTGAATTCTCTGCCCGAAAGCACTAACCCACTGCACTACAATTGGGGCACGAAGGCTGGCTGCAAACCCACCTCAATTGGAATGGGAATCGAATACTATGCTGTTGGCAGCAATCTGATCCAAACTGGCCCCACAGCCATGTGAGCCCACTATAGCTCTCTCCTGTCCTAATCCCAAGGCATCTGTGTTGCTATAACAACTTGCACTTTTAGATGCACACTTTCGTATGGACCTATGGATGTAGATGATAGGGACTCCCACTTTTTGGCAGACCAGGAATCCCATCTCCTCTCACTACCTGCCGTTGGCATACATGAGAAGGATAAACAAAGTGATACTTAACCGATTTGGTGCGGTTCATACAAACCTTCATTGGATGTATGGTCTTAGGGCTCAAATCTGCAGCTTCTGTCCTAGAGGCTAAGACTATTGCACAGAAAGAGCATCAAAGTCAATGGCAGTTGAGCTGAAAAATTGAATAAGTCGAGATACCTTTATGTGTTAAGTAGAGGACAATTTAAAGAGTGTACGGTGACGTTTACACAGACTTGTTACATTTTACAGGAAGAAAACTGCTCATTAACCTTATTGTACATTTGAAACCTTCAAGATTGTCAGAGGCTGGATCAAAAGCTAACCAAGACAAGAAGTAAATCATGAATACCCTTTGAAACACATTTCACATTCTGGATAAACCATACTTGTCATATTTAATTGCAATCCCTCCATCTCACTCGACGATTCTAGTTCCATTTTGATAGGTCAAAAATTGTATAGCCTTACAGTTTTGTGATTGAATGGATACAGTAGAGGTCACTGTTGGGTAACTAGATTCAGCAAATGAATGAATGCGTAAGGTTGAAGTTAAAAATAGCAGCATGAGTTTGGATGATTTGGGACAGTTTCAGACAAGAATGCTTTCACTGTGATTTTATTGGGGAATATTTCAGAGAGATTTAGACGCTTGTCAAATATAGCATACCAAGAACAGTAAAAAAAAAAATTTAAATGCTGAAAGAAATGTGAATGGCTGTAAATCAGAGATTATTGGAAAAGTTCAGCATGTTTGGCAGCAAATGCAGAGAGAAATCAGAGTTTACATTTCAGATCCAGTGACCCTTTTTCAGAATATACATTTGTACTTGTGTTAGAACTCAAAGACACTGATAAGTGTGGAAAACGTTGCTCACTTATAATATTTGCCAGCTCCGACATCTCTCAGATCAGGAGGCAAACTCTGAAAATTCAAGAGGTTTTGTATTTTAAAAATCGTGAGTTGCTTTTTACTTCCAGATGTAAACCAACCGTTCTTCACTGTTGGTTTACAAACCACATAGGTGGCTTATTTAATCTCGAACAAGTCACATGAAGCTAGGCTTTGTCTTGCAGTTTGTTGGTAGTTATAAAAGCATGCATCGTGTGATACCGTCAAAGATCCATGATTTCCACTTAGCCCCCTTCTTTTTCACTTCATTTCAATCCAAAATAGTGAATTATAACATTAATAATCCCACAAGGAAGGAAGATTGACCTTTGAGCTTTTGTATGTATTATTTCTGCAATTTTCATCATCAGAATGTGATCTTTGTGTGCACTGACCAATGAGGTTAAGTCAGAAAACCTCTCTTCCTTTATTCTGTACATGTACATGTACATGGACCCAGGATTCTATTTCTGGGATATTGTCACAGATTTTATGATGTAAACATAGGAAGGCATGTTACCGCTGCCAAAATAATAAAATGTGAGGCTGGATGAACACAGCAGGCCAAGCAGCATCTCAGGAGCACAAAAGCTGACGTTTTGGGCCTAGACCCTTCATCAGAGAGGGAGATGGGGGGAGGGAACTGGAATAAATAGGGAGAGAGGGGGAGGCGGACCGAAGATGGAGAGTAAAGAAGATAGGTGGAGAGGGTGTAGGTGGGGAGGTAGGGAGGGGATAGGTCAGTCCAGGGAAGACGGACAGGTCAAGGAGGTGGGATGAGGTTAGTAGGTAGCTGGGGGTGCGGCTTGGGGTGGGAGGAAGGGATGGGTGAGAGGAAGAACCGGTTAGGGAGGCAGAGACAGGTTGGACTGGTTTTGGGATGCAGTGGGTGGGGGGGAAGAGCTGGGCTGGTTGTGTGGTGCAGTGGGGGGAGGGGATGCACTGGGCTGGTTTAGGGATGCAGTAGGGGAAGGGGAGATTTTGAAACTGGTGAAGTCCACATTGATACCATATGGCTGCAGGGTTCCCAGGCGGAATATGAGTTGCTGTTCCTGCAACCTTCGGGTGGCATCATTGTGGCAGTGCAGGAGGCCCATGATGGACATGTCATCAAGAGAATGGGAGGGGGAGTGGAAATGGTTTGCGACTGGGAGGTGCAGTTGTTTGTTGCGAACTGAGCGGAGGTGTTCTGCAAAGCGGTCCCCAAGCCTCCGCTTGGTTTCCCCAATGTAGAGGAAGCCGCACCGGGTACAGTGGATGCAGTATACCACATTGTCAGATGTGCAGGTGAACCTCTGCTTAATGTGGAATGTCATCTTGGGGCCTGGGATGGGGGTGAGGGAGGAGGTGTGGGGACAAGTGTAGCATTTCCTGCGGTTGCAGGGGAAGGTGCCGGGTGTGGTGGGGTTGGAGGGCAGTGTGGAGCGAACAAGGGAGTCACGGAGAGAGTGGTCTCTCCGGAAAGCAGACAGGGGAGGGGATGGAAAAATGTCTTGGGTGGTGGGGTCGGATTGTAAATGGCGGAAGTGTCGGAGGATAATGCGTTGTATCGGGAGGTTGGTAGGGTGGTGTGTGAGAACGAGGGGGATCCTCTTGGGGCGGTTGTGGCGGGGGCGGGGTGTGAGGGATGTGTCGCGGGAAATGCGGGAGACGCGGTCAAGGGCGTTCTCAATCACTGTGGGGGGAAAGTTGCGGTCCTTAAAGAACTTGGACATCTGGGATGTGCGGGAGTGGAATGTCTTATCGCTGCCAAAGCCTTGATTAGAAAAGTTTCAGGACGCACTAGGTCTCTGGTGTTATTGGGTTTCAGACCACAGGGCACGATTATGAGAAAGCCAGCCCTACCAATATAAAGCATCCACATAACAGAAATTTATCTAGGCAGATAGAATATGTTGATCTTGCATTATGTGCTTGAGACTTAGCTTGCTGTTTGATGCTCTGTGAAATGTGATCATTCCAGAATAATTCACCAATGCTCCAACTTTCAAAGTGTTTTTTTCTTTTGTAGTTGTGGGCATTACTAGGAAGACCACTAATTACAGTTTCTACCTAAGTACCACTGAGAGACAGTAGTGGTGAGCTGCTGTTTTGAACCACTGCTGTGTACATTGTATAGGTGCACATACAGAACTGTTGGGAGTTTGATGCTTTTGGCTGGGCAGCCATGAAGTTACAGCGATATGGGGCTGGATGTTGACCTTTGAGATAAATAGCAGCAGTTGGAAAGATTTGCAGCTCAGAACTTGGTTTTGGGCATGCGACTTTCATTGTGGGTGTGACTGGGGAGTTTGGGTAAAATCTGGTCAGACCAGCTGCCTCCGCAAAGGGTAAAAAGGCAGCTACAGGGTGCTGAGGTGGGCTGTTATAAAGGCTCGGTTCAATGCTGTGGGGCTTCATTTCCAGTGGTAAGGAAAGAAGAGCAGGAAGTAGTGTAGTGGTAATGTCAGTGGACTGGCAACCCACAGGCCCTGAAGAAGGGCCCTGACCCGAAACGTCAGCTTTCCTGCTCCTCTGATGCTGCTTGGCCTGCTGTATTCGTCCAACTCCACACCTTGTAATCTCTAACTCCAGCATCGGCAGTTCCTGCTGTCTCTGAATAATCTGGGGTTTGAATTCTACCATGACAGATGGTGAAATTCGAGTGTGATAAACACCTGGAAGAAAAGCTATGCCTGTGTAACTATTGTTAGAACCCACCTAATTCACTCGCGCCATTTTAGGGAAGGAAATCTGCTACCCCTGCCTGGTTAGGCCTAAATGTGACTCCAGACCCACAGCAATGTGGTTGACTCTCAGCTGATATCACTCACTGATAGAATCTTATTGGACATGTTGTTTATAACTGGATTATATGAAGGGAAGAGGATAGGAATACAATGTTTGAAATCCTCTCAACTACGTAATGCTTTTTAATAAACAATGTATTCATGAGGCTACAGGTTGTTAACTGTCTCAGAGCTGCCAATCACGTCGTGATCTTACAACCGCCCCCATCCTTCCAAAGTTTGAAATGACAAATTGCAGAAGCAAAGCAGTAGCATTGATAGTGTTTTAAGCTAAGCTTGAGGGCCACCAGTACTGAGTTTGTGAAATTTTAAACACTAATATTTATTTAAAAATAGCCAAGCAAGTCTTCAAATTTTATAATGTCAAGCATTTTAAACACCTTGGCAGTTGATTTTCTTATCCACTCTTCATGAGATTTCCATTTCAATTTAGATTCCATGAAGTCATGGAACATACATCACTGTTTGAGGTCTTTCTTGGAATTAAAATCAAATCCTAGTTGTACAGAGCACCAGGCTTAAATATTCTAAATACCTGAGGTCAGGTTTTCCCAATATGTGCTTCAGGCCTCAATCCCCTCTCCCTTTCCTGTGGAGAGTAGAAATTCTTGGAAATGGGACAGGAACCTCCAGATCCATTTCCTGTCCATTACGTTTAAAGCTGAATGGAGTCTCCCCTGACCTACATAAAGATTATGCTCATTGTTTCTGGTCAGAATGGACTGTGGCTTGGTTGGCGAGGTGGGTAGTGGTACTTGCAGGTGGTGGCATTCAAAGGATCCAAATAACTACAGAGATGAGGGGAATAAGGAAATTAGTATGAGTGAGAAAGTTGTATTGAGACATTAATTTGGCTGACAGTTGTAAGTCGCCAGGGCTTGATATTCTACTGGGCAGAGTGTCGAAGGGCATGGCCCATATACAGGTGATCATTTTCTGAAATTCTATAGATCGAGACTCGTAAATGTCATTTTTTCCCCTTTTATTCATTAATGGGAAGAAGGTCTCGCTCGCCAGGCAAATATTTTTTGCCTATCCCTAATTGCCCAAAGGGGCAGTTCAGAGTCAACCACATTACTGTGGGTCTGGAGTCACTTGTATATCAGACCAGGTAAGGATGGCAGTTTCCTTCCCTAAAGGATATTAGTGAACCAGATGGGTTTTTCCCCCAGCAATCAACAATGGATTCATGGTCATAATTTGATTCTTAATTCCAGATTTTTATTGAATTCTGTTCACTGTCTCCATTTAATATGATCCTTATCCAGATATTTATTAAATTCAAATTCCACCATCTGTGGTGGGATTCGAACCCGGGACCAGAATGTTATCTGGGGACTCTGGACTAACCATCTCGCAGTAATACCACTAGGCCATCGCCTCCTCTTGGATATCAATGATCCGGTTGGGCATAGTCAATATGGATTTATGAATGGGAAATTGTATTTGATAAACTTGGTGTTTTTTAAGAATGTTACAAACAAAATGACGAAGGAGATTTTGATGGATAAAACAAAGTTAGACTTGTAGAAGGATTTAAATTAGGTCTCCCACAGGATGTTGGTTAGTAAATTTAAAATATGTGGAGTAGGAGATTGTGGGCTAGCACTGATTGAGGATTGGCTTACAGGAGAAATAGGAATAAACAGGTAATTCACTTTGGCTGGCTATGGTCACTGCAAGAATCAAATGAGCTGGTCTGCTCACAATATATATCAGTGAGTAGGATGTAGGTACAAGGGTGGCGCAGTGGTAGTGACCCTATTTCTGAGCTAGCAGACCCAGTTTCAAGTCCCACCTGCTCCAGAGATGTGCTATAGCAGCTCCAAACTGATTGATTAGAGTGGAAGTGGCACTAAACTTGCAGATGATACAAAGATAACCGGGAATTATGTCATGGGGAGGATAAGCAGTTTCAGGAGGCTTTGGATAAGTTTAATGAATGAACAAGATCATGGCAGATGAAATGCAATATAGAAAAATGTGAGGTTATCCACTTTGGTAGGAGAATCAGATGTGTAGAGTATTTTTTAAATGATAAGAAGTTAGAAATGCAGATGTGAACAGGGACCTAGGTGTCCTTGCCTAAGGTTAACATGCGGGAGCAGGTTACTAGGAAGGCTAGTGAATGTTAGCCAGGATCATACTAAATAGAGACAGTAAAAGTTTCAATTAGTAAATGGGTGCCAATCAAGCTTTGTCCTGGATGGTGTTGAGCTTCTTGAATGTTGTTGGAGCTGCACCCATCCAGGCAAGTGGGGAGTGTTCCATCACACTCCTGACTTGTGCCTTGTAGATGGTGACCACAATGTGGGGAACCAGGAGGTGAGTGACTCACTACAGAATTACGAGCATCTTCATTTATAGCTACCATATCTCCCCAGCTATTCCAGTTCCGTTTTTAGTCAATGACACCTTCCAGGATGTTGATACTGTTGGTGACACCATTCTTTATGGGGCATGGTAAGATTCTCTTTTGTCAGTGATGCTTACTGTTTGATTTTTATATGGCACAAATGTTGAGCACAAATGCCACTTATTGGCCTAATGTTGCTATATGTGGGTGTGTTTGCTTCAATATCTGGGGTGTTACAGCCATTAACAAACATCCCCTTTTCCAGCTATTGTGGTGAGCTAAATCTGAAGATCATCTTGATGAGTAACCTCACAAATTATTTTTCTTCTTAAGTATACACCCAGTGCTATTGTCTCCCAGTAATCACTCTTTATTTGAAACTTTTTCTCTGCATGCTAGCATAAAAAAGCAGAGATCGTTTGCCGTGAGCTGCTGTGATTTTGACCTCTCAAAGAAGGGCCCACTGTTGTATTCCTCACAGCAGCTCACCAAGCAGTGAAATACCGCAGTCGTATACTGACCCGTCATCATCTTATGTCTAGACTCCATCTCTGAAAAATGCAGAGGTCACCCTGGAGTCAAGCAAATAAGTGAGTATCCAACCGTTGGCAACAGCTCCAAAGTATTTCTCAGATCCTCAATTCAAGTAGGACGTTCAGAAGTGAAATAAAATGCCTTCCGACATGCCTCTGATGTGAAAGTAAATTTGCACCTTGGTATGAACAGAAAGAACATTCCTCAAGGAAGTCATGAGGTTTTTGAGTGCATCCTTGAGATCGCAAGACAGGCTTCATTTTACTGACAATTATTGTCCCTGGATTGTCTGCAATCATTATGTAATTATCCATTTAAGTCGTCTTAATATCAAAGCTCTGCAATTGCGTTTTCTTTTGTAATGTTAATTAATATTAACATTAACTGAAGGCCTTGTTGTGTTGTGCAACATTTTAACAGGCATTCTTTGGATTAAAGTATGTTAAATGCAAACTGGAATTGAAACCTGGAAGTCAATAATACTTGGGGCTGGGCAGGGTGGGTGAATTGGGGTGCTACCAGTGAGCATAAACATGGCAGTAACAGCCTGAAAGTGACCATAACGTGTTGACGGAGACGATACTCTGTCTCATCTTTCACTAGACTCCTTGCGTCTTTTTTAAGCGAGTCTGCGAATTTACTGCACTTCCCCATGAGTTGGTGGCCTGTCGTATATACTCATCATCCCCTCTATTGTTCCGCAATTCTATCCAAATTGATTCTCTTTTCATCCTGTTCTGGTGTGGTAATAGTATTTCAGATTAATAGTACCACATCTTTCATATTTTCCTTCCTGATGTAGATGCTGTCATATTCATGAAACTGTTCCTTACAGTCAATGGCAGGAACAACCCACCGGAGGTGATGGCATCGTGGTGGATAGTCAGCATGGAGTTGCCTGGGAGACCACACATTGATTCTGAATTTGCATAGCATCAGGTCCGACAGGAGTGAGAAAACCTCGAGCTGATTACCACTTACCGTCCTCCGTCAGGTGATGAATCAGTGTTCCTACTGTGTCGACACAACTTGGAGGAAGCACTGATTCATTGGCTGAGGGAGGATGGTGTGAGGTAATCAGCTGGAGATTTCCTCTCAGACCGAGAGAACTGCAAATGATGGAAATCAGAAGCAAAAACAGAAATTGTTGGAAAAGCTCAACACATCTGCCGGCATCTGTGGGTAGGAATCCGAGTTAAGGTTTCAGGTCCAATGACTGTTCTTTGGAACCGATGGCAGCTCGGTAAAAGTTGTCTTTCAAGCAGAAGTAAGGGTGGGAGAAGGTGATAAGCAACAAACAATAGGAGGTATGACCCAAAGAGAGAGGAGAATAGTTGGACAGACAAGGGTATGGATAATGATCTGGCTGGCGGGGTAAATAGCTGTTAACGGGGGCTATTGGTGGCTAACAATGGGTAGCGTGTAATAGCAAACCATATGGTAACGAGGTCTGTTGTGTAGGAATTGGGGTAAGGACATGGGAGAGGTCAAGCCTGAAAACTGTTGACCTTGATAATGAGGCCGGAAGGCTGTGGAGCTTCTGGGCAGAAAATAAGATGCTGTTCCTCCAGTGACTGAGGCAGAGATGTTGGCGATTGAACAAAGTGTGTTGAAGTGGCAGGCAACTGGAAGCTCAGGGTCAGTTTTTTTGCGAGCAGGATGTAGCTGCCCTGTGAAGTGGTCACCCAGTCTAGGCTTTGTTTTCCCAATTTGGAGGAAAGCACATTATGAGCATGAATGCAGCAGACTAGATTCTGGGAAGTGCAGATAAAGCGCTGCCTCACTTGGAAGGTGTGTTTCGGGCCTTGGATACTGAGGAGGGAAGATGTAAATGGCCAGGTATTATACCTTCTGCAGTTGCAGGGGAAGGTGCCATGGGGCTGTGGGGGTGTGCTTGCTCGGAATGAAGGGGGGGGGTGGAGCACGGTGTCCCAGATGACTCCCCTCCCCTTCCTTTTCAGTCTTCGTCGATGATGTTTTTTAGTGAACTGATACTGAAGCTGTCCATGCCCAAATGCAGCAAGACTTGAACAGCGTGCAGGCTTGGACTGACAAGTGCCAAGTAACATTCATGCCTTCTAGTGATAGACAATGACCATCACTAACAAGAGATAATCTAGCCAATTTCCCTTGAAATTCAATAACATTACCATTGCTGAATCTCTTGCTCAGGGGCACTGTTGACCCAAAACTGAACTGGATTCACCATATAAATATTTTGGCTACAAGAGCAGGACAGAGGCTAGGAATACTGTGGTGAATAACTCACCTTCTGACTCCCCAAAGCCTGTCCACCATCTATGAGACATAAGACAGGAATGTGATAATATACACCCCAATTACCTGGATGGGTACAGTTCCAACAACACTCAAGAAGCTTGACATCACCCAGGACCAAGTAGTCCATTTGATTGGCACTACATAAACAATCACTCCCTCTACTACCAATGCTCAGTTGGAAAAGTACGTACCATTCACATGATGCATTGCAGAAATTCGCCAAATCTCCTTACATAGCATCCACCTAACGTTCTAAAAGGCAAGGACAGCAGATACAAGGGAACACCACCATCACCTACAAGTTTCTCTCCAAGCCATTCACCATCCTGACTTGGAAATATATCACCATTCCTTCTGTGCTGCTGGATCAAAATCTTGGAACTCCCTCCCTAATTGCATTGTGTATATACCTTTACCGAATGGGCTGCAGTGGTTCATGAATGCAGGTCACTAGCACCTTCTTGAGGGCAATTAGGGGTGGGCAATAAACGTTTGCTCAACTAGTGACACCCATATCACCGAATGAATAATAGCAAACCCTGCATTCGTGCCGTCCCTCTGTGGTCAGTTGTCTCACAAGGCTTCTGCAACACACTCCTCCGTGATACTATCTCTTATGCCAACATTCAGCATCAGCACACTCATGGAGAATTCCTGCACTGTTTGCTCCGTCTTGGCTTGCTGACTAGCCACACGCCACTTACTCATCGGGGAGGCAATGGCCTAGTGATATTATCGCTGTACTGTCAATTCAGAGACCCAGATAGCATTCTGGGAACCTGAGTTTGAATCCTGCCATTGCAGATGGTGGCAGTTGAATTCAATAAATATCTGGAATTAAGAATCTAACTATGACCTGGAACGCATTGCTGATTGTTGGAAAAGACTCGCCTGGTTCACCGATATCCTTTCGGAAAGGAAACTGCCATCCTTATTTGGTCTGGCCTACAGCGATGTGGTTAACTCTCAATTAAGAATGGGCAGTAAATACTGCCCAGCCAGCAATGCTCTCATCCTGTAAATGAATGAAGGGCTCTCCTCCTGAATTCTGTGCGGGTTAAGAACTTTCTGAAGCATGTTCTTGAAATTCCCAGCTGCCCTGAAGCATCCTGGAGTGACCCCAGTCACTGCTTAAGCTCAGAAACGTTGAGCTTGGGTTCTGCCAACAGGAAACACTTAGTGGACATGTGACTATCAAGGATGCCTGTTAGCCCCTACGGTCCCATCAGGCACGGGGCTGCAGGCAAAGAGACAACATGTGGCATCTCTTTATTATTTAGTCCTTATGTTTATTATTTAGTCCTTATGTTTCAGGCAATTTGAATTCCTTTAATGTTGGTACGCTCTATTCAGTTAACTTTTATTTAATCCCATTAGATTTAAACATTTGGAATTTTTATATATTTATATATTTCCTGTTAAGAGGATCTTTTTCCATCGAACTTAGTTAATCGACATGGTGCCAGTTTAACCCTCATCCCTACTATGGGCCAAGTGCCAGAACTTGTCATTAGAATTGGGGTGGCACTGTGGCTCAGTGGTGAGCATTGCTGCCTCACAGCGCCAGCAACCTGGGTTTGATTCTGCCCTCAGACAACTGTCTGTGTGGAGTTTGCACATTCTCCCTGTGTCTATGTGGGTTTCCTCTGGTTGCTCCAGTTTCCTCCCACAGTCCAAAGACATGCGGACTAGATAGATTGGTCATACTCAATTGCCCATAGCACCCAGAGATGTGCAGGCCAGGTAGGCTAGCCACGGGAAAATGCTGGGTTGTGGGGATAGAGTGGGGGGGAGTGCTGGATCTGGGTAGGATCCTCTTTGGAGGGTTGGTGTGGACATGATGAGTCCAATGGTCTGTTTTCACATTGTAGAGATTCTATAATTCTATGAATAGGTGGTGTTTGATGATCAGTGAGGACATGATGGGCTGAAGGGCCTCTTCCCATGCTGTGAAAACTCTATGACAGGACTGGTGACAGAATTGCTGATTTATCAGATTGGGTTTTGTTTTTGCTGGTCTGACTCAGAGCTATTAATGCTACCATTGTCAATGCTCCCTCTCTGCCCACAGCTTCTGAGCAGCAACAATGCCAGATGGTGCTCCTTCTCTGCCATGACATTTTCGTTTTCAGTATCGCAGTGCAGTGTCTCACCTCCTTCCTGAATGGCCTTCCTACCATTTGCAGAGATGCAGCCTACTGCTAATATGACTGGAGACCTGGTCAGAAGCAAGAGTCTTGTCATATTCCTTCACCAAATGAGGCTTGCTCTCCCTCACGCAAGAAAACATTCAGATCTCAATGGAATTATGTGGGATGGAGGACTCTGTGCATGGCACTGCCAGGAATATCTTGGCTTTGACACTGGACTTATTTGGAGAAATAATGATAATAAAATAATAAAAATAACAAAAGCTCCACTCTTACCCCGCTCTCAATGTGACCAGTGCTGTCAGGGAGACTATTTTCCACCATATACTTCGACTGACTGAATCATCTTTCGAATGTCTTGTCATGGTTTTCTTTTGTGAATGTTATTTTATGTGTCATTTAATATGTTCTCAACTGTTGCCAACTTGTTGAGCAACATGCTCAGAGATTAGTGTGCCAGCTGACTCCAATTGTAAAGTAGCTGTTAGTATATCTGACCTTTTGTAAAGTCAAATGCAACACACAAAAGGGCTATTCAACTCATATCACTGGTGTGGGCTCTATAATTCACCCTGTACCTGCTTTTTGCCACAAAGCAGCTAATTTCTCGTGGGAAAAGCTTGTTTAGAAAACAGAAAGTGATACAATACTTGGAAATGAAGGTACTGGTCATATCGGACATGGGTTTGGAAAATATTCAAGATGAATCAGACCACTATGTCCCATTGTCAATTTTACTTGTTGTTCCTTCTGGATATTTAATTCCTTCAAGTATCTTCCTTCAAAGATTTATTTGCCATTTCCTTCCACTGCCCCGCTTAATGCTCAGCTTTCTGGTCCGATGTGAACCTGAAATGTTAACTTGCATTTTCACTTTCTAGATGCTCTTTGGAGCGGATCTCTTGGGCCAAATGACCTGTTTCTACACTATACAGATTCTTAAACAAAAAATGTTTCCGGGTGTATTTTATAGGCCACCAATTACTGTGAAGGAAGTAGAGGAGCAAAGTTTGCAAGCAATTGGAAGAGAGATTCAAGAACACTGGAGCAGTGATAAAGTTGACTTTAATTATCTTGCTGTGGTTAGGAAAATTAGAGCATAAAGGGCAAAGTTTGGGCCGAACGTTTTCATGGAAATTTTTGATCAGTGTATTTCCAGGCCATTGAGGATTACAGTTACCTCACTAGCAGCTTCTGTGTACAGAATATGGTCACAGATTATAAATATGCCCTCAAACACTTTACAGGCAAATATCTCCCTCCTCCTGAACATCACACACTGTTTAGGGTACAGCCTATAACCTTCATCATATTGTGCTCCATTCCTTCAACACACTTATATGTGCACAAACAGGCAATAATACTCCATTTGATAGATGCTGTTAGGATATTTTACCTCCAGAGTTACAGAGAGTAGTCTGCTTCTGCTTGATCTAGATAGTTCAAGTTCTTCCAGTTTACTACTGCATTGCACTGACACTGTGAATGTTGTATAACTGAGGTATGCAGAGCTCCAAAGGGCCAGGTTGTCGGTGAATGCTACACTGCTGAAACTATCTTATCAGTTCTTAATCCATCAAACATAGACTGCAGACAACAAAGTGTAGAGCTGATGAACACAGCAGCAGGCCAAGCAGCATCAGAGGAGCAGGAAAGCTGACGTTTCAGTTTTTCTGAAGAAGGGTCGAGACCCGAAATGTCAGCCTTCCTGCTCCTCTGATGCTGCTTGGCCTGCTGTGTTCAGCCAGCTGGACACCTTGTTATAACAGATTCTCCAGCATCGGCAGTTCCCACTGTCTCTGAAACATATTCTGCATGCCTGCTGTTTCAGCATTGCAGTTTCCTGTAGACTTCTCTCCCTCACCTTGAATTTTCTTGAGGTCACTCATTGGTGCTGAGTACAGTTCCATGCACTGTAGTGGAAGTGGTCAACTGTCTGTTTGGTTTGTTTGAGATTACACACTATTGTAAAATAGTCAGCCATGACAGCAGTTATGATCAAAGAGACTGATTGAAGCTTACCCTTGCCTCCTCCTCTGCTGGCCACGAAAAGAGTTTGAACTTAATAGAAAGGTGAAAGCACTAATCATTTACACTGTTTAGAGCTCAGTATTAGAAACAAGTTACTCAACCTCAACTAGTTAACAAATAAAGAACTAGTTTTTTGTTTCAATTTTTAACGGTAAAGATTATATAACAGAAAGTTTAAAAAGTGCAAAAAAATTCCACACCCCTTCTTGAATATTAACACTTAAACAAACCTGGAAATAATATAAAAATCTGCAATTTTATCTTAAAAGTACTTTGGCCACGTAACAGTTAAAGCTACAAAACAATATCCATCAGACACCTTTTATGTGTAGCAATTGTCCCAGTCTCCATCACTGACAGCTCGTTAAATACATGCATCACCCTCTGTGTGAAAAAGGTCTCTTTTAAATCTTTCCCCTCTCACTTTAAACCTATGCTGTCTAAGTTAGGCCTCCCCTATCTTAAGGAAAAGACTTTGTCTATTCATCCTATACGTGCCCCTCATGATTTTATTAACTTCTTTAAGGTCACCCCCTCAGCCTCCAAAGCTCAAGGGAAAATAGCCCCCAGCATATCAGTCTCTCCCTATAAGCTCAAACCCTCCAAGCCTGGCAACATCCTGGTGAATCTTTGCTGAACTCTTTCAAATTTCACAACATCTTTTCTGTAGCAGGGAGACCAGAATTGAATACAGTATTGCAAAATCATAATCAATCCTATTCTGTGCACCAACCCCACCCCGCCACCACCCCCCACTCTTTAGATGCACTTCGGGGCGTTGCAAAGAGAAATAGGTCTCTTGGCTTCTCTAGCCAGCCAGCCATTATTTATTTAGATCTGTACTTTAACTCTATTTATCTGCTTTAGCTTGTTCTACCCTGTTCCCCTTACTTAGCAGAAATTGCAATTTTCAAAGCTCTGATCATCTATAAACTTGCGAAAAGGAGAGTTCTAGAAATCTATGACACTTGGAATCATAGAATCCCAGTGTGGAAGCGAACCATTCAACCCATCAAATCCACACTGACTGTCCGAAGAACATCCCACCCAGGTTTACGCCCCATACCCTATCCCTGCACTTCCCATACCTAATCCACCTTGCCTGTATACCCCTGGACACTATGGGGCAATTTAGCATGGCCAATCCACCTAACCTACACAGCTTTGTACGAAAAATGATTGAGGGGATGGTTATTTGTGGCAGGAATGTTGTGCGTCCTTGACTGCAGGCTCTTTGATGTCATATTGTTGCACCAGTTCTTCCCCCTCACATGTTGCTCATTGAAAGGGTAAACCAGGGGATCTTCCCTACCGACCAGGTTTCGCATCAGATTGCTGGTGGTTGATCACTATAGGAACCACCGAGGGCGTTGTGGGGTCGGGGCTGGTCTGCAGTAAGCTAAACAGAAGCGATATTTGCTCTTTCTCTGTTCCGGGTTGAATCCAGTATGAAGTAAAGTTGAGTCAGATAGCGACGTGTCATTTCACAAGAAAACCTGAATGTAATTAGCCAGCTGCAGCAGGTGGAGTCTGCAAGGGGTTGCAAGATCTTTTGCAGTGAAGAAGAAGAAATGCCCACAAAAAAATGCTTGCAGAGCTGCGGCCAGTTTGTCTCTCAAGCACAAATCCGGTATCTGTGGGACGAGGAAGATTGCAAGTAAATTTTCAAAAAATATTCAACGCTTTGTTTAAAAATGTTGCTCTCTTGAAAGGAAAAGAGTAAGAGGCACCAATTCTTTCTTTTCTCTTTTCAAACCACATCACAGTCGACATGTTATTTGAAAGATACTGGTACACTGCAACATCCCGAGATAAGCAAACTTTCGCATGACCCAAGTGGCTTTCGTGTCTAAAAATACTCATTTTGCACACTCACTATAAGGTGCCAGCATGATTCATAACTGTCACATTCATCATCATGTAACAAACACCTTGGGCTTTCATGCCTTCCAAAGTCTCTAGTGCATTTGTCCCTCTTTAGAGCTCATCTTTGAAGCTGTCTGCCCCCTCAGCTGCTTGGGTTTGCTGCTTTCTATTGCTTGAAAAGAAATTCTCTCCTTAATCCCACCTGTTTGGTTTTATTTTGGTCAGCCTTCCTAACCGTTTTCACCTCATGCCTCTTTAAAGCCTTTTGAAGATTTGTCTGTAGTAATGCCTAAGTGAAACTGCTAATTTGCAAATGTTTTTGTTCTCCCTATAGGTTCTTTTCAGGGTGCAAACGTCTTCAGTGAAGGATGACTGTCTTTTAAGAACAGTTGCTGCAGGTAAAGGAGAGAATAACTTCTGATGGAGTGATTGGTAGGATTGATTCCCGCATTCTGGTCCCTGAATTCCTAGGGTCTGGAGAGAAAACAGAAATGTTGAGTTGGAGTTGACGGTGTTTAAAATACAAGTTCTGCCTGTATAGCATGCGAAACAACACTTCTCAATGTGCTCCAGTACATGTGGCAACAATAGATCAATCAGTTATTCAATCAATCAATTCTTGTAGTTTGCACGGATCAGAATACCAGGTTATACTCTTGTAACTTTTGCATCATTAAATGCATAAGTTTGAGGTTCTGTTGTTGGGACCCAAGGAAAGAGACATCACTCATTATAACAGATTAGTCATTATTTGCATGGAAAATGATCAAAATAAATCACAAACTCCAGACCAACAACAGTCAGACAACCCATAGAGACTTGGTTAATAAAATGTGAGGCTGGATGAACAAAGCAGGCCAAGCAGCATCTCAGGAGCACAAAAGCTGACGTTTCGGGCCTAGACCCTTCATCAGAGAGGGGGATGGGATGAGGGTTCTGGAATAAATAGGGAGAGAGGGGGAGGCGGACCAAAGATGGAGAGAAAAGACATTTTTCCATCCCCACCCTTGTCTGCTTTCCGGAGAGACCACTCTCTCCGTGACTCCCTTGTTCGCTCCACACTGCCCCCCACCACACCCGGCACCTTCCCCTGCAACCGCAGGAAGTGCTACATTTTCCCCCACACCTCCCTCACACCCACCCAGGCCCCAAGATGACTTTCCATATTAAGCAGAGGTTCACCTGCACATCTGCCAATGTGGTATACTGTATCCATTGTACCCGGTGTGGCACCCTCTACATTGGGGAAACCAAGCAGAGGCTTGGGGACCGCTTTGCAGAACACCTCCGCTCGGTTTGCAATAAACAACCACATCTCCTGGTCGCGAACCATTTCAACTCCCCCTCCCATACTTTAGATGACATGTCCATCACGGGCCTCCTGCAGTGCCACAATGATGTCACCCGAAGGTTGCAGGAACAGCAACTCATATCCCGCTTGGGAACCCTGCAGCCCTATGGTATCAATGTGGACTTCACCAGCTTCAAAATCTCCCCTTCCCCCACCGCATCCCAAAATCAGCCCAGCTCATCCCCTCCCCCCACTGCATCCCAAAACCAGCCCAGCCTGTCTCTGTCTCCCTAACCTGTTCTTCCTCTCACCTATACTTCCTCCCACCCCAAGCCGCACCTCCATTTCCTACCTACTAACCCCACCTCACCTCCTTGACCTGTCCGTCTTCCCTGGACTGTCCGATCCCCTCCCTACCTCCCCACCTATATTCTCCTCTCCACCTATCTTCTTTTCTCTCCATCTTCGGTCCGCCTCCCCCCCTCTCCCTATTCCAGAACCCTCACCCCATCCCCCTCTGTGATGAAGGGTCTAGGTCCAAAACGTCAGCTTTTGTGCTCCCGAGATGCTGCTTGGCCTACTGTGTTCATCCAGCTTCACACTTTAATATAAAGTAAAACTGTGATTGGTTTCAGTCTGTTTCTGGCCCAATTAATTAGTCTTCCCTGGTGCCTGGAATAGTAACAAATATGATCGATAGACAGTTTTGACTCAAAATTTGGCTTGCACTTTTCAAACTCTGCACTCTTCTCCATCCCTGAATTGCTTCATGTCAGCATTTGTGACTGTGCCTTCACGCATTTAGACTGTAAACTCTCAAATTGACCTAAGAAGGGGTGCATTATAAATTCACTGAGACTCCAGATATTAAATTGGATGGATAGGTTAAAAAAGAGAGTTGTTGGGTGAATCTGATCAAAGCTTTTCAAAAGAGATATGGATAAAAGGGAACTATTTCTACGGTTTGTGCACTCCTGGTCTCGAAAGCATGGTCAAAAAATGAGCCAGGCCTATCAGGAGTGATATTGAAACAACACTGCTGCATGCAAAAGTTGGGAGAAATTTGGAATGCTCCCCAGTTAGCAATTGAGGGCTGAACAATTGTCATTTACAACTGTGATTATCTTAAACAATTTATAGCCAAAGGGATCGGGAACGAAAATGGAAAATGAAGCTAATCTACAGATAATTCACAATATCATTGAATAGTGCAGGCTCATGGGCTGTAAATCTTTTCCTGTCTTAACTCATCTCTGCTGCTTCAAGATATTCTTGAAAATCTATCTCTGAGACAAAGCCTGTCTTAATACTTTCCTATGTGCCTGGCACTCATTGACATTGACCAATTGGATTTATATTAAAAAATGGAACGTTGTTAATGACGAGAATTAGTGGAAATTTTCTGTAGGAATCCTGTCTTCAAAACCCATAACCACATTAGATTATTCTAAATCTACCACAAGTGCATTCCACCCTCATGGTTTATTAATAGGTATGACTGCAATTTTATTTATGACATGTTCAAATTTGACTGCACTTTCAATCAAAGGCCGTTTGTTGTATTGTCAGTTTTTTTACAAGTTGTCAGCATTGCAAAACTTGTGACAGTTTTGTAGATTGGTAAAAGTTTTAATAATGTTGAGTGTTTATTGGCTCAAGCTATCAGTTTATGAGAAATTATTCAGAATAAATCATCCAGTGCAGGATAGCTCATCTGTTAGCCTGAAGATAAACTGTATCTGATCCAAACATTAGTTATACGACATAATCTCCCACTCAAGCAAGCCAAAAACAAAACTTGAAAGGCTTCTTTCTTTGAGTGATCTAAGGCTAAATAGTTTTATGTGGAGTGTTTCTGAATTGAAGCCATTTGGCTCCGTGATATCTTTTCCAAGTGAAACCCACAAGTGTCGCAACAAATCTGGCAATAAAATTATGCCAAAGTTTGCTGATGTTTAATAAGTTATTAATAGAGCAAAATATTCATATGTTGAAAGGGTAGATAAGCTTACCCACAGACTCATCTGATCTTTTTATTTAACTCCCCAAACTATCACTAACATGGGGAACAGAAAGAATTTGAATGGTCAAATCAATGTTGCGTTGCTGAGCTTCTCGACTTCAAGTTGGCTTTGCCCTTGCAAAACAGCATTGATTTGGGCCTTCTGGCTTGAGCTGACTGAAGGTGGAAACAAAAGTCCTGCAGATGTTGGAAATCTGAAGCAACCACTGAAAATGTTAGACATAAACCGCAGGTCATGAGACATGCAGGCTCCTTCAGGGGCCCGACAGGATAGATGCTGAGAGGATGTTTTCCCTCCTGGGATAGCCTAGGAGCAGGGGGCATAAGTGTCAGAATAAAGAGGTTCCAATTTAAGACTGAGATGAGGAAGATTGTTTTCTCTCAGAGAATTGTGATCCTTTGGAACTCATTGCAATGGAGAGCTGCGGGGTAGAGTTCTTTTATATACTTAAGGCTGAGATAGACAGATTCTTGCTCAGTAGGGGAGTCAAGAATTATGGGGAAAGAGCAGGAAAGTGGAAGAGAAACATATCAGATTAGCCATGATCCTACTAAATGACTGAATCAGTTTGAGGGTCCTGCTCTCCTCTTTTCTTACAGTGTTATAGTTCAGACTACGGAGAGAGTGAAAGGCAGATAAATGTCATCATGGGAAACATTCCTGGAAACTTACTCAGTATAAACTATGAATTAATTGCTTTGAAACATAAAGATACTAACCTTCATTGGACTTCCCTTGAACTAAATTCAGAATCGGCAGTAAGCAGACTACCATCGCCTACTCTTTTCCCTTCTCCCCAAGGCACACAGCAGTCAGGTTGAGAAACCTGTACATTTTTCAGCCCATAGACATTACCTAGTAAGGGCATGCATGTGGTGATTTTATAAATTACGTGTGGAATGTGTGCCCACACAACATCTGTGGCATTTGACGACACCCTTATAAAATATCAATGAGAATATGCTCATAATTATAGAATGGTACCATTTATCCATACACAATACAAACCTATACTGTTCATACTGGGAAACAGAACCTTTAAAGCTTTGTTGCGATTTTGTTTTGGTTGGGAGAATACAAGACGGAAGCCATAGGGCATGTAAAGACGGAACTGACCACTGATGAAGTCATGAATATGTGTGAAGTCCCTGACACCAGGTGAGAGTCTATAGATCGGGGATTTGGAGGCCTGCTGACTGTTGGGCTGTAGAACGGAGATTCAGTGCCTGATGTTTGGCTCCCATTCTCCTAGCTCTCCCCAAAAATCAAGGGTTATGGGGATAAGGATACTGAGTGTGGATGATCAGCCATGATCATAATGAATGGTGGTGCTGGCTCGAAGGGCTGAATGGCCTACTCCAGTACCTATTGTCTATTGTCTAAAACAGCTTCAAATTCCATGTCTCCCAGTGCTGCCAAAACTATTCTCAGTCCAGCTGGGACCCAGGCTCCCTGATATCCCACCTCCTTCTCGCCTTCCCATCTCAAATTTCCAGCGTTCATAGCATTACCATCACTTTAGATTCTAGACATCCCACAGTCTTCCTTTTCATCAGACCTCTCTGATCCCAAGCCGTTTTGCGCAAGATCCTGAGGATTGTCTGCCTGATTCCAGAATCCCCACCATAATGCTACAAGGCTGTGGGGGCCTGCAATAAACGCCCCTAATCCTGATTAATCATTGTATCCTATGGAACCACTTGCCATAACCAGAGCTGGCGAAATTAGCAATCTTGTGTTTCCAAAATAATCAGCTTTCTTTCTCAGTTCTGTTAATGTCTTTCCATCCTCTTGTTTTCTTTGTCTATGACACTTTGCCTTTGCTTCTCGTTCTGCCACAAACCTAAATCTCATTTTAAGTGGCGGCACAGTGGCTCGGTGGTTAGTACTGCAGTCTTACAGCGCCAGGGACCCGGGTTTGATTCCAGCCTCGGGTGACTGTCTGTGTGGAGTTTGCACATTCTCCCTGTGTCTGCGTGGGTTTTCTCCGGGTGCTCCGGTTTCCTCCCACACTCCAACGATGTGCAGGCTGGGTGGATTGGCCATGCTAAATTGCCTGTAGTGTTCAGGGGCGTGTGGGTTATAGAGGGATGGGTCTGGGTGGGATGCTTCAAGTGGCGGTGTGGACTTGTTGGGCCGAACGACCTGTTTCCACACTTTAGGGAATCTAATCTGAGGGAATCTTGTCTTATTTTCCACCTTCCCTAAATGTTCACTCGTAAAACCTTGATATTCAACTGGAAGCTGTTTTTCTCCTTGGACTATGCCTAGACTGCCTCATGCCAATGTCATATTGTACACATCTCACTATATCAGCATTAAACTTGCCTTCTGTTCTTTCCAGATTGAGCATTCTAACGACCCACCAACACAGAAGAATGCCATTCTGCCCACTGTATATGCACTAGCTCACTGAAGGAGCAATCTGCTTGGTACCATCCTCCTGCTTTTATCCTGTAACTCTGCAGATATTGCCTTGACAGATAATGGTCCAATCTAAAGCTTCAATCAACCTTGCTCCCAATCCTCTGTCAAAGATTCCATTCCAGATCTGAATCATTTGCTGCTTTAAAAGTCTCTGTTCATGTTGCCCTTGCCTTTTCTGGCAATTAACATAAACTCTTGTACTTTGGTTATCGATCAATGGGAACTGTGTTTTTTTTCCTCCTTAGTCTTTCCAGACACTCCATGGTTTGGAGCACCGGGGGCCTGGGTTCAATTCCACCCTTGGGTGACTGTCTGTGTGGAGTTTGCATGGTCTCCCTGTGTCTGCATGTGTTTTCTCCAGGTGCTCCAACTTCCTCTCATCAGAAGGGTCTAGGCCCAAAACGTTAGCTTTCCTCCTCCTAAGATGCTACTTGGCCTGCTGTGTTCACCCAGAAGTAGACTTTGTTATTTCAGATACATGTTGGAGGTGTTTTTCTAAACCACACACCAGCCAGTGAGCCAACTGGCTCCAAGGGGACATTGGAACAAATAAAATGGATATGATCTAAGTCGCCCCTAAAAGGAGGGGAGAGATAAAGAGGAAGTAATTTCAGAGTTCTGGGCCAAAGCAGCTGGAAGCCTGGTCCACAGTGGTAGAATGATGAAGATTAGGGATGTGCAAGATTAGATTTAAATGATTGATTAGCCCTTTCCTCTATTCCTTGCCCATCTTTTAAAAAGCCATCCGGTCATTAACTGGCTTGAAGTGGGTGCTCCGGCCCCTATCTGGGGAGCGTTCCTGCTTCCAAGAGCTGCCAGCAAATCAAATGGAAGGAGTTCCCTCATCCTGGCAGAGCCAATGGAAGGAAAATTGAGTTTGTCTCTCTCTATCCCTCTCCTCTTGCTCCTCCACTTGCTCCTCCTCCTCTCTTTGCCTTTACCTTTACCTTTGCCATCTGTTGCGTCATACTCCATCTTGTGACAGCGAATGCAAACTTAAACGTGTTCCCCAGTCCCTCAAAGTGTAGGTTACAAAGTTGTGAGATAACAATGTGTAAAGCTGGATGAACATAGCAGACCAAGCAGCATAGAAGAGCAGGAAAGCTGACGTTTCGGGTCTAGTCCCTTCTTCAGAAAAGGAGGAGGGGAGAGGGGCCTTTGAAATAAATAGAAGAGTAGTGGGGCTGGGGAAGATAGGTAGGATGGTGATAGGTGAGTGCAAGTAGGGAATGGTGGGGATTGGCCAGTGAGATGGGAGAGGTGGATAGGTGGGAGAGAAGATGGACAGATTGTATCAGGTCAAGAAGACCGGGATGAGCCCCACCCCTGCCTACCTGTACTCACCTATCACCATCCCACCTACCTTCCCCAGCCCCATCCCTCCTCCTCTCTATTTATTTCAAAGCCCCCTCCCACGTTTCTGAAGAAGGGTCCCGACCCGAAATGCCAGCTTTCCTGCTTCACTGATGTTGCCTCTCCTGCTGTGTTCATCCAGGTCTATACCTTGTTATCTCCGACTCCAGCATCGGCAATTCCTGCTATCCCTGATTTCATTGAAGCTGACTTCCCTCAGGGGGCTGGCTGCAGTTCCAGCAGTATAATGAAATGTGAGGCTGGATGAACACAGCAGGCCCAGCAGCATCTCAGGAGCACAAAAGCTGACGTTTCAGGCCTAGCCCCTTCAGAGAGGGGGATGGGGTGAGGGTTCTGGAATAAATAGGGAGAGAGGGGGAGGCGGACCGAAGACGGAGAGAAAAGAAGATAGGTGGAGAGGAGAGTATAGGTGGGGAGGTAGGGAGGGGATAGGTCAGTCCAGGGAAGACGGACAGGTCAAGGAGGTGGGATGAGGTTAGTAGGTAGGAGTTGGAGGTGTGGCTTGGGGTGAGAGGAAGGGATGGGTGAGAAGAAGAACAGGTTAGGGAGGCAGAGACAGGTTGGACTGGTTTTGGGATGCAGTGGGTGGAGGGGAAGAGCTGGGTTGGTTGTGTGATGCAGTGGGGGGAGGGGACGAACTGGGCTGGTTTTGGGATGCAGTGGGGGAAGGGGAGATTTTGAAGCTGGTGAAGTCCACATTGATACCATAGGGCTGCAGGGTCCCCAAGCGGAATATGAGTTGCTGTTCCTGCAACCTTCGGGTGGCATCATTGTGGCATTGCAGGAGGCCCATGATGGACATGTCATCTAAAGAATGGGAGGGGGAGTTGAAATGGTTTGCGACTGGGAGGTGCAGTTGTTTTTTGCGAACCGAGCGGAGGTGTTCTGCAAAGCGGTCCCCAAGCCTCTGCTTGGTTTCCCCAATGTAGAGGAAGCCGCACCGGGTACAGTGGATGCAGTATACCACATTGGCAGATGTGCAGGTGAACCTCTGCTTAATATGGAAAGTCATCTTGGGGCCTGGGATAGGGGTGAGGGAGGAGGTATGGGGGCAAGTGTAGCATTTCCTGCGCTTGCAGGGGAAGGTGCTGGGTGTGGTGGGGTTGGAGGGCAGTGTGGAGCGAACAAGGGAGTCAAGGAGAGAGTGGTCTCTCCGGAAAGCAGACAGGGGTGGGGATGGAAAAATGTCTTGGGTGGTGGGGTCGGATTGTAGATGGCGGAAGTGTCGGAGGATGATGCGTTGTATCCGGAGATTGGTGGGGTGGTGTGTGAGAACGAGGGGGGTCCTCTTTGGGCGGTTGTGGCGGGGGCGGGGTGTGAGGGATGTGTTGCGGGAAATGTGGGAGACGCGGTCAAGGGCGTTCTCGACCACTGTCGGGGGAAAGTTGTGGTCCTTGAAGAACTTGGACATCTGGGAAATGCGGGAGTGGAATGCCTCATCGTGGGAGCAGATGCGGCGGAGGCGGAGGAATTGGGAATAGGGGATGGAATTTTTGCAGGAGGGTGGGTGGGAGGAGGTGTATTTTAGGTAGCTGTGGGATTGGTGGGCTTGAAATGGACATCAGTTACAAGCTGGTTGCCTGAGATGGAGACTGAGAGGTCTAGGAAGGTGAGGGACGTGCTGGAGATGGCCCAGGTGAACTGAAGGTTGGGGTGGAAGGTGTTGGTGAAGTGGATGAACTGTTCGAGCTCCTCTGGGGAGCAAGAGGCGGCGCCGATATAGTCATCAATGTACCGGAGGAAGAGGTGGGGTTTGGGGCCTGTGTAGGTGCGGAAGAGCGACTGTTCCACGTAACCTACAGAGAGGCAGGCATAGCTGGGGCCCATGCGGGTGCCCATGGCCACCCCCTTTGTCTGTAGGAAGTGGGAGGAATCGAAAGAGAAGTTATTGAGGGTGAGGACGAGTTTGGCTAGGCGGATGAGGGTGTTGGTGGAGGGGGACTGGTCGGGCCTGTGGGACAGGAAGAAGCGGAGGGCCTTGAGGCCATCTGCATGCGGAATACAGGTGTATAGGGACTGGACGTCCATGGTGAAAATGAGGTGTTGGGGGCCAGGGAATTGGAAGTCCTGGAGGAGGTGGAGGGCGTGGGTGGTGTCACGGACGTAGGTAGGGAGTTCCTGGACCAAAGGGGAGAAAATGGAGTCCAGATAGGTGGAGATGAGTTCGGTGGGGCAGGAGCAGGCTGAGACGATGGGTCGACCAGGGCAGGCAGGTTTGTGGATTTTGGGAAGGAGCTAGAAACGGGCCGTGCGGGGTTGGGGAACAATGAAGTTGGAGGCTGTGGGTGGGAGGTCCCCTGAGGTGATGAGGTCATGAATGGTGTTGGAGCAGTGGCCGCTGCTCCAAATGGTGCTGCTGAGGCTTGAGAATACCCAACCTTTTGAATGAGCATGGTCATTCACTGACCTCAGGCTTCTCGGTGGAAAGCCCACCTTTGGTCACTTAAAGAGACAAAGACAATCAAATGGCTGGGAAGTGAGGGTGGGATCACCCCTAACTTTTATAGCAAGTGGTGGGACTCTGCTACCATATAACACTCAGCTTTGTACAAATAGGAAGTGAGCCCTCTGCAGTTATAGAACTTCTGACTGATCAGTCTCCTTGAGGTGCTACATCTATTCTTTAGTAACCTTTGCTAGATTTGCCAGCCTCACAACTGCTGCCCTCTTAACTAGTTATTTCTTGAAATAGACCACCGTTAAGGTAAAGCTGAGTCTTTGGAAAGCCCCAAATGGTGGCCAGACTTGTCTGCAAATGAGCTTTTCCAGTATGTTTTACTATCATTAGGCTATCAACCCCTCACCACAATTTCTCTGATAGCTTTGGTATGTAATTGAGTAAATTAATTGCCATAGTGTTGTTTACGCCTTTAAATGTATTTTGATCTATAAATGAACCAGGAGGTTAAATTGAACTCCATTAGTGGCAACAGACAAGTGCAGAAATTAACTGTAAGCAATCTGTTTGAATGGACAAGTAATATCTAAATGTGCCGTTGTCATCAAATTGGATTTAAATAAGGAATCTGTTACTCAAGAGATTCCTGGTTAAAAGGGTTGCACTTCCAGACGAATATTTATATAATGCTTTCCACATCCCTGAGGCTTCCAAAGAGCTTCACAACTGATAATGTACAATTGACATCATGTCTACATGTCAATACATACGCAGTTCAATGTAGTTATCTTTTCCACAGGGTGTTCCCACAAAATAATTGAGCAGGATCTCTGCTTTGCTAGAGCTGATTTAGAACAACTATTGGCCAGGACAGAATGCGTAATTCCAAATAACATCAACACAAATCTGAATTTATGTTGCACCTTTAATACAGCAAAATATCACTAAACTTTACACAGACACGATATGAAACAAACCTTTGACATCATGAGGGGTGGCTAAAGGCTTGAAGTGGGTTTCAAGAAACATCTTGGGGACTATGTTTCGGTGGCACAGTGCCTCAGAGCTTAGCACTGCTGCCTCACAGCACCAGGGATCCACATTTGATTCCACCCTCGGGTGACTGTCTGTGCAGAATTGGGACATTCTTCCTGTGTCTTTGTGGGTTTGCTCCGTTTTTCTCCCACAGTCCGAAGATGTGCGGTTAGGTGGATTGGCCACGCTATAGTGCTCAGGGATATGCAGGCTTGGTGGAATAGCCATGGGTAATGCAGGGTTACAGGAGTGGGTCTGGGCGGGAAACTGTTTGGAGGTTCGGTGTGGACTTGATGGGCTGAATAGCCTGCTTCCACAAAGTAGGGATTTTATGATCTTGAAGGAGGAGAGAAGGAGGTAGAGAAGGTGATTTAGGGCAGACACTATTATGGATAAAATTTATGTCTTATTATTGCTCATGTTCAATGTGGTTTGTGATTTTTTTAAATGTCCAGAAGCAAACTTGTGTGGTTTTGAAGATGAAGGTTATTTATGGTCTCACACTTGTCCGAAAAATTTAGCCAGGCAACTTGTCACTCACAGACACATATTAGAAATTGGTGAGGAAACAAGCAATACGATCACATAGTATAATTGTCTCGGTCTCTCCTTGCTGGCAGGTCTGCAATTTCTTGTCAGATGAGTCAGTGTTGCAGCTGTTATAAAGTTCTTGAAAGGCAAAGGATTCTCAGGAAGGATTCTTAAGAGGTGTCAGGAGGCTGGTTCTCAGGTGAACCTGAAGTTTGAACTGATTGGTAAGTAGTTTTCAAGGTATGACTGTTTATTATCCTGGCTGCTGAGCTGCCATGCAGCAGATTGATAGCTTTGACATGGTTCTTTCTGATGTTATTTTTAAAAGCATGTAGAAAACACAGCCATCTAGGTGTGCAATTCTGTTACAAGTCCAAGTCCTTTCCGAAATAAGATGGTACATTAGGAAGATAAACATCCCATGTTTTCTTCTCTCACTTTGAAAGGTTGTGACAGACAAGGACTTTGTGTTTAGATGAGGAGTTATCACCATACAACGAACTATTGATAGGACCCATTGAATTGATGCTACATCCTCAAACAAAAAGATGTGTGAATTTCCTGAATAGTGGTGTATATCCGAATGTAGTTAAGTATTTGTTGTGTTTCACGACTCTGCAGCTGATAATTTATTCCTTCGTGAAATATGGATGTTGCAGTCAGTGCCAACATTTGTTGCCTCCTCCGTAATTGCCTTCACACTAAGTTATGGAAGACATAGGAATATAGGAACAAAAGAGCTAGCAGCAGAATAAGACCAATCAGCCCGTTGACTGCCACACAATATGATCATGGTTGATCTCAAATCAACTTCAAAACCACTTCCCTGCTCCTCCCCACCCCAATCAACCTTCTACACATTACTATTTAGAAATCTGTCTACCTCCTCCTTAAATTTACTCTCTCTGTCTCTGCTCAGAGGGCAAACCACTGCAGTCACTACTGTATCCTGACGTGCCTCTTGGGAGGCTGGAGAGTGTAGGGAGGAGGAATTCCCAAGCCCTGTCTGCTGGATTACCTTCCGGATCTTTCCAAGGATTAGACCAATTCAGACATGTTGAATTAATTGGCTCCATTGCCTTGAAATGCTGCTAATGGCTTGCTTAACAGTGACCCTTTCGATGTGTCTTCAGTTGGGGCCTAGATGAACTGGTTTTATCCCAGAATTTATACCTGGTCTCAGAGATAGGAAGAACTGCCAGCGCTGGAGTCAGAGATAACAGTGTGTAGTTGGATGAACACAGCAGGCCAGGCAGCATCAGAGGAGCAGGAAAGTTGACATTTCGGGTCTTCAGAAAATTTTCCAATCTGAAGACGGGTCCCAACCCAAAACATCAGCTTTCCTGTTCCTCTGATGCTGCCTGGCCTGCTGTGTCCCCCAGCCCCACACTGTGTTATCTCTATACACCTGGTCTTTTGTCTTACTGAGGCATGTCTGTTCCATGCATCCAGTTTAGTTTGTTTGTCAGGAGGGCTTGAATTGCCCTTTCACACTTCCTGTTGTGTCCTGTTACCTCTCTGGCTTCAATTGTCTGAACTTGGGTCTTGCAAAGACTTGCCCCTGGGCAGAATTATTTCTGGTAAGAGTCTGTCGTGGCTCAAGCATTCCCAGTGTACATCGATTTTTGGTCATTTCTGATGCCCTGTTTATTTCAGTTGCTTTACGGTATTTCTGATATTTGGTTTGTAATACACTTAAGCAGTGGCAGGCTGCTACGTAGTATCCTTACCTCTGGGCCAGCACGGCCTGTTTTCAAGTCCCACCTATTCTGGAGACGTGTAATAATGTCTCTAAATAGGCCAATGAGTTAAAAGAAACATATCAAGAATCGGTAAAGGGAGTTATTTCCTGTGGTGGAATAATCAAGTGCAAGAGAACATGAAAACATAATGTTAAAACCAGTCCATTTAGGAGGGAAATCTTGCAGGCAAGAAAGCAAAACTAAAACCACAATCAGATCAGCCATAATCTTATTGAACAGTGGAGCAGGTTCAGAAGGACAAATGAGCTTCTCAAATGTCCATGCCAGAGGCACAGTGCTCCTTTCAAGTTGGGACTAGAAATCTAGGATTGATCCATGCCTTGACTTCCCTTTGAGGGAAGTTTCTGGTCTCTGTTGCCTGCATCACTGTATCCCATTCCACTGTGTGAGGGAGCAAGGTCAAAGTCTCCCTTTGCTGTGGTCCACACAATTGCAAAAAATATTAAAGCTAATTTCTGCTTTCGCTTTTCGAAACATGAGTCCACAAAAGGGTCACGCTGAACAGCATTGTGTCCACCCAGTCCTGGGAAAAGCTGTCCGAATCCATCCCCAGGTCCTACCTGTCTAATTTCTTTGGCTGTATTGATCCAGAGGGGTAAGTCACCTTGCACCCAAAAACTTTCTAATGAAGGGGACTTTCACAGTTCATCTCATAACACTAATTTACAGCCTAAATGGCTGCACTTGCAGAGGTATCGCTGCATAGTAGGTGGCTCTGGACCTGAACATCAAGGTGCACCTCAGAACTCAATGGTCATGGAAAGTGTGTCATAACAACATAGACAAACAGATTACAGATTGATAATAAACCTTGCTGATACACGTATGCAGAGAAGTAGGAGTGGCAGGTGCAGGGGAGCTTCTTCATCAGCCAGAATTGTGTGGTAACGGCAGCATCGTAGCCTCCCCATGTTAAAAGACTCCACACACAAGTACTTGCCAGCTTCACTGCAAGAAACTATGACACACACTTGTCAGAGAGCTACAGGTAACTGTGTATGAAAGGGACCCGGGAGAAGTGAGGGAAAATACTTGATGAAACCTTATGAACAAAAAACCTCAAATCAGCATCTGAAAGCAGGGACATGTGTAGGGTTCTGGGGCACAGGAAGGACATAGTGCACTATTTATAGCATTGCTGCTTAAATCATGTGCCTAAAGAAGAACTGAATCATGTTGTTTTCATCACAAGCCAGTGAGCACAGGAAGCGACGTGTTTCCATGGAGTGTGAAGTGAGCATGTCATAAATTGAGACAATTTTGGGAGTTGGGGGGTCATGCGGGCAAGAAAGTGGCAAAATTGCTACCAAGAGTGGGTCATGAAATGGATCCCACACTCCCTAACCTTGAACCTCAGCTGCGATGGAGGCCAAGTTACAGGCGTGTTTCGGGAATGTCTAATGGATGAATGTTGATGAATGTGCGGGGAAGAGCTCTGTCCCTACAGCCCTGCAAATGCTGTCTTAGCCATATTAGAATCAATTCCTGACTGCAGCTTTATTGAGGACATGTAGGAAATCTTTTGTATCCCTGTTTGTAAGTAAAGTGTAAACCAGTTGCAGTGTGCACCAACATGTGTAGCTCAGTACTTGCTAGGTATATGTGATGCGGAGGACCTCAGGAGGAAAGGAATGGTTGCCAACTGAAGGTCATTATCTCTGGGGCTGGTGGAGCTGTGTTTTTTTTACTGAAGTACTGTCTTAGCTGAACAGAGACCGTCAAGCTCAGGCATGTCAGGACCTGTCATGAATGAGGTGGTTCATCACCAGACTGTGTAACAATTACAACAAACAATTCTGATAGACTTGCCATCTCTGGCTACATCTAACCTTTCCTCCTGCCCTAACCAAGATGCACAATCGACATACCCATTGCTGGCATGGTGGCAGCCCCTGCTGTTAGCAGCAGTGCCAATGGTATGGCATAGCCAGGGGATGATCGATGTGACATTGAAATGGGAGCAGGGTCAGAAAGGGATAAAGAGAAGCCCCGGTACACAAAGAGTTTGCAGCTGTAGCTAGGGGAGCACAACGAGAGGATGCCATTCCGCTGGCAGACCACTTGGCATTGTGTTCCCGTATGTAGGCCTCATTAAGCAACTGGTGTTGTAAGTATATATTATTGTACGGTGGGCTAATAAAATGTTTCCACATGAAAAATTGTTCAGTGTCGTCTGTGGAATTCCCTGCCCAGTGAAGCAGTTGAGTCTACCTTGTTGAATGTTTTTAGGGCAAAGATAGGTTTTTGAACGGTAAGGGAATTAAGAGTGATGGTGAGTGGGTAAGTGGAGCTGAGTCCACAATAAGATCAGCTGTAATTTTATTGAGTGTCGGACCCAGATGGCCTGATCCTGCTCTTAATTCATACGTACTTATTACCTATAATACAACACAACATAATACCTTACAAGGTAGTGGGTTGCTCTTTCCTAGAGTCTCACAACCCCCAGGATGTCAATGAAGAAATTGATCGTCTTTAGAGAAATCTTTGGGACTGTATCCTCCCGACTCCCATCCTCCACCATTTACTCCATGATGGGGCATAATTCTGACAGAGACCTGCATAGTCCCTTGGACTGGTCAGTCATTTTATCACATCATTTTTGGTTGGGCCCCTTCTGTTGCACCTCCCCAGCTGGGATCAAACCACCCTCAACCCTGAAAGTGAAACTAATCTTCAGGATTCAGCAAGGGCTCAGTGACTTTTCCACAGATCAGCCTCAAGCTTTCATTAATGGAAACCGAAAGAACTGCGGATGCTGTAAATCAGAAACAAAAACAAAGTTGCTGGAAAAGCTCAGCAGGTCTGGCAGCATCTATGAAGGAGAAAACAGAGTTAACGTTTCGGGTCCAGTGACCCTTCCTTGGAACTGATGGTGGGTTGGAAATCATTAGTTTATATGCAGAAAATAAGGAGGTGGGGTGGATAGAGAGTAAACGATAGGATAGATCCCAAAGAGAGAGAAAGACAGTTGGACAGACAACAGAGTTGCTAACAATCAAGCTGGGATGCTGGATAGTTGTTAATGGAGGCTGTTAGTGACTAACAACAGGGGGTGTGTAGTGGCAGGCCATGTGATAACAAGCCTGGTGTGTGGGGTAGGGGGCTGGGACATGGGAGAGCTTAGGCCCTAAAATTATTGAACTCAATATTTAGTCTGGAGAGCTGTAGGATCCCCAATTGGAAAATGAGGTGTTGTTCCTCCAGCTTGCATTGGGCTTCACTGGAACACTGCAGCAAGCCAGATACAGAGATCTCCAGGGAGCAGGGTGGTGCATTGAAGTGGCAGGTAACAGGTGTTCAGGGTCTTTTTTTGCAAGCAGTATGTAGATGCTGTCTTTGATCCAGAGTAGGTGGGGTCATGTTTGAATGTGTGACAAATGAATCCAGAAACTCTGCCTTTTGGAAGCTGCCTTCTTTGAGAACATGACATGAAACTAAGCTCCTGCCTGCTTATTTGGGCAGACATAAACTCCCAAGACAGTACTGCAAAGAAGATGATGTGAGTTCTTAATGCTGTCCTGCCTGATATTTAGCACTCAAATCACTATTGCTAAAACATACTGGAGTTTCCATGTGGTTAATACAGTGCAATTCAATCAGTTAAACCAGCCAGCAGCTTGTGGAATCTGAAACACATATTCCGTTCAGCACACACCTACAGTTTCCACAACATTTCATGTCAAATTCAAAAAGAATCTTGTTAGAATCTCTCCTAGCCCGCAAAAGTGACCACCTCTCATATCAGGTTAATCAGTGGCAAGCTTATGTACAGCCCTCTCTATAAAAGAGACGAGTTATTTTTGGTGTGAGATGTGTTTTCGAATACATAAATTATTGACTTTGTTCACAAATTGACTATTGTACCTCAGTGTGACCCACATAACTCAGCAAATGTCTTTATTTTTAAAAGAAGTCACAAGAATTTTAAACAGGTGGAGGATTAGATGTCCAGATTTTAGTTTAAATCTTGTTGTTTAAACCAATTATCAGCTATAATAATTAAACTGCACCAAGTTACCTCTCTTAAATATATAAACACAAGATTGCCTTTTGAAAACAAAGTGACTATCTAAAATGCTGCCGAATTGCAGAGGTCATTTGCACGTTTTTGATGGAGTTTGCTTTATGCATATTGACTGCTGCATTTCCCACATTATGCCAGTGACTGCAAAGTTGCATCTCAGAAGTGCTTTACTGTCAACGAAGGATAACCCTTAAGATCACAAGAGGCAGGCAACAAATATTGGTTCATTCTTCCCACATATAGTTGATTAGCATGCTCATGTTTCTCTGTAAACTATAAAATGGCTATCATTGATAGCCACTGATGAGGTGCTGGGAAACTGGGGGGTGGCTAATGTTGTGCCATTATCTAAGAAATGCTGCAAGGAAACGCCAGGGAGCTACAGACCGGTGAACCTTATGTTAGTTGGGGTGAGGGTGGGGTAAGTTGTTGGAAAGGATTCAGAGTGATAATGGGAACTGCAGATGCTGGAGAATCCAAGCTAACAAAGTGTGGAGCTGGATGAACACAGCAGGCCAAGCAGCATCTCAGGAGCACAAACGCTGATGTTTCGAGCCTAGACCCTTCATCAGAGAGGGGGATGGGGAGAGGGAACTGGAATAAATAGAGAGAGGGGGAGGCGGACCGAAGATGGAGAGAAAAAAAGATAGGTAGAGAGGAGAGTATAGGTGAGGAGGTAGGGAGGGGATAGGTCAGTCCAGGGAAGATGGACAGGTCAAGGAGGCGGGATGAGGTGGTAGGTAGGAAATGGAGGTGCGGCTTGAGGTGGGAGGAAGGGATGGGTGAGAGGAAGAACAGGTTAGGGAAGCAGAGACAGGCTGGGCTGGTTTTGGGATGCAGTGGAAAGGATTCTGAGGCAGGATTCTATGTGGAAAGACAAGGGCTAATTAGGGATAACCAGTATGTGGAAAATTGAGATAACAAGGTGTAGAGCTGGATGAACACAGCCGGCCATGCAGCATCAGAGGAGCAGGAAGGCTGACGTTTCGGGCCTAGACCCTTCTTCAGAAATGGTGGAGGGTAAGGATCCCACCCTCCACTAACACCCTCATCCACCTAGACAAACTTACCATCACCCTTAGCAATTTCTCTTTCAATTCCTCCCACTTCCTACAGACAAAGGGGATGGCCATGGGTACCTGCATGGGCCAAAGCTATGCCTGCCTCTTTTTAGGTTACGTGGAACAATCCCTCTTCCGTACCGACACTGGTCCTAAACTCCACCTCTTACTATGTTACATTGATGACTGTATCGGTGCTGCCTTGTGCTCCCATGAGTAACTTGAACAGTTCATCTACTTCACCAACACCTTCCACCACAACCTTAAGTTCACCTGGATCATCTCTGATAGCTCCCCCTCCTTCTTGGACCTCTTGGTTTCCATCTCTCGCAATCACCTAGAAACCGATATCCATTTCAAGCTCACCGACTCCCACAGCTACCTAGAATACACCTCCTCCCACCTACCTTCCTGCAAAAATGCCATCCCATATTCACAATTCCTTCATTTTTGCCGCATCTGCTCCTAGGATGAGGCATTCCACTCCCATGCATCTCAGATGTCCTCGTTTTTCAAGGACCGCAACATCCCCCCTCAGTGGTCAAGAATGCGCTCGACCATGTCTCCCGCATTTCCCGCAACTCATCCCTCACATTCCCTCTCTGCAACTTTAACCAAAACAGAATCCCCCTCATCTTCACGTACCACTGCACCAACCTCCAGATCCAACGCATCAGCCTTCGACACTTCCGCCATCTGCAATCCGACCCCACCACCAAAGACATTTTTCCCTCCCCACCCTTAACTGCTTCCCGGAGGGGCCACTCTCTCTGCGACTCCCTTGTCCGCTCCATACTCTCCTCCAGTCCCACCACACCCAGCACTTTTCCCTGCAACCACAGGAAGTGCTACACTTACCCCTACACCTGCCCCCTCACCTCCATCCCAGGCCCCAAGAAGACTTCCCACATCAAGCAGATGTTCACCTGGACATCTGCTAATGTGTATATTGCATCCGCTGTTCCCATTGTGTCCTCCTGTAAATCAGGGAAACCAAGTGGAGGCTTGGGGACCACTTTGCAGAACACCTACGCTCAGTTTGCACAAAATAACTACCTCCCAGTCGCAAACTATTTCAACTTCCCCTCCCATTCCTCTGATGACATGTCCATCCTGGGCCTCCTGCAGTGCCACAACGATGCCACCTGAAGGTTGCAGGAACAGCATCTCATATTCCGCTCGGGAACCCTGCAGCCTAATGGTATCAGTGTGAACTTCACAAGCTTCAAAATCTCCCCTCCCCCTACCGCATCCCAAAATCAGCCCTGCTCAACCACGCCTCCCTAACCTGTTCTTCCTCCCACCTATCCCCTCCTCCCACCTCAAACCCCACCCCCATCTCCTACCTACTAACCTCCTCCCACCCCTTTGACCTGTTCATCCTCCCTGGACCGATCTATCTCCTCCTACTCCCCACCTACACTCACCCTTACTGGCTCCATCCCCACCTCTTTGACCTGTCTGTCTCCTGTTCACCCATTTTCTCCTCTATCTACCTTCTATCCCCCTCCCCCTCGGCCCCTATTTATTTCAGAACCCCCTTCTTCTCCCCATTTCTGAAGAAGTGTCCAGGCCCAAAACGTCAGCCTTCCTGCTCCTCTGATGCTGCTTGGCCTGCTGTGTTCATCCAGTCCTTCACCTTGTTGTCTCAGATTCTCCAGCATCTGCAGTTCCTACTATGTGTGGAAATTGTTTAGTTTATGTTAAAATACCAATTATGGACAAAACTTGTGAACAGCTAAGTAAACAGATTTCTCTGAACGGAAGAGAAGAGGAAAGTATATGTCGGCCCTGAATACAGAAGAGTAAAGGCACTGGAAACAGAAATTTCTATTCTTCACAATAGGAAAGTACAGTAATTGTACTGAAACCTCTAAAACAAGCACTCCAATTCTGATAAAACCACAGTGGACAATAACATGAAAGATTGTAAAAATCTGATAAAATTAGCATCTGCAACAATTGACTATCTGTAAGTGAAGAGTGACCATTATTGAAATGAGACTAATGGCATGTGAAAGAATAGGATTTCTCAGTTTAAAAAACCATTTTACTCCCATCCATTTAAGGAAAAATGTGACTAGTTGATAAAACTACACATTGATTTAAATCACATTTTTCACACCATGTTAATTACTTTATCAAGATCTGACAGCAGTCATTATCGAGCTCATCAAAGTAGATGAGTAAAGTAAAAAACTCCAACAAGATCAATGATTTGATGTAAAATATTTGCTGCTTCATTTTTCTCTTTAGACACGCAATATAATTACTGCAATAGCACAATGAAGTGAAATGGGTTTTTCCAGCTGGTGATTTCTCTGTTGCCACTACACCATGCTGACGTCTTGCTATAGGCATAATTATTACATGTAACCTCTCCATCCATGCTATCTTTGGATTTTGGAATTTTCTGGATTATAGAATGATGTTAGAATGCCTAACCACAATTTTCTGGCATGGAAACCATCAGCAATATGAACATTTAACTGAAACATAAAACATTACAAAGCAGTAATAACATTTATTTTACTCATTGAAATACTGTACCTTCCATGTTTCCACACACAAAGCATTGCACTCAAATGAGGCTGTGTCCTTTCAAAATGTTTGCAGACAACTGGTGTTTATAACTCCTGGAGAAGTTACAGAGTACTATAATTTCTCATCAGCAACTTTTTTCTTGTTTGAGGTCAGAATTTCAGATAATCTGTTTCTCAGCATTTCTGATTTGGTGATAGTTCCAAGTATTTAGGCATTTTTAAAAATTTCTGCAGTATACTTTTCTCTTTGCTAGATGTAACAGCCCTGTGTAAAACAAGCCTGAACTTGTAGGGGAACCTCAGCACATATTGCCAGATTCACCTTTGACAAACATTAGGCAGCTAAGAATGACACAACTTAGGTCAGCTGTGCTATTGCAGTCTGAGTTAACCTTTCAAAGGTTGTGGCAAAGGTACCTTGATGAGACAAAGTAAAGGAAGTGATATTATCTTTGATGTCATCTTCGCCTGCTTTTGCTTTCTTTCTCAGGAATTTCCTATTTTTTTCTGGGTTGGCCACCAAAAGTACTGATTCCCGGCATACTCCTTAATGCACCAAAGAAAAATCGTATAGTTTTGAGTATTTTAGTATAAAATACTTAAGCTGTTTAACAGACTGTATAATTTGGCATATAAAGTATGTTTTGTATTTTATATTACACAAATGAATTGGTGTTATTGCTTTATGAAATTTTACCCTTCCTCTTAAACCATTAGTCCCTGACCAGTTGACTGACATGATCAGTTTTGGATATGTGGACTCTAATTGCATAGAAATATTGAAATAAAACCAAGAAGTGTAGATACTAGAAATCTGAAATGAAACAGAAATTGCTGGAGAAACTCAGATAACAAAGTGTGAAGCTGGATGAACACAGCAGGCCAAGCAGCATCTCAGGAGCACAAAAGCTGACGTTTCAGGCCTAGACCCTTCATCAGAGAGGAGAAGAAACTCAGCAGGTCCATCTATAGAGTCCCTACAATGTGACCCAATAGGTCCACACCAACCCTCCCACTGAGACTCATTCCCCAACCCTACATTTCCTACGGCTAACCCACCTATCTCTGACACTCGGTGCAGTTTAGCATAGCCAATTCACCTAATTTGCACATCTTTGGAACGTGCAGCACCTCCCCCCCCCCCCCCTCCCACCACCACAGATAGTCACTCAAGGGTGGAATTGAACCTGGGCCCCTGGTGCTCTGAGACAGCAGTGCTGACCACTGAACCACCATACCATCTGGCAGGACAAAAAGCAGGTCATGTTTCAAGTCACGTAACCTTTTTTAGGCAATAATTTTTTGCTTCCTTTAGCGTCACGGTCTTTGCATTCATGGTTTCATTAGAATACTATGCACTGACATGGTATCTGTAACATCTCACAGTTTGCAGTGCACTGTCGCAGGAAGGAGATCATTTAGGCTCTCTATTCATAGAGCAGCAACATCAGCTCACTGCCTCTTGCCAGGAAGAAGCAGGTGATATGAGCTAAAGAGTTTGCAGGATTGCATGCTCCTGGGTGCTATTGGCTGCATTTGCAAAGCTTTAGATGGGATCCCCGTCCATCTGTTATATGCCTGAATGGGAAAGAACTCCATTTCTTCAAAATGTAGCTGGTATGTGACCTCAAGCAGCACATTCTGCAGAGCAATGCCCAGCATGCTGGCAACAGTCATAGTGCATTTACTCTGCTCTGCAAACTGTGTTCCAGCCACCACAGCAAACAAAAGGGTGACAATTGTTTGACTAAAGCTGTTCCGCTGATGACCTGACCGATGATTCCGGTTCAGAACGTACTGCAGAAACGTGTCGGGGCAAAGCTGCTACATGGCATGAGATGGGACAGGACACAGGAGTTTCAAAGTGATTAATTCAGTGCCTGGCCTGGACTGCCCTGAAGGAACCTTGCAGTAAAACGCTGAGTGAGCCTCATGGCTCATGAATGTCTTTACATGCTGTAGAACCTTGGCATCACAAGGCGTAATCTTACCTATTGTCATCTCCCAGGAGAAGAAGCTGAGGGAAAAGAGAACAATGAGAAAGAGGGGTATGGAGGATAGAACATGAACTTGTACCTAAACAGCCTCTTTTCTCATTGATGGTCCTTGAAGAATTAATTAAAGTTGTGATTCGAGCAATCTCAACTCAACTGCCCATTCACTAGCAGATCTGTATTGCTCACTTCTCTTCTGTTACTGGCCACTTCATCATCATCTCAGCCACAAAATAAAGATAAAATATAAACCAAAGAAACATACCAAGTCGTACTGATTAAACATCTGTGTGCATTTCCATACAGGATGGCTCCTTTTGCCTGCTGTAGCAGCCCCCATAGCTGCTAAAACACAGGTAGATTGCTAATTTGGCCAGACAGCAAGGAATGTTGGGTACATTGGCCAAGTGAAACACTGAAATCACAAAGCCCACACACCAGACGCAGTGCAAACACGGCAGTTAGGTGCTAATGACATTGACTTAAAAGACAACAGTTATCCTGGATAGACATACCCCAAGCAATTTATCATCTAAACAAAGGAGGGCCCAGTCAGAAATGCAGAGTCCTACTACACAAAGAAATTAACAGTAACATCCCACCCAAATGGTTGACTCTGTTTCAAACTATAAAGTGTTTCTTCTTAGATAACAAAGTGTGAAGCTGGATGAACACAGCAGGCCAGGCAGCATTTCAGGAGCACAAGTATTTCTTCTTGCTTGGCCAGAACTATGGAAAGTTCTAGAAAATCATTTAAAGGGTATAAAAACAGAGTTCACCTGCAAACATTTCTTGGAGTCTCTTGGAATCTTCCAAAGCCTTCTGAGGGGACCAGCATGGCAAAAGGCAGAGACCAGCTGACCATTCACGGAGAGAGAGGGAGAGGAAAAAGTCAGACTTGCAGACCCAGAGACAGAACCAGAGAGAGAGAAACTGCATAAAACTGCAATGACTCAGTAAGTATTGTAACCTTAAGGGGCCAAGTAGAATTAGAGGTTGTATGTATCATATTAAAGATTATTGTAACTTTGTTCCTAATAAAGTTGGGACTGTTTTGCAATGGCAACAGCTTGTGTTTGTTTGATTTGGCCACTTTGGTATCATAGTACACCTGGGCAAACTCATTCGTAACATTCTTGTCGGAGTTGTCTGAAACCTGTTTAAAGAGGAACCAGGCAACACTGCCCCCAGTGCCCGTACAAACAGTGTTGCCCACTCAATGGTTGCTGGAAGGTTGATGACTTCCATTGGCGGACAGTGCAAATGGGCTGGCACATTAGCCTCAGGCAATCAGTCTGGTTTCATGCTGCACCACTTGCCTAAGCTGCAGCAACTCTGGGCAGCTTGGATGAGAGGAAGCACCAAGGGCATTAGCAGAATGGCAGGGACAGGACCACAAATGCTGCCCTGCTGAGACATGGCAGCTGGTTCATGTTCCACTGAGATTTGGTGTTCTCATAGCCTGGCACCTTGACAGTCCTACCAGCCCATTGGAGGTACCCTGGAAGCCTCCTTGACTACTGATGTCCTGTGCCAAGTTGGTTCTGGGCTCCTCCATACACATTGATATTGAGAGAGGGTTTTCTGATGGGTATCCCGATGTGGTATAAGCATTCTGTAGTCTGTCCCTTCAAAGTCTTTATTGTAATCATCTTCATTCCTTCTCCTCACGCCATTTGGCAGCTGGTGCCTCCAGCATTCATTCCATTTCTTTCCAGTCTGGACCGTACTGTCACGTCTCAGGATGAAAAAATGCACTTCAAGTTACAGATTTAACTCTTTAACATGAGTTAACAAAGCTTTAATGGGACTGCTTCTTCAGTTACCTATTCAAGTACCATATCCTCTCACACATTCAAGCTTTTGCCCTGACATGCTGTCAAGTCTGATGACCCACTACATGCCAAACCAACCTTCATACCACCTTCTAAGACTGGCAGCATCTGACAGACTGAGAAGGGCTACAAAATCACATGAAGGTGTGCCTGGATCATGACTATCTTCTTGCTTTTCTTTGAAGTTGGTTGGACTTCTTTGGACATGTGAATTGGAAAAGGCCCAGGGCTGAGTTTGTGGTGAAGAAAAGACAAGGAAGCAAGTTGTGCACGTTTATGCCACTTGCAGCCTGTAAATCAGAAGAGATTGTGAGGTATGAGGTGAGTTGGATGTGAGATTAATAACGAGCATTCTGTCATCATCAATAGATTCAGCCCCACCACTGTCTCAGAATGGCCTATCCAACACTGATCAGAATGGTCTCCCCAACAGGGTCTAGAACATGAAGGAAATGCATCAGAGAGTGAGGTCATATGTTTGGTGATATGGTTGTCATGGCTACTCACTGGCAACATGCATCTTATCCTTTTCTGACACTTCAGAACACCTCTCTGAAACACCTTGAGACAACTTATTGCATTAATGTTGCTAAATGAATGCAGGCTGTTAGAGCTGCTGTAATCTCATCTCTCCTATCTCAATTGTCTGCAAATTCTTAGTAGATTTTACTAAATTTTCAACCTTGTTTGCAGTCCTCCCCTATCTTAAGGCTCTGGCCCAGATTTTCCAGTGATCCAGCCACTGTTTCAGGCCCCCAGAAAGGATAATAATAAATAAAGATATGATAGAGAGCCAATTTCCTTGCACCCTGGTTCTTTTGCTTCCTTGGATAAAGGGCAATGTATTCACCAGAGCTGCCAAATGTCAATATTTCTCTTTACTGATATTTTGCCAACAATGGTTGTCAGAAGATTAGTGGGTTTTTTTTTGTTGGTTTATTACTAAACTGATAGCCACTGAAAATGCCTCGAGATCTCATTAAAGAGACTGTATGGGAGTGTGATGACTAATACTTAAACTGGTAATTTCTATTCATAGAATCATAGTATCTTGGCATCACAGCATCATATAGTACATAAGATGCCCTTTCAGTTACTGAGTCTGCACCAATCAAAATTAGTCTTAAATCATCACAAGTCCCACTTTCCCACACTAGGCCTGTAGCTTCGAATGTTATGACAGTTCACGTGCTCATCCAAGTACTTCTTAAAGGTTATGAGGTTTCCCATCTCAATTACTCTCTCAGGCAGTGTAGACCAGACACTCACCATCCTGTGGATGATAAAGATTTTCCTCACATCCTTCTGCTTTTCAACTTGAAGTTATGCCCCCTTGATATTCACCTTTCAACTCAAGTGAACAGCCACTTTCTATCCATCCTGCTCAAGACATTTACAATCATATAAAGCTCCATCAGGTCCCCTCATAGCCTTCTCCACTTTAGAGAGAATAATCTAAACTCATCCAGCCTCTTTTTGAAGCTAAAGTGCTCCACCTCAGGTAACATCTAGGTGAATCTCCTTCGCATCCCCTCCAGTGCATTCATATCCTTCCTATAGTTTGTTGACTAGAACTGCAAGCAGTATTCCAGCTGTGGCCGAACCAAGTCCTGTATAGCTCCAACATAGCCTTCCCTATATGCCATGACTGTTAGAGGTGAGTGTCCTGTATGCTAACTTAACCACCCTATCCTGCCACCTTCAGGGATCTGTGGGCAAGCAACCTAAGATCCTTCTGTTCCTCTGAGCCTCCTAGCGTCTTGCCATTCAGTGAGTAATCCTTTGCCTTGTTATTTCTTTCAAAATGCATCACCTCGCACTTATCGGGGTTGAATGCCATCTGCCACTGATATGCCAGTTAAACCAATCAATCTATATTTTCCTCCAAACTAAGACCTTTTGTCTCACTGGCAAATACTTGGCCACTCTTTGTGCCATCCACAAACCTACTTGTCATTCCCTCCCCCAACTTCTTCTGTGTTGTTTATAATAACATGAATCAGCTGGTAGGGTGTAAACGCAGCATTAATGGTGTTACCTAAAGAAATATGCCTCATTTCTCATTCATTTTTTTCCTTTATACATATATGGGATGAGGGCATTGCTGGCCAGGCAGTGTTTATTGCCCATCCCTAATTACCCAGAGAGCAGTTGAGAGTCAACCACATTTGCCGTGGGTTTGGAGCCACATGTAGGCCACACCAGGTTAGGGTGGCAGTTTCCTTCTCTAAAGGAGTGAACCAGATGGGTTTTCCCTCAACAATCAGCAATGAATTCATGATCATCATTAGACTCTTAATTCCTGGTATTTAGTGGATTCAAATTCCACCATCTGCTGCAGCGAGACTTGAACCTGGGTCCCCGGATTAATAGTCCAGTGATGATACCATTAGGCCAGTGCCTCCTCCTTCTTGTTGTGAGAAGCCAGCCTTTAGAAACACATAGCACGACTTTCTGTGAAATTTTGTCAAGACTTCGCGTACACTCGAGATGATGCAAGATTTAAAGCAATTGGCAAAAGAAGCAAAAGTGACAGGCTTGTACTCACTGGAATTTAGAAGAATGAGGGGAATCTCTTAGAAATGTATAAAATCCTGATGGGATAGGGCAGGCTAGAATGTTCTGATGTCGGGGAAGTCCAGAACTAGGGGTCACAGTGTAAGGATAGGGGATAAGCCATTCAGGACTAAGATGAGGAAGAATTTCTTCATTCAAGAGAGTTGTGAACCTGTGGAATTCTCTCCCACAGGAAGCTGTCTCAGCAAGTTCATTAGCTATATTCAAGAGGGAGCTGGACATGGCCTTTGTGGCTAAAGGGATCTAGGGGTACGGGGAAAGGGCGGGAATGGGATACTGAGATTGCATGATCAGCCATGATCATACTGAATGGTGGTCTAGGTGAAAAGGGCTAAGGCCTACTCTTGCACCTTGTTTCCATGTTTCCAAGATAAAGACATTATAAGTGATTAGGATCTGAAATGTCTTGCCTCAGAGAGTGCTGGAGGCTTGTTCATAGAGATGTGTGTAAAGAGGCAAATGGGATGTGAGAAGGTGAATGAGTAACAACATTGTCTTCAATAAATATAGCCTATCACTGATCCCAGTCTGAACTATGATCTATCCAATAATGAGCAGAATGGTGTCCTCCAGAGATAAAATGCCTCTCACCCTTGGTTAGTTCCTACTGTCTCCAGTTGTGTAACACCTTTGGGAGAGAAGGAATGCATCAGTCAGTGTGACATCATTCATTATGGAGAAGTGGTTGCCACGGTCCCTAGCTGACACTGTGTGTATTGTATCTCTTTATGTAACTCAGTGCCAAATATTGCCTGCAAACAACCCTCTGATGCATTTCAGGCGATATTGTTAATGCACTAAAGGTGCTTCATAAATTGTATGTTGTAGATGTTTCTGTCAGTTTTTTCTCTCCCTTTTCCTGATCAAACTGCCTAGAGATGTTGTTAATGCTGTCCACAAGAGGTGGGATTTGAACCTAGGCCTCCCTGTTTAAAGTAGAGATACTACAACTATACCACAAGAGCCCCTGACAGAATTGTTATGAGGCAGAAGGAGCCATTTGGCCCATTCATGCCTGCACTGTCTCTAGATGGTTTTTTTTATTTGAAAAATATCCTTTATGCATAAAAATATCTCCATATATATACATAGCCACGAATTCACTTCAGTTCTGTACAGTGGCATATCAAGGAAACAAACAAACATTGGAGTTAGACTCTACACAAACAAACCAAAGACATCTCTTATTTGACCTGGACAATACTTACATGCATTTAAGATCCCGGGAGGGTCTGACAGCTGATCAGCTCCCCATTTACCCTCAGCAGGGAGACATCGGACAGTGGTTTTAATCCACTGCACCTTGGCAATAGCTGCCCCAAGCTTCAGTGCGTCCCTCAGCATGTAGTCCTGGGTCTTGGAATGTGCCAATTTGCAACAGTTTTATTTTCAAAAAAACTTCATTCATAAATTCTTGTCGATGTACATTGTCACAAACGCAGTTCAATTCAGTCCAGTTGCATATCAGGTAAACAAACGAAGCACGAGACTTTGATTCTTAAAAAAAACCCAAAGACTTCTCTGGCACAAGCAAAACAAATATTTATGACACTGGGAGGGTCTGATAACTGAACAGATCCCTACTTAGCTTCAGCAGAGAAACCTCAGACTGTGGTCTTAATGTACTGCACCTTTGTAGCAGCCACCCCAAGCTTCAGTGTGCCCCTCAGCATGTAGTCCTGGATCTTGGAATGTGCCAGTCTGCAACACTTGATCAAGGTCAACACCTTCCTTTGGACTCTAAACATTTTCTAATCATTCTGTCCAGGGATGTTATGATACACCTCTGGAGCACATGGGACTTGAACCCATGCCTCTTGGCTCAGGGGTGTGGACACTGCAACAGCCCCCTCTCAGACTTGCTTCAAAGCAGATCAAGTAGCCTGAACTTAGTTGTGCCTCTCAATGCTTTGCAGTCCTTATTGAGATGTGCAGTCACCCAATAAATTGCTTAGCATTGGTTGCACAGAGCAATGATGTAGGTGAGCAGGCAGTGCGAATTTTGTATGTTTCCTGCCTGAGCAAGAATGAACACAGCAGGACTTACTAGTTAAACAAGTTGGAGCTCCTGGTTTCAGAGCTCAAGTGATCACTGGTCTCATTGAGGTGTATGTTCAAATGCAACAAAATCTGGACAATATCCAGGCTTGAGCTGACAAGTGGCAAATAACATTCACACCACACAAATACCAGGTAATGACCATCTCTAATAAGAAACAATTTAACTGCTGCCCCTTGATATTCAGTGGTGTTACCACCACTGAATCCCCTACTATCAATATCCTTAGGGTCGCCATTGATAGGAAACTCGACTAGATTGGCTATATAAATATAATGGCTACAAGAGCAGGCCAGAGGGTAGGAATACTGCAAGTAGCTCACCTTTTGACTCCCCAGAGTTTATCCACCATCTACAAGGCACAAGCCATGAATGTGATGGAATACTACCCACTTGCCTGGATGGGTACAGCTCCAACAACACCCAAGAAGCTTGACACTATCCAGGACAAAGCAGCCCACTTGATTGGCACTGCATCCACAAACATCTACTCCCTCCACCGACGATGCTCAGTTATAGTAGTGTGTACAATCTGTAAGATTCAGTGCAGAAATTTACCAAAGATCCTCAAACAGCATCTTCCAACACTACGACCACTTCCATCTAGAAGGAAAAAGGCAGAAGATACATGGGTAAAACACCCTCTGCAAGTTCCCCTCCAAGCCACTCACCACCCTGACTTGGAAAAGTATCACCGTTTCTTCACTGTCGCTGGGTCAAAATCCTGGAATTTCCTCCCTGAGCACGTTTTGGGTCGACCCATAGTAGGTGGAATGCAGCAGTTCAGGAAAGCAGTTCACCACCACCTTCTCAAAGGCAATTAGAGATTGGCCATAAATGCTGGCCCAGCCAGTGATGCCCACATCCCACAAATGAATAAAAAAAAATCTTTGAGGCAGAGAACTGTGTGGATTGTACGTTCGGATTGTACATATGGTAATCGGGTAAATAGAGATTAGGTGATCCCAGGCACCCAAAGAGAAACAAGCAGGTACTTCAGGAGTCCCTAGTGTCTATCATGCTTGTTAATTGGGAGTATGGAATGCACTGCCTGGGAATGTGGTGAAGGCAGGTTCAGTTGAGGCATTCAAGGGAGAATTGGGTGAAAATTTAAATAAAAACAACGTGCAAGTTGATGGGGAGAAATTATGATTTGGCGCTAAGTTAAATGCCAGGGGGCTAGTACAGAGATGGATGGGCCAAATGGCCTTCTGCTACACAGTAAAAACTCTGTGGTTCTGTAATCATGGTAGAGGAGACCATTTTTTTAGGCCTGATCCAGTGTTTTCTCTCAAAGTGTATGTTGTCAATATTGCCTATGACTGCTTTCATGAGGCAGAACAATAGGTGAGCCACAGTTGGGAAAAATGACCCCGTGCAACAACTTCACGAAGCTTGACTTTGGGCCCTAGTCACCCATTGACACCATATTCCTTGTTCAATGTGCTTCAGGAACCGGCTGTAAATTGGGAAAGTTACATTACAGTGCAAGAAATCTCATTGTTTTGAGACAAACCGTTGGAGAGCTTCCTCAAGGTTTTTCAAGGCCTCATAAATCTGTGTTAACTTGGTAATCGCTTATGCTCAATTAACTGTGCTCGTAGAGAATTGAACTGCGGCTAGCAGTCACTGCTTTGAGATATAGCTTTAGCCTTTAACCAGCCTCCCTGGAGCTGGTATTTCAGTTCGAAAAACCTAGAGGCAGATTACATCACTTTAAATAAACTGAGGCAACTCCCTGGACAGGGATCAATTGTTTGCTTCATTAAACGGTTTTAATTGCCTGCCAGATGTTTTTTCAGACAGTGAAAGCAGCACATGGTGGTAACAAACATAAAAGTTGCTGAAAAGTTAAGCCGTCGATGTTTTTCAACTTGCACAGGTCAGGAGAGAGTTACAAGAATACCACATCTCAAATGGAATACAAATGTATACTGCGCAAGAGACAGTGTTCTGCTTTGCTTGTCCCAGGATCTTGGCGTTGTTCCAGTCAAATTGGTGGTTCTCCTTATGCATGTGGATAGAGATGAGTGAGTATTGGAATTCCTAGAAGCCTGGTACTCCACGAAGAAAGCCATCAACAAACATACAGAGCTCGACCCCATATACACTCTGCTGTGAAGGGAAACCAGAAGTGAGGTAATCCAGCTCAACGGACTCCAGAGTTCAAATAACAGGTGGGAAAACACAACGGTGCTTCAAGGTAGGCCGCACTGGTGACGTTTCCCAGCATGATAAGGAAATGCCTGTGCAACAATGAACCAGCTCAGCGAGCCAACCAACCACAACATCCACAACCCGAGCTACAAATCTACTGTAAAACCTCAGAGTGTTCTGATTAGCTGTCAGATGGATTCTGATTATTTTTTTGAGGCAATGCCATGCAGAATACCATGGCCTTAAAATATTCATTTAATTTTGTTTTAGAAAGAGTTGGTATTTTTGCAATTCTATCTTATGAATGTAAGTTAAAAAACCCTCAACAGTGTGTGCCTCTTATCAACAATACTGCGAACATGGAGTCGGTTGGAAGCATTTTGGAAAGATTCACATGTTCTAATGCGAAGCTGAGAGCCCTTGTGTTGATCATTGCACCCCCATTCAGAAACAATCAGCTTGAGAAAACCATGCATCAGATACCTGTTTGATATGTTGATGGACAATTAATGATTTTCACAGCCAACATTAACATTGTTCAGGCAATGCCACTGTTGAAAGATACTCCAAGTCTTGGTTTAACAGATAGCATAACTCTTTTGTGTCTTTTTTTTCACTGTATTCCTCTTGGAATGAGACAGAAGCAAGTAATAGTGGAGATGAAAATAGGTGGCAAAGCTGTTAGGTAGGTAGGCTTCCTGAGTGAGTGAGTAGAGGGTGAGCAGTGTCAGGGACTGGGGTGTGAAAGCAAGCGAGGGAAGATGTTGCAGACAATGCTGAGAGTGGTAGAGCATGAGCCTTGGTGGAAGCTGGGTACAAAGCAGAAATACAGCAAGTGTGAGGGGTCAGAGGGAAGACAGTGGCACCAGTGCTGGTGGAGTGGGGAAGGTCATTGACCTTCTTCCTACATTGCTGGGCATTCCTCCAGATGGTTGAGACTGCATTGGTCCAAGCGGTAACTTCAGACCAGGCTGGAATGATTGGGTGCCATGGCCTCCTCTGCTGGTCTTGAGCGAAGAGGACAACCCATCTGTTTACCACCCTAGCCAGCAGGCATCTCCAAATTCCTGCCCACAAAGCAGATTGCCAAATTTCACATGTCTGCCATATACTGAGGAAGATTTACAAAAGGCATTTGTGAGTGCAATGGAAAAGGTTAATACAAATGGGAAGGGGCTTTTGTAATTGGGGGGAAAATATTTGTGTAGAGAGAGGATTAGTTCATAGATAGATTGTGCACAAAGGTAATTTATTTGAAATTGACATTTTGTGACTAGTGGGCAATAACAATGCTTAGTGCTGGGGCTTCAGCTACTTACAATCTCTGTCAGCAACTTAAACAACTTAAGATTCTGTGAGTAATGTATCCAAGTTTGTTGATGATATGAAGCTGGGTGGGAATGTAAGCTGTGACGAGGCTACAAAGAGATTTGGAAAGGTTAAGTGAACGAGCAACATGACAACTGAAATTTTAATATGGAAAAATGTGAAGTTATTCTCTTTAGTAATAAAAAGGCAGAATATTATTCAAAAGTGTAGGCCTCTTACATGTTGATGTTCTGAGAGATTTTGGTGTACTCATACAAGGAACACAAGGATGCAAGTTCAGAAAGAAAATGGCCTTTTTTGCAAAAAGATGGCACAGAGGATGAAGAAAGAAGTCTTTCTACAATTGTATAGGATTTCACTGACAGCATATCTGAAATACTTTGCTTTAGTAGGACCTCTATATTTAATGAAATTTATATGTGCATTGGAGATGGTGCAGTAAAGCATCATTAACTTGGCTCAGGAATGAAAAGATTGCCCTCTGATGAGATGCTGAGTAAATTGGACTTGCATTCTCTGGAGTTTAGAGAAATGAGAGTGAATCTAGTTGAAATATAAAAGGATCTGAAGGAGATTAACAGGGTAGACACTGAGAAATTGTTTCCCCGATTGAAGAAAGACCATGGAAGGCACAATCTCAGGATAATAGATTGAAAGTTTAGGACTGAGATGAGGATAAATTTCTTCACAAAGAGGTTTATGAATTTTTTGAATTGTCCACCCCAGATGTTTCATTGTTGAATATATTGAAGGGTGGATTTAATAGGTTTAGATCTTCCAGGGAATCATGGGAATGGTTGCATGGAAAATGGAGTTAATTGGATGGTCAGCCATAAACATGTTAAATGGAGAGTTGGCTTGACCTGGTCCACTTCTAGTGCTATCTCTTGTGTAGTGCTGTATCGCTGTAAATAAATGCTGCACATTTTCCATGACTTTCTTTCTTATTGCTGCACCATTGGAAGGACTTCCTAAGGAAAGAGATACTGAATAAAGAGAGTACTGCATACAGAGTGATTTTAAATGTCTGAATAGCCACTCGAGATCATTTGTGATGTAGGTCAAATGAGAACAGGGTCTTCTCAGAACTGGTTCTGCTGAAACCTTGTTGCTAAGCCTTGCCTTCTATAAAGTGTAAAGATAATGTAAAGGGTAATGTTTACAAACATTCTTTGTCTCCTGCCGACTCTAGTAATCCTAACTGAGGAAATGACTGACTCCAATGGTAACAAAAGGAAAGCAATCGAGAGGCTTACAAAGCTCCTCAAAACCTACCTTTCCTGAGAACTCTGCTTTTGGCTACAGGTCCATTCTTGCTCACTCACATATCTGTGAAGTACCTTGGGGTATTATTCTGAATTGACTTTGATTGCATTTTTTTGCCTTAAATAGGCAAATACCTTTAAATTCTCAACAAATACATTGCTGTTTGTTCTCTGGCTAACAAGTGTGAACTCTTATGTAAAAAACATCCAAATTAGGAGCAAGATTAGGCTTTTTCACCTTTTCAACCTCCTCTGTAATGGCTAATCCTCCAAGTTAGCACACTGTTCCCACTTTCTCCCCAATACTTTTGATGCATTTAGCCCTAAGCACCAGATCTACATTTTCGTTGAAAATCTTCAATGTTTTGGCCTGCCCTGCATTCTGTGGCAGAGAATTCCACAGGCTCACAAACACCTGGTTGACAAAATTTACCCTTATCTCAGTCCTGTATGACTGACCCAGCAATTCTTAGGCTGTGACCCCTGGTTCTTGATTCCGCTATCATCAGGAACGTTCTTCCTGCATTGATCTAGTTGGGTCCTGTTGGAATTTTATTGGGATCTCAAACATGTATCACTCCATAAAAACATTACGTCAAAAGTCTGGATGGTTATTAGGTGACAATTGTGACCCAGGAAACATGTGGCAGATGACTCCTCACCACAAGGCCAATAACAAAGGACAGGAAAGGTACAACCAGACATAGGTGTTGGAGGAGAATCGGGCTGCTGAACTCACCCATTATGTCGATGATTTGCTTTATTATTGTCACAAGTACCTGAGTATGGTGAAAAATTTTGTTTTGAGAGCAATACAGGCAGATCGTACCATTCAAAAGTCATAGATTGACTGAACAGAGCAAAGAATGCAAAGTTACAGCCACAGAGAAGGTGCACAGAGAGTGAGAGCAACATTAGGTTTGATATTTGAGAAGTCCATTCAGAAGTCTCATAACAACGGGGATGAAGCTGTTATTGAATCTGTTGGTACATGTGTTTAAGCTTTTGTAACTTCTGCCCGAAAGAGGAGGTTGGAAGAGACTTTAACCGATGTGGGAGGGATCATTGATGATGTTGGCTGCCTTTCCATGGTAACGAGAAGTGTAGATGGAGTCATTGGATACAGGTTGGCTTGCATGATGGTCTGGGCTATGTTCGCAACTTTCTGTAGTTTATTAGTCTTGCAATGCCTTGATATATCAGGATGCTTTGTCATAAATTCCTGTTGAAGATATTTGAGGTGTCTTCAGTATTGAACAAAATTTACTCACCAGGGGGATTGAACCTTCACCCTGCAGAGGAGATTATACCAGAAATCGATGAAATAGTGGATTCCAGCCAAAGGCTATACTTCATGACAATGTAGGAACCCAGATACCAGGAGATCAGAGAGCCCGAAACATTAAGACACTGGGGGCAAATTTCCTTTCCCACCCACCTAGGAAATCAAAGAAAAGAACAGTCCAGACGGAAAGTGAAACAATTTACAACTTAGTTCGCAGAAGAGAGGCATTTTGAAATATTTGCGGAAGATGTTGCTGAACAGTGACAGCTTCAAGTGCTTGGTGCAAGATATTGAACACCATTTGTGTCAATGAACTACTTTTCAATCTCTCAAAGTGGAAAAATTCTTCATGTCCATGCAGATCTTTCACAACCCTTTCACATGACTGTGTGTAAACAAAACCCGACACAAATAATAACAAGCAATTAACTACAAGTATTGCTCTCAATGAAAGTGTCAACACACACATTTCCTCAAAACACTGAAAAAAGTACCCTGTTATTTGTGCCAAGAATTGCAGACACAAAGGGAAGTTAGAAACAGATGTCTACTTTGCAAGAACTGACACCCTAATGTTTCCTGAATCATCCCAGTTCCTTGCAACGTGGCTCCTGCTGTGCCAGAGGCATTTCCAATGGAAGAAATGTTGCTCCCTATTACAGCTTGACATCAGGCAAGGTTCCCCTGTTCACTATGGTTCCTGAGGGGATACCCCAAAGTGTTAATCTCCTAAGTTATAGAGTCATAGAGCTGTACAGAATGGAAACAGATCCTTTGATCCAACTCATCTGTGCCCAACCAGATATCATATCAATCGAGTCCTATTTGCCAACATTTGGCCCATATTCCTCTAAACCCTTCCTGTTCATATACCCATCCAGATGTCTTTTAAATGTTGTAATTGTATCAGCCTCCACCCTTCCTCTGACAGCAGGTCATTCCATACACGCACCACCCTCTCTGTGAAAATGTTGCCCCTTAGGTCCCTTTTAAATTTTTCCCCTCTCACCTTAAACCTATGCCCTTTAGTTTTGGCCTCCTGCACCCCAGGGAAAGGACCTCGCCTATTTATGCTATCCATGCCCCTCATGATATTTTCGACTTTGAGGAAGTTGCCAGGGCTGGATGGTTTGAGCTATAGGGAGCAGCTGAATAGGCTGGAGTTATGTTCCCTGGAGCTTCAGAGGTCGAGGAGTGATAAAGTGGCTCCTCTTCTTAGTTAAAACAATGTTAATCTCAAAAGGGATTTTTGAGACCATCGCTATCTTTTTTTATTTCTCTATTTTTTTTCATTTGAGACTATATGTTGAAGTTATAGCTTATTTTCAAAGAGAAGAGAAGAAAGACAGATGTTTTCTGTTGGGAACTGAACTGGAAAGTAATGCGACTTAATTACTGATCTAAGGACACTATGGATAAACTAACACTGAGGGATTACTCTGCCCAGGATTTTGATTGGATGTTGAATTGATCAATCAAGGGAGGACTGGTTCTAAGAAGGGGAATGAGGGAGAACTGATTTCGGCTAGGCTTAACAGGAGACAGTGTTATGTTGGAAGTTTCCGGAAACCATCTTTCTTTTATTTTGCCCTGTGTCTTGTTTCTTTCCAGTTATCAAATTGTTGAATGTTCTGAGAAAAGAATTTCAGTATATGAAAAATAATTAAATATTTCTGGAGGTGCATTGAAACAGTTTTCATTAGCTGTGCCTTTGGAAGTTAAGCAAGATATATACTTCTCCCTGCCTATGAACAATCACTATCGTGCAAGGATTTTAAAAAAAGCTTGACATGCATCATTTGAAACTCTAAGTTGAGCCAATAAGTCACAATTCTTTTATTTTCTTTCTAATTTATCCCTTAACTATGTTTCTCTGTATGTGTGAGAGTGTGAGGAATGATCAAAAAGAATTGGGTTTAGATTGTAGATAATAATTAGATTGACCTGTTATTTACCTACATTCTGCAAAAGTTATATTATTATTAATAATCATTTGTTAATTCTGGTTTAAGTTATAAACATACTGTCCAAGACTTGTAACTTGTGAGGCCTGGTTTGGAATAATCGAGCAATTTTGAAGGTCATTGAATGTTTTAATTTCACCCAGTTATGAATCCAGTGATTGCGAGACTGATTTTGTTTGGCTTTCTATCTATGCATGGTAGCAAGATCCCTTCCCTTGTGGGTACCTTTCTCCCAGATATAAATGAACATATGTTTTAAAAGAAACCCACTTAACTAGACTTCCTTGTATTAACACAAAGACAGTCAGTTTATTAAGAACTATGTCCAAGACAAATTTATAACATAACACGCATAGATACTGATTAGAAGTAGATGAGCCCAAAAGGATAAAATTATTATTAAAATGTTTGTACAATTAGTAGCTGAATTGAGCTTGTTGACTTGCTCGCTGAGCTGCCTTGTCCTTGTTCAGACATTTTGTCACCATGCTACATGACATCATCACTAGAGTCTCTGATGAATCGATGTTATTCTACTCTGCTTGGAATTTATACTGTCCAGTCCATTATGGTGAGTGGTGTCATTTCTGGTTTTGATCTGTATGGGTTTGTATATGGGGTCCAATTCTATGTGTTTGTTGATAGCATTACGGGTGGAGAACGACGCATCTCAGTATTCCCATGTGTGACTACATTTGGTTTGGGTATTACAGTTACCTTGTCCTAGTTAAACTGATGGTCTTCATTATCTGAATGTACCAATATTAAGGAGAGTCTGTTGTGCCATTTTGCTATGAGCTGATGTTCTGTATACTGATGGCTAGTTTCCTTCCTGCCTGTCTGATGTAATGTTTATGGCAGTCGTTGCATTATATTTTGTAAACCACGTTATCCCATTCCCACAGCGAGCAAGATCAATGTGGTTTGATCAAAAACAGAAGTTGGTGGAAAAGCTCAGCAAGTTAACGTTTTGGGTCTGGGGCCCCTTCCTCAGAAGGGTCCCTGTTCTCGAGCTTTCCTGTAAAACAGGAGGCTTTCATCATAGAGGGCAAATATAGTCAGTTCTCTTGTTATCTCTTCCTGTCGAGTCTCCCCCTGCTGGAGGTTTCCATGACAATTTACACATGTTAGACATTCCATGGACTTTATATGGGACTTTGCCAGATGCTCACTGAATTTAAATCTACAGTTTTTCTTTTATCTTTTGCGCTCCTCCTTTTAAAAGCAACCCATTCTAGAATTAAAAGTAAGACATGACTACAAATAGAATGGGGCTCTCCTCCAATGTCACAACATTCCCTCAGGCCTGAAATGAATTCTTTGAAATCTCAACAATGAGATCTTGTGGTGTTAGGAGGACTGTTGATGAGTATTTTGGAAGCCCCTCATGACTCGGTGGTTTAGTCTGGTGCCACACATTCTCCTCCTAGTGACCCTGTCATAACTGCTATAGGAACTGCCCGTGGGGCATTTTTCTTTGTTTCACTCTGAACAAGAAGCAACAGCATCAAGATGTGGGGAGGTGGCAATCTGATAAGTCCTCTCCTGAGGTTACAGCCCCTCCCTCAATGTTGGCCTTCTGAATAAACAATAGCAGCAAACAGATATAGGTGCACCATAATCGGTCCACCTTGCTTGGCCTCCCGCCAGATCGCTCCCCCCCCCCCAAGCTGGTGGCACTCCCCTGCTGTCCCAGTTTGCTCTGTGTCCCGTAGCTCAGTGTGTTCATCAGGACTCCTTTTACCATCCTTGGCTGCTACTGATGCGTCCAGAAAGTGTGCCCAAAGACTGTTAGAAGAAGATGCTTGCAACAATAGTGCACGTTCATTTGTCACATTAGGGAAATTCATATACTGATACCTGGCTTGGGCATCCAGCTGATTGCATCCCCTTTTCTTCATTTCAGGGGAGGGGACAGCCTAATGGTATTGTTGCCGGTCTGTTGATCCAGGGACCCAGGTTCGAATCCCGCCCCGACAGATGGTGGAATTTGAATTCAAAAAAATCTGGAATTAACCCAATGATGAATGCATCACTGATTGTCAACAAGAAAAACGTCATCTGTTTCACTAATGTCCTTTCAGGAAGGAATTTGCCATCTTTACCCAGTCTGGACTACATATGACTCCAGACCCACAGCTGTATGGTTTGGTCTTACACTAACTAACCTGCTGGGCAATTAGGGATAGGCAATAAATGCTGGTCTAGCCAGCAACGCCCTCATCCTGTAAATGAATGTAAATAATAGTGTTCGCTTGACGTCAGAAATATCACTGAATCCTAGCAGCTGCCTGGATCTCTCTTCATCGTGAGATCATTCAGTGAGGCTACGCTGCCCCCAATTACTTTCTGAGCCACCTTACTTTAAACTGACCTACAAACACCTTGTTCTTCTTTGTTGGCTTATGTAACCAGGTTTGCACATAGTTGTCCTTCATGAGTAAAAAAATCACTACTGCATTCCAGTGAAGAGAATATTTACAAACAGTTCTGAAGCCCTATCTCCAAAGGCAAATGAATTTTATCACTGAACAACCCATCCACAAACTATGTCCTTACTTCATATCCTTTTAAACATGGAAATGAAAGAGTTCGGAGAACTGTCAAACCTCAGGAGATTCTGTTATGTCATTCAGTTTTTTCCAACATTGCTCTGTGCACTCCATGTTTGCTGTTTGACTCCTTCTTGTCAAAATATCACCATTTCCCACAACTCTGCACTTATTGTTAGTCGCTGAATGGTGTCTCCCTGCCTCTGTCTCACTGAGATGTGTGTTGAAGTTTTCTCCACTAAATTGTATCATGTTTCATAAGAACCTAAGAATTAGGAGTAGGAGTTGGTCATTTTACCTTTTAGGCCTGACCCAGCTTTCAATAAGATCATGGCTGATCTTATTATAGCCATAACTCCACTTCCCTCCCTGCTCTCCAAACCCTTGACCTCCCTTATCGATCTAAAATTTTTCAAACACCAATGACCCTGTCTCCATCAGTCTCTGTGGAAGAGACGTCTAAAAACCAGGGATCCTGTCAGAAAACAAAAATTCTCAACATCTTAATCTTCAATGGAAAAATCCTGATTTTTGAACTGAGGCCCTTAAGTTCTAGATCCCAGAAAATGGCATTGGAGCATTGTCCCTGCCCCATGAGAACCTTACACATTTCCATTAGGTGACCTTTCATCTTTCCAAGCTAAAGTAGGCTTTGGGGAGTCTGAAGACGAATTGCTTACTGCTGTATTCCTAGCCACTGGACTGCTCTTCTGACTATTTTATTTAAGTGGCAAGTCTAGTTGAATCTCTGATTAATGTTAACCCCAAGAATGTTGTTAGTGTGGCATTCAGTGATGGTAACAATGTAGAGTGTCAGCTGTGGTGGTTAGATTATCTCTTATTGGAGATGGCCATTGCCTGGCATGAATGTTACTTGCCACTTGTCAGCCCAAACTTCGATATTGTCCAGAGCTTATCACATTTGAACATGGACTGTTTCAGTATTGGAGGAGTCGCAAATGGTGTTGAACATTGTGCAATCATTGGCAAACATCTGCACTTACGATGGTGGGAAGGTCATTGATGAAGCAGCCGAAGAGGGTTAGGCCTAGGACACTACCCTGAGGAACTCAGAGAATCCTTACAGTGTGGAAGCAGGCCATTCAGCCCATCAAGTCCACACTAACTTTCTGAAAAGCATCTTGCTCAGACTCACCCCCGTACCTTATCTCCATAACCATGCATTTCCCATGGCTCACCCACATAACCAACACATCTTTAGACTGTGCGAGGAAACCAGAGCACCCAGAGGAAACTCATACAGACATGGGGGAATGATGAAATTCCACAGAGGCAATTGCCTGAGGGTGGAATTGAAAGCAGATCCCTGGTGCTGTATGGCAGTGGTGCTAACCACTGAGCCACCGTGCCGCCCCTACCTCCTACAGAGATGTCCTGGAGCTGAGGTGACCGACCTCCAACAACCACAACCATCTTCCTCTGTGCCAGGTATGACTGCAACCGCTGAAGAGTTTGCATCCGATACCCATTGATTCCGGTTTTGCCAGGGCTCCTTGATGCTACACGCAGTCGAATGCAGCCTTGATGTCAAGGGCTGTCACTCTGTCCTCGCCTCCGGAATTCGGCTCTTTTGTCCATGTTTGAACCAAGGCTGTAATGAGGTTAGTAGCTGAGTGGCCCTGGTGGAACCCAAACTGGGCATCACTGAGCAGGTTATTGCTAAGCAGCTGCTGCTTGATAGCACCGTTGATGGCACCTTCCATCACTTTACTGATGATCGAGAGGAGACTGATGGGGTGGTAATTAGCCTGGTAGGATTTGGCCTGCTTTTTACATACAGGGCATACATGGGCAATTTTCCACATTGTCTGGTAGATGCCAGCTTTGAAACTGCACTGGAACAGCTTGGCTAGGGGAGCGGCAAGTTCTGGAGCACAGCGTTCAGTACTAGTGCCAGAAGGGTGTCAGGGCTCATAGCCTTTGCAGTATCCAGTGTCTCCAACCGTCTACTGATATCACATGGAGTGAATTGAATTGGCTGGAGACTGGTATCTGTGATTCTAGAGACCTCTGGATAAGGTTATGATGGTTCATTCACTCGGCATTTTTGGCTAAAGATTGATGCAAATGCGTCAGCCTTATCTCTTGCACTGATGTGTTGGGCTGTTCCATCATTGAGGATGGGGATATTTATGGAACCTCCTCCCCCAGGTAGGTACCCGGAATGTGCTACCAGGGGAAGTGGTGGAAGCAGATGAGATAGCAAAGTTAATGAGGTAAGATGGGGGCACATAAGCAAGCAGGGAATAGAGTGATATGGACCATGTGTGGGCAGATAGGATTAGTTTAGAATAACATCGTGATTGGCACAGACACTGTGGACTGAGGAGCCTTTTCTGTGTTATACAGTTCTATGTTCTAAATCACTAGTTGTTTCTGTCTGTCTGTTTCAGAGTTGAAGCTATTGTCTTTCTCCGAAGTGGTTTTGAAACATTGTTTGACAGCTTGCTTTGCCTTTATGACATCCTTGGCAGGCAAACAAAGGCAGTACCTTTGCTGTGCAGATTGGATAAACCCCCAAATGATATTTCACAGAAGTCAAGTGGTATTCCAACTCCGAGGTCTGCATGCCAAGCACCTTACAATTCTACTTCATTATTTTCGCATTCTTGGACCAGGCCCTGATAACAGTGTGTGCTAACTTTGTCAGGAATGCCACCTACACATGTTCATTTGTAATCCAGTTGGAACTTTCTAGAAGCTTGACAAACATATTTTGGGAAGGCGAGGCAAACCTCAGAGTCCATTTTGAAAGCCTTTAAAACTCAGTTCAATGTTTAAAAATGTAAGTTTTCTGAGAAAAAAGAATTTATTATCAATGCCATTCCTTAAAAAATTCAAACGTACTTAGCTCATCTTGTAATAGACTTCCAACGCACTTGCACGTTTATTTCAAGAGTTCAAACATTTCGCGGGTTTACTGAGTGATATCAAAACATCACAACTGTTAAAGAATATTTGAAGCGTGTATAGGTGCTACCAAGTGTCGAAAATCTTGATAAAGTTTCAACCCAATTCGGAGCTGAACACTGATGGAAAGTAAAAGATAGGGGCAGACGAAGGGTTAAATCTTAGGTGATCAGTAGGATGATGTACTGAATTATGGAATGTTGCAATAATCAATGAAATGCTGTACCTTAATAGAATGAGGTGCTTGAACAGGTCAAGGGAGTGTAGAACAGTGGTAGTATAACTAGGCTAGCTATCAATGGCAGCCTAATTAGGTTGATTAAAGCTTGTAACTTAGAAGCAAGGACTAGCATGATGTAATGGGGTCAACCCGAGGCAAAGGACCATTGTGGCAGATGTAGTAATAAATAACAGCTATCTTATAGACTAAGTTTGGAGTAGAAGAGACCATTGTGGCAGATGTAGTAATTAATAATCATTATCTTAGTTTGAAGAAGAAACAGCCATAGTGGCAGAGACAGAAAGATAACATAAACTAACAGCATTGACTTACTGCCTAAGTGTAGAAAGCTAACCCCTACTGACACCATTGGGCATGCTGGCAACCTGAGAAAGAGCATGATAACTGAAAATGTATAAAGGATAACAAGCCCTGAGGATCGGGGGTGATCGGGAAGCCACTTTCTGATTGTCACAGCTTTTGTTTGCAAATAAACGTTTAATCTCCTGAAGAATTCTCCACGTCTCCTGGTAGTTTCTCCACTACAACACTAGCCTCAATGTCTACATTTCAGAGTATCAGTTAGTATGACCTTACTCAGACTCCTCACTGAGAGCTTCATTGTTCTTTTCCCAGAGCTCTCACTGCAGCCATTGCTTGAGGTAAGTTTGCATGAATCACTGTTGCCACCACTTAGCTCCTGACTACAACGTTTGGACTTCTATGCTCAGTAGATCATCCTCTGACATTTCTGTCAACTCCAAAGTGAAATACGATTAAAACTCTGGTCAGCTAATCTCTTCTGCATCCCATTCGATCACAAATCCTCTGCTTCTGTTCTTCCTCTGATTCTCTCCCCTTTCGTTCTCTCCAAACATTTTAAATCATTCCGAGACCTGATGAAGTAAGCTACAGATCCAAACAGTCCTAAGACTTTTGTGGAAGCTAGTTGACGCTCATTTCATTTCAGACTTTTTCTTAAAGGCTTGTTTCTAAGCTGCTTTTGCAAAATGAGTGGTTCCAACTTGTTTAAGGCTGTTCTACTTTTCAAGCATCTCAGCAAGTTCTCATGAATGGCTGTCACCCTGAAATGACAAAACTCTGGGTAGTTGGAGCACAGCAGCCCCTCAGAAATCCTGACACTGAAGACATGGGAACTGTCCAGGAAGCTTAGATTTCTGATAGATAATTACCCTGTATCCAGAATCCCTACAAAAAAGTTTCCAACTCTGAATTAGAGTCACAGAGTTCTTTAAAATTAATCATTCACAGGATAAGGCTGAACCAGCATTTATTGCCCATCTCTCATTGCCCAGACGACAATTAGGAGTCAACCACATTGCTGTGGGTTTGGAGTCACATGCAGGGCCGGACCAGGTAGGGCTGGCAGGCTCCTTCCCTAAAGGACATTAGTGAACCAGGTAAAAACCAAAAGAACTGTGGATGCTGTAAATCAGGAACAAAAACAAAGTTGCTGGAAAAGCTCAGCAGACCTGGCAGCATCTGTGAAGGAGAAAACAGAGTTAATGTCTAGGGTCTGGTGACCTTTCCTCAGAACCACAAGGTTTTTTATTGCCCGGACAAACAATGGTTTCATGCTTATCGGCACAATCTTATTTCCACTTTATTATTGAGGTCAAATTCCATGGCAGGATTTGAACTCAGGTCTCCAGAGCATTACCTGAGTCTCTGAGTTTAATAGTAATAATACCACCAGGCCACCAGCTCCCCTAAAGTAAATCTGGACTTACTTACCTGGATAGTGGCCCAGGAAATGTCAGATGGATTAAAACCATATCACAACTGACCTCATAAATGACTGGCCTCCCAAATGAACAAGATTGACCATCCATTATCCATCAAAAATACTCCTCATTTCCAGACTATCTGCTGACCATACAATCGTACCTACCAGCACCAGCTACCTCCCAACTAGACCTCACTGTCCCAATTTGCCCAACTCAACTAAACTGCCCAATTGGCCTCACTTCTACCCCAATCCAAATCACCCACTTCCTTCACTCTCCCTAAATTGACAACCCTCCTTGCCCCCTCCTCAAAGCCCCCTCACCTTCTGACTACTCAACCACCTCTAACCTTACCTACCTCCTTGCCCACCCATGTACCACCCCATCATCTCACCTGCTACAAACTCTCACCCGCCTGCCACCCGATCCTCTTGCCCACTTAGCTGTACGCCCACCACTGTCCCCCTTATCTTAGACACTTAAACCTCTCTGTAACTTCCTGTAGAGGCTTGAATGTTTAACCACTGCCTACTTACCAGGAAGTGGTTGCTAGTAACATGTAAAAGAAGATGTGGCACCCCCAAGGGTTTCCTGTGCTCTTCCCCATGACAATCCCTGAGTTCTTCAGGACTATTTACTGGAAGATGGTCCCGAAAAATCACAGTCAAGTAACCATGTAATTTGCCTGGGTAGGGTTTAGGGATCCCGTTAAGTTTCAAACCTTTTGCCAATTTCAATGTCATAATGTAAGATAACAAAGTGTGGGGCTGGATGAACACAGCAGGCCAAGCAGCATCTCAGGAGCACAAAAGCTGATGTTTCGGGCCTAGACCCTTCATCAGAGAGGGGGATGGGGAGAGGGTTCTGGAATAAATAGGGAGAGAAGGGGAGGCGGACCGAAGATGGAGAGAAAAAAAGATAGGTAGAGAGGAGAGTATAGGTGAGGAGATAGGGAGGTGATAGGTCAGTCCAGGGAAGATGGACAGGTCAAGGAGGCGGGATGAGGTGGTAGGTAGGAAATGGAGGTGAGGCAGGTGCTGAGGAAGGTGATGTGACTGGTACCTGGTTTGCTTCAGGACATGGTTGAGCAGTTTCAAGGCTGAAGAGATGACAGGAGAGTTGCAGTGGGATGTCATAATGTATTGGCTTGTGATCATTCAACTAGTTACATTGCAATGGTTTTATCTTAACATTGATTTCACCTGCTGATGAGCATTTTATAATCTTCCAGTATCAATAGGGTAGGCTGTTATTTGAAGTGTTTATGCATTTAAAGAATCATTTCCATTGGAATAACTTTAATTGTGAAACAAATAATATATGCAATTTCACAGAATTGCAGAATTGTTACAATACAGAAAGAAGCCATTCAGCCCCTCATTCCTCCCAGTCTGTGAAATGACCATCACCACCGTGTGCAGATCTCCTTCTTTTTCCCTAATTCCCATGGCACGTTATTTTTATCCAAATAATAATTCAATGTCTTCTTGAATGCCTCAAATGCACCACATTCCCAGGCTGTACATTCCAGACCCTTAATGCTTGCTGATTGAAAAACGTTTTGCTCAGTTCACCCTAGTTTCTTTCAATCAAGAACAATTGCTCCTTATCAGCTCCATCCAGATCCAGACCGCTCATGATTTTGATAACCTTAATTTGATCTCCTCTCAGCCTTCTTCCATCCAAAGAAAACAGTCTCTGTTTCTTCAATTTATTCTTAGAAGTGAAGTTTGTCATCCATGGAACAATTCATGTAAAGTGTTCTGCACTCTCTCCATTGCTTTCATATCCTTCCTTTAATCTGATTTACACTGGTGCCCAGAACTGTACACAGCCCTCCAGCTGAGGCCTGTTGAGTGTCTTAATCAAGTGTCTTGGGCCTCAGAAAATCGCTGCATCCTACATTGGATTGATGTGAATGAGTGAGTGTTCAAGAGGAAACAAAAATACAACGGCTCACGAGTATCAGGCACAAGTGATCCTCCAAGCCAACAGGGGGTGCAACTGAGTTTTTGTTGGTTCGACAGAGGCACTGGGAGACATGATTTTTTAAAATCAGTCAGACGCTGACAATCATTCAGGCCGATGATAAATGTAGATCTATGGGAATTACGTACCACTGGCACCAGATTGTAAAATTGTAGATTTTCTAACAGACTTTGGAAGGTATGTTAGTTCACATGCACAACTCTTTTATGATGGTGTAAGGAGCAGAAAAGCCTGTTTGAAATAAAAATGGGTGGTAGCTCTGCTTTTTTAGCTGAACCTCATGGATCACTGGTGAGACTGCAGCTGGAATGTTATGTTCAGTTGTGGCTCCTAAACAATATCAAGGATATCGGAGTATTAGACAGCATATAGATGATGTAACTAAAGTAACTTCAGGAAAGGAAGTCTATTTCATGACCATGGCCATTGGAATAAAGAACTTGAGATGTAGAGGGACTGTAGCTGGGACAGTATTGTTTTGCTGAAAGGAAGATAGTTTAATGGAGGTGCCAAACATTATGAAGGGAGATGATGAATAAATAAGGGAAAACTGTATTAACTAGCAGAAGTTTGGCAAACCAAGGTCATAAATTTAAGATAATTGGAAAAAGAAGTCTTCATATCACCCTTAATGACAACTGGATGTCTGAAAGCACTCGAAAAGCAATGAATAATAAAAACTGAAAGATCTGTGAATGCTATAAATCAGGAACAAAAACTAAAGTTGCTGGAAAAGCTCAGCTGGTCTGGCAGCATCCGTGAAGAAAATATCAGCGTTAACATTTCAGGTCCGGTCACCAGACCCAAAGCGTTAGCTCTGATTTTTTTTCTTCACAGTTGGTGCCAGGCAATGAATTATGCTTGAAAATAAAACCAAAAGAACTGCGGATGCTGTAAATCAGGAACAAAAACAAAGTTGCTGGAAAAGCTCAACAGGTCTGGCAGCATCTGTGGAGGAGAAAACAGAGCTAACGTTTCGGGTCCAGTGACCCTTCCTCACAATTATTGTTGACGTGTGATTACTAAATGTAGGGAACAAGACAGCCAATACTTAATTTCTTCAACATCAGGAAGAAAATGTTTAGGCAGGCTCATCCAGGAGAATTTCCTTGTTCTTCTTTAAAATAGTGTTAGAAAAAAATCATTTTAAAAATTCAGAGCACTGAAGAACATCCAAACTGTTCATTTCCGGCAGCATCAGATATCAGCCGTAAAATTCAGGACGACATTCCCAGAAAAGTTAGCTGCAGTCCAAGCAAAAACAGTGGCTGAACTTTGGTATTTTGCCATTTAGCAAACTGATGCCCAGGCAGGAATTGGGTTTGCGGACGATATTTTTCAGTTGCTCCATTAATTCCGACCACTGACCATTTTTGCTAACTTCTCATGATCTGGGGTTCGCTATTGAAAGGCCTTCTCCAAATTCAATTTTCTTTACCTTTGGCATTTCTGTGTGAGTTTTTGGAAGCAGTGGGAACAATGCAGGGTGAGTCAGTTTGTGAATGTTGCAGGAATCCTGTGGTGCAGCTGGGAACATTTTCCCAAATATGTTTAAAACCAATTGCCAATTTCAATGTCAATATGTATTTGCAAACATTTAAATACAGTCACATCACAATGGTTTTTAATCTTTGCATTAATTTCGTGTTGGTCTGAGCCTTTGATACTTTTCCAGTATCTACAGCATAAAGAAGCAGCAAGTAGTTTGCCAACACTGGCAATTCTTTGAAATATTTATGAATTTAAAGAATCATTTCCATTGCAAGAACATTTAATGTTAAAACAAATAATACAAACATCTTCTGCAGCTGTAGTCAACAAATGCGGTCATTTTGAATGCTTGGCAGAGCTCCAAGACTGATGAATGGAGTGGATTTTTCCCATTTGATGCTCCAGAATGATGTTGACAATGTCTAAGTTTGCGTCAAGCTATCTTGCATGATCATATGCTTTTCATCTTGTGAGAAAATGTGGGGTCACCCACTTTGGCTGGAACAATGAAGGAACTAAATATTAACTTTATGATGGAAAGATTACAAAAGATCAACAGATTAACAGCATTTGGGAGTCCTTGTATGTAAATCACAAAAAGAGTAAGCATCCCGTTTCAGGTAATAGGGAATGTTGTCCTGAAGTCTGAAGCTGAAGTCTTCAGCTCAGATGAAGAGTCATCTAGGTTCACAACGTCAGCTTGCTTTCTCTCCATGGATGCTGCCTAAGCCACTAATGATATTTTTAAGTTTACAAGGGATACCTGAGTTTGGCCAAAGATAGGTAACCTGAGGTTACGAGGCTAATATGCTGCTGTTGCCAAGGTGTATGATGGAGCTTCCAAGGGACTATAACCATTGACCATGGAGACTGTGGCTATGGTTGATACAGTTCCAAATAAAGGAAAGGCACAGACAAAAACCCACTTTGATCCCATTCTGAGGATTTGAGCCATCAGATAGCAGCTCAGTTTTTTATTGTGGTTGACTTTCTCAACTGAGGAAGAAGTTAATAATCACAGAATCCCTACAGTGTGCAAGCAGGCTATTCAGATCATTGAGTTTACACTGATCCTCTGCAAAGCATCCAGACCCACTGCATGCCCATGGCTAACTCACTTAGCCAGCACATCCCTGGACACTTTAAATTTAGCATGTCCACTCCACCTAGCCTGCACATTTTTGGACTGTGGGAGGAACCTGGACCACCCAGAGAAAGCCAATGCAGATACAGGAAAACCTGCAAGCTCCACACGGACAGTTGCCTGATGGTGAGAACTGAACCCGAGTCCCTGACACTGTGAGGCAACAGTGCTAACGACTGAGCCAACGTGCTCTCCCATAGGGAGAAGAAGTAAATAGCTGTGTAATTCATGAGATGGTGTGGATTTGATCTCACTATTTAAGAAGGCAGAACTTAATTGCAAGACATTTTCTGAACAGTGAGAGTCTGATTCTTCAACTTGCCTTGATTAAGTCATCTTAATTTCCATGATTCCTGCCAGCTCAGGCAGGACTCAGCTGGTGGTGTTGGTTTGCTTACTTAGTTGTTAAAGGGAGTGCTAGATTTGTTTGATTGACAACACTACTGAGATTACCTAACCTTTGCTTGAAGTGCGTTTTCAATACCTGATATTACAATTTTGATTTGGTTTTAATTTGACCCAGTCTGGATCCCACCACCGACCCCCATCCACACCCCCTCCAAATATTTGTCTTCCTGAGTGGCGGATATAAACTGGTTCATCTTCTTAATTCAATCCCCTCCCTCAGTCGGTCACAACAATTTAAAACGAACCTTTCCTTTTGCGGACATCTTTTCCCAGCCCAAATGCATTTATATTTCAAAATGAACTAATTTCAGCAGGGCTGTTTGAGTTTTTTAATGCTAAAATGAAAATAAAACAAAGAAATGCGACACGCGCAGATGAGAAAAGAAAAGCAAGTTCAACAGGTTAAAGTAAATATAATCAGCCTTTGGCTTGTTGCTGACTGTCTATTGTAAACCATTACAGGTGTTTAAGTGGATGATTCCAGTAGCTCTGATGTTGACAGTTGAGTGGTTATAGAGACATAGAGTCCCACAGCACAGATAGACCCTTCAGTCCAACTCATCCATGCTGACCAGATATCCTAAACTGATCCAATCCCATTTTGCTAGCATTTGTCCCATACCCCTCTAAACCCTTCCTATTCAGGTACCCATCCAGATGCCTTTTAAATGTCGCAATTATATAGCCTCCATTAAGTCCTCTGGCAGCTCATTCCACACACATACACATACTGCCCTCTGTGTGGAACAGTTGCACCTCAGGTCACTTTTAAATCTTCCCCCTCTCACCTTAAACCTGTGCCCTTAGGTTTTGGTCTTCCCTTACCCTAATGAAAAGCCATTGGCTGTTCACCTTATCCATGACCCTCATGATTTTATAAATCTCTATAAGGTTACCCCTTAGCCTCTAATGTTCCGGAGAAAATATTTCTAGCCTATTCTGCCTCTCCTTATAGCTTAAACTTTCTACCTTTGGCAACATCCTTGTAAGTCCTTTCTGAACCCTTTCAAGTTTCACAATCAGACATTCTCAGTTTTGCAATGTTCTGGAATGAGTTTTTGTTTACGTTTTCTCCAGCAGTGGCTTTACTAACAACTTGTATGCAGCAATCAGAGAGAGGGAGAGACAGAGGCAGAGACGCAGAGAGAGAGTAGATTTATTTTTACCTGCACGTGCAGTGGAAGTTCTGAATTGAGCCCTTTCACAGCACACTAGAGCACAATGGAACGTGAACTGCACAAAGTGACCAGGATTGCGGTTGACTTTTAATTCCCTTTCTTGTCTATTTCTCGAAGGGTGAAAGTGAATCATATCTTTTGCTACAAACTGCTTTTCTTTCAACTCACATAATGTCCACAATTTGGGTCACAATCCCCATGTGATCATAGTTCAGTCTTTTTGAGTGGCATCTCTCCTTTTGAAGTGATGCTGTCTGAAGTTTCTTTCGACATACTTTATTGAAGAAATTTCAATATGTTTAATGTTTACATTGTTTTCAATAGTGACATCACTAGTAGTGTAGAATAACTTTAGTTTTGATCAGTATATCACCGAAATAAAAAGTTGAGTTGGCATGAGAGGGCATAGGTGGGGTTAAATGAATTGGCATAGGAGGTATAAAGGACTATAGGGATAACAGGGGTCATATGGGGCTTGAAGAGTCATGGAAGATGGATAGATTGGCATAGTGGTATCAGAGGCCAATTGAGAATAGATGGAAGAGTTCAGTTTGTCATTTGTATTTGAGGGTCTGTGTCGTCGAGAGCGAAGAGTGTAAGGAGATAAGAAAACCAGAGGTGTTTTGAGTTGTAATCTTTTATTTTAAAATCTGAATGCAATGCAATGCCCCAGCGCAGTCATTCCGCACATCCACCTCAGGAACCTGACCAGGCTCCCAATCCAGCAGACCCTTCCCAAACTGAGAGGTGCAGGTGCCCATTTTTAAACATGTAGCTCAAGGAGCCAGGACCTTCCCAGATCTTGTCGACTTGACCTGGAAATGGAAATGGGGCCATGGTCTCTGATGATTTAACTGGTGCTCTTTCATCATCTAATTTGGAGCGGTAACTTGTGCAATTTTATGTCACTGTGAATGGCAATGAAGTATCCTTATAGGTTCATAGTATGCTATTAGCAATTTTGAACTGGGCAAAAGTTAAATTGTGAGCCAGAAGAGTAGAACTTTATCTCTCAATGAGATGTTTTACAAATCTTCCAATTTTAGTATTGAGTTCCACATCATAATAATGATCATAATAATACCTCTTCCAATTTCTCCTACTGCAGATACTGGTAACAACTCCAAACATTCACATTTCTTTGCATCTATCTTCCAGCGCTTGTATTTTTTGGATTGCACTGTGATCCTTCTGTCAAGTAATTACTCTTATCACACCCTGTCACAGACCTTCCCCTTTTGCTCCTTCCACAGTCCGCTTGTTTCCACCCTTGGCTTGTTCTTTTTTGACACATGTAAACTGTTAAATCTGTGACTTCTTTCAGTTCTTTGAAAGACCATTGACTTGAAGCATTGGAGTGGATTCTGACAGAGGTTACAAACCCCCCTCATTGGGATCAGCTTGAATCTTGATTCCACCCCACGTCACCCCTCTTGCAATTCACCAGCAGCCCTCCAGGAGGCAGCTTCCTAATTGCCTGTCTCCACTCCATTGACCATCCAGTTTTCAGGTGAGCTGTCAATGTTGCCAGGGATTCAAGCAATTGTTTAGGCAGGTAGGGGAAGGTAAGGGAACTTTAGCACTTAGTCACACTGATGACATTGGCCACACTAATGGCAACGTCAGAGGAACTGCTGCTTTTGCTGCTTCCCGTTCACATCGACCTTGCATCAGTGGCAGCGAGTGGGCCCAGCAACATGGACCAGTAGCAACAGAGGCGTGTTTGGGTCCCTGACAGTTTCTGCATGGCTGTGGCGGTTCTAGCAGTTAATGGCGGCCGCGGCAGAGGCGGTGTGTGGGTTCCCGGTGGTGCCTGAGTCCATCGCTGGTTCCCGGAGGTGGCACCAGAGGCAGGTTTGGGTCCAGTACAAGACCCGGCCACATCGGCAAGATGGGCCCAAAGCAGACTCGTGGCAGTGGCAGGGCCAGCGCGGTACTCAGCAACATTGGCGGCATCTGCGTCTTCAGGATACAGCAAGGACTCAGAGTGGTGAGGGCATCAGTGGGTGAATTCACCCGATAGGTGGCAACATTCAGTCTAGCAGCAGCAGCGCGGTGAAGGGGACTCTGACCAGGTCAGTGGGCCCGTGGCCCATGCTGGAGCACTTAACAAGAAGGACTGTAAAGTTCAACACTTTCTTTACTTCTTTGTTTGTCTGCCTTTATATCCTGTATTTTAGTTTATTTTTCTGTGCTTCAAGATGGCGAGGGGCGACACTATACAACACATCTGGCTACGTTTTGCAACAAAGATGCACACAACAATAATTAAGTTAATCAAATGACTAGGCGCGCAGGAGTACAGAAATGCACAAGTCCATGGGATGGACAGGTCTACCGGCATGGAAGGGAAACGCCTGCTCTGAACCCCGGACCAGCCGTGTTTGTGTTCCTTCCCTGCTCACGGCTGCATTGAAAGAATATGGAGCCTTCAGTGCTGATGGCCATCTACACCCAATCACCCTGTGCCCACTGCTGAGGGGCTGCCTGCACTGAGCCAGTGTCCCCATGCCCACAGTGTGGGAAGCTCCACTGACAGTGAAATACCGATGGGGTTGCAAAATCATCTCCAGTTGGAGCCTGGACAATTGCCTGCTGCTTCCCCGAAATAGGTAAGTGTTGACCCCAGCACTTTCACTTTAAACTTCAGATTTCCTTCGTTTGCTCGAACATTATTGCTCCATTGTATTATTTTGTGTCTTGCCTTTGCTGCATTTGTGACATAAACGGTAGTAGCAAAGAAATCCTTTTATTTTAAAAGGAAAAACAGCTGTCTGCCTTGTCTTCAACCTTTGAAGTGCACAAGTCACTGGTCTCTGTGCAACTGTGCATTGTTGGTGTGGGATTTCCCAATTATTACTGGCCATTTGACTCACATGGTGAGAGAAAGACTTTCTCTGTTTGTGAATTACAAACTCTTGATTCATGCATGGTGTTATCTGGTTCTCAGTGTGGGTAACCCAGGAGTATCGCTGAAGACCACAGACATGGCCCACTATCATTCACTGGCCACTTTAATTGTGGGTGGGGGTAATTTCTGTGGTTCCTGCTTTGAGCAAGATGCAGTCTACTCACTTGAATGTAGGTTATGTGTTACAGTCCACAGGTACTAAATAAATACTAATGTTTGATTGAAACAAAAGGAGCAATTGATGGAAGCTCAGATTGGTGTTGGCTGCATAAATCAAACTGCCTCAAAACTTTATTTTGCAAGTTACCAATAATATAAGAACATTTAAACAGAATGAAGTTTTATCACTTGCATGACATAATACCATCATAAAACAAATGCCAAATGACTTTTGTTAAGTTCACAAATGAAGACAATGACCCTGTAATGCAAAGCAACTGACTTGGATTTGTGAGAGATAATGGGAACTGCAGATGCTGGAGATTCCAAGATAATAAAATGTGAGGCTGGATGAACACAGCAGGCCAAGCAGCATCTCAGGAGCACAAAAGCTGACGTTTCGGGCCTAGACCCTTCATCAGAGAGGGGGACGGGGGGAGGGAACTGGAATAAATAGGGAGAGAGGGGGAGGCGGACCGAAGATGGAGAGCAAAGAAGATAGGTGGAGAGGGTGTAGGTGGGGAGGTAGGGAGGGGATAGGTCAGTCCAGGGAAGACGGACAGGTCAAGGAGGTGGGATGAGGTTAGTAGGTAGCTGGGGGTGCGGCTGGGGGTGGGAGGAAGGGATGGGTGAGAGGAAGAACCGGTTAGGGAGGCAGAGACAGGTTGGACTGGTTTTGGGATGCAGTGGGTGGGGGGGAAGAGCTGGGCTGGTTGTGTGGTGCAGTGGGGGGAGGGGATGAACTGGGCTGGTTTAGGGATGCAGTGGGGGAAGGGGAGATTTTGAAACTGGTGAAGTCCACATTGATACCATATGGCTGCAGGGTTCCCAGGCGGAATATGAGTTGCTGTTCCTGCAACCTTCGGGTGGCATCATTGTGGCAGTGCAGGAGGCCCATGATGGACATGTCATCAAGAGAATGGGAGGGGGAGTGGAAATGGACCGCTTTGCAGAACACCTCCGCTCAGTTCGCAACAAACAACTGCACCTCCCAGTCGCAAACCATTTCCACTCCCCCTCCCATTCTCTTGATGACATGTCCATCATGGGCCTCCTGCACTGCCACAATGATGCCACCCGAAGGTTGCAGGAACAGCAACTCATATTCCGCCTGGGAACCCTGCAGCCATATGGTATCAATGTGGACTTCACCAGTTTCAAAATCTCCCCTTCCCCCACTGCATCCCTAAACCAGCCCAGTTCATCCCCTCCCCCCACTGCACCACACAACCAGCCCAGCTCTTCCCCCCCACCCACTGCATCCCAAAACCAGTCCAACCTGTCTCTGCCTCCCTAACCGGTTCTTCCTCTCACCCATCCCTTCCTCCCACCCCCAGCCGCACCCCCAGCTACCTACTAACCTCATCCCACCTCCTTGACCTGTCCGTCTTCCCTGGACTGACCTATCCCCTCCCTACCTCCCCACCTACACCCTCTCCACCTATCTTCTTTGCTCTCCATCTTCGGTCCGCCTCCCCCTCTCTCCCTATTTATTCCAGTTCCCTCCCCCCATCCCCCTCTCTGATGAAGGGTCTAGGCCCGAAACGTCAGCTTTTGTGCTCCTGAGATGCTGCTTGGCCTGCTGTGTTCATCCAGCCTCACATTGACTTGGATTTGTGTTCTGATTACTGGCCTTGTTAACGACTCAATATTTCAGGTTCTAGCTTGAAGTTTTCATTTTATTTATCACATACTGATTATTTTTTGCAAATAATTCATGTTCCCACACATTTTTCAAATGGCTTATCCTGTCATTTATTGACATTTTATTGTTAATCTAATCAAGGCTTGGGAATTTGTCTTTTTAATTTTAAGTTGAGGAATCAATTTGTCAAATTTAATCTCTCCTCTCTTCCCTTTTGGATAGTGGACTTAAATTGTGACATTAAGCTGCTAACCTACCTTCCTTTCAGGTTTTTATGTCAGCCAACAACATTAATTCAGAGTGACAACTATCAGATGGTAGGTTTTGAATTACTATGATTATGCTAAAAAGGCTCAGGATGGGTTGGGGACCCTGTGGAGCCCAACCCCACCACCTAGGTCTCAGTATAAACCTTTAGTGTACTTAAGGAGAGACACAAACAATGCTGCACACTACTGAGGGCTGAACCGTCCACAGACTGCATGGTGGATAAATCGTTTTAGACTTGGCAAATGAGGAGGTCATCCCTTGGCTCAATAAAACTGTGGTGTTCACTCAATATATTTGTTTAAGTCATAAAATTGTACAGCGTGGAAACAGACTCTTCGGTCCAACTCATTCATGCTGATCAGACATCCTAAATTAATCTAGTCCCACTTGACAGCATTTTTCTGTAAGACTGTATAAGAGAGCCAAGGTTTTAGGTCATATTCTCCAACAAGGTCTGGATTTCCCAAAATGGCCCAACACCAATGTAGTACTTTTGAAATTGCTATCCAGAAAATGTGCAACCAATTTGCACACATGGTGCTCCCATAGACCGCAATACAGTAGTGATGCAAGCTAGTTGCAAGATAAGTATTAGCTGGGATACCAAAATATTTCCTTCATTGGTCTTTAAAATAGTCACATGAGATCTATTATGTCATTAGTAAGACAACATCTCTAATAGTGCTGCCACCCTTTAGTACTATTCAAGACAGTGACCATTTTATCACAAGGTTTAGAGTGATGGTAGAAATGATATTTGAAAATAAGACATGGGAGCAGAATTAAGCCTTTCAGCCATTCAATCATAGCTGACAATTTTCTCAGCCCCATTCTCCCGCTTTCTCCCTGTAACCCCCTTGGCAATCAAGAACTTATCTATCTCTGTCTTAAATATACTCACTGGCCTGGCCTCCACAGCCTTCTGTGGCATTGAATTCTATAGACTCACTACTCTGTGGCTAAAGAAGTTTCTCCTTATCTCCATTCTAAAAGGTCTCCCCTTTACTCTAAGGCTGTGCCCTCAGGTCCTCGTCTCGCCTACCAATGGAAACATTATTCCAATGTCCACTCTGTCCAGACTGTTCAGTATTCTGTAATTTTCAATTAGATCCCCCCTCATCTTTCTAAACTCCACTGAGTATTGACCCACAGTCCTCAAACGTTCATCATATGTTAAACCTTTCATTCCTGGGATCACTCTCGTGAACCTCCTCTGGACTCACTCCAGACCCACTATATCCTTGCTGAGGAATGGGGCCCAAAACTGTGCAAAATACTCTAAATGTGGTCTGACTTGAGCTTCATAAAGCCTCAGAATTCGCTAGTTCTGAGGAAGGGTCACCGGACCCGAAATGTTAATTCTGTTTTCTCCTCCACAGATGCTGCCAGACCTGCTGAGCTTTTCCAGCAACTTTGTTTTTCATCAGAATTACATCCCTGCTTTTATATTCTAGTCACCTCAAAATAAATGACACTATTGTATTTGACTTCCTAACTACCGACTCAACCTGCAAATTTATCTTAAGACACCCCAATTGTCTATGCCTCCATTCTTACCAAAGTGCATGACCTCACACTTCCCCACGTTGTACTCCATCTGCCACTTCCTAACCTGCCCAAACCCTTCTGCCGCCTCCATAGCTCCCCAATACTACCTGTCCCTCTACCTATTTTTGTATCATCTGCAAACTTAGCCAGGAGGTCCTCAGTTCTATATGATTAATGTATAAAGTGAAAGGTTGTGGATCCAACACTTGACCCTTGCAAAATACCACTATTGTTCAAACCAGAGTGAAAATATAATCAACTGACAGGGAGCAGAGTTCAATTAGCCATGATCAAAGCTGAGTCAAATAGAATATAACCACAGGCTTGTAGGAACGACAATAGGTGAACAGTGGGCTACCTTCATAAAGGCAATGGCTCAGGCCCAGTTATGGGAAATTCCCTCAGAAGGGAAAATTTGGACGAGCAAGTCCAGAGTTCTCTGGATGACAAGGGAGATAAAAATTAAGATGTATAAGAAAAGTGGGCTTATGACAGGTGTCAACTGAATACAGCTCAGAGCCAAGCTTGAGTCAGAAGGGAGAAGAGAAAGCAAATATGAGAAACAAAGAGGGTTTGTGAAAGAAGACTAGCAGCTAGCATAAAGGGAAATCCCAAAGTCTTCTGTAAGCACATTGATAGTAAAAAGGTGGAGAACAGCCTATTAGGGACTGAGAAGGGGTTTACCTGGAGGCAAGAGGCATGACTGAGGTGTTAATATTTTGCATTTGTCTTCCCTACAATCTAGATGCAGCCCTGGCCACAGTGATAAAGGTAGAAACTCAGTCTCTGAAGGGTTTAAAGTTGACTTAGAGAAGGTATTGGATGAGTTGACTGTACAAAATGTTGATAAACTGGAACTGGTTGAGATGCATGCAAGGTTATTGAAGGAAATGAGATTGGAAATCGCAGAGGCTCTGACAAGAATCTTTTAATCTTCTGTTGTTGCGGGGATGGTGCCTGAGGATTGGAAAATTGCCGACACTACACCTTTGTTCAAATAAGAGACGTCCACCGATTATCGACTATCAATTATGTAAGAATGCATTGACAAGTTGGTAGAGTGGACAGATAGGTGGCAGATGAAGTTTGTTTGGGAGAATGTGAGGTGATGCTCCTTTATTTAAAGAGCGTGGGGAGACAGTATAAAATAAGGAGTAGTATTCTAGAGAGTCTGTGTGAGCATACAGACCTTAGAGTACTCGTGCATAAGTCAATAAATGTGGCAGTCCAGGTGGAGAGTAATTAAAAAAGAGCAGACATTATTTCAGTCTTCTTGAATGGAAACATAGAGTGCAAGATCAGGGAGATAAAGCTCAACAGGCTACAAAGCAAAGTTAAATAGAATCGCTGACAACAATGCATCCCCTCCCCAGTGAGCTCTATGCAATGTACGCTGGTTTTGAAGGGAAGGTCAGTGAAATGTTGTCACCTACCCTGACAGCCTCAACTACAGCTGTGTACCCACAGTCACCACCACAGATGTGAGGGCGGTCTTCTTGAGAGTGAACTGACAGAAAGCGAGTGGCCCGGATGGAATCGCCGGCCGTGCAGTCGGATGCCACAGGGACCAGTTTGCAGGAGTGCTTGCAGATGCCTTCAACCTCTCCTTACTCCGATCTCACCTGCTCATTTCTGTTCCCACTTGTTTCGAAAGGACAGCCACCATCCTGCTGATGAAGAAAGAAAAATCAAATGCTGTGCCTTAATGGCTACCACTCTGGCGCTGACATCCGTCATTATGAAGTACTTCAAAAGGTTAGTCGTGGCACACATCAACTCTAGCCTTCCAGATGACCTTGTCCCACTTCAGTTCACTTAGGGTCGCAACAGGTCCTAGCAGATGCCATCTCCCTGGCCCCACACTTACCCCTGAAACGTGCGGATAATAACACCACCTATGTCAGACTCCTACTTACTGATTTTAGCTCCATCTTCAACACTATAATTCCAAAAAAAACTCATCTCTAAACAATGAGACTTAGGACTCTGCTCTCCCCTCTGCAACTGTATCCTCGTCTTCCTGACCCACAGACCACAATCAGTAAGAATAGGTGATAACATCTCCTCCACAATAATCCTCAACACTGGTGCTCCAATAGGCTGCATACATGCCCCTCTACTATGCTCCTTACACACTCATGAATCTATGGCTAAATTCAGCCGTAACTCCATTTTGGAGTATGCTGATGACACCACTGTAGTGGATCAGATCCTAAACAGTGACGAGACAGTGTACAGGAAAAAGATAGTGAGCTTAGTTGCATGGTATAAAGACAAAAATTCTCTTCCTTAATGACAACAAAATGAAGCGGCTGGTCATTGACTTCATGAAACTGAGTGGAAAACACACTCCTGTCAGTATTTGTGATGCTGAGGTGGAGGTGGTCGAGAATCTCAAGTTCCTGGGAGTGACGATCATCAACAATCTGTCCTGGTCCACCTACATCGATACTAATGTTAAGAAAGCACAACAATGCCTGTACTTCCTCAGAAGGCTACGGAAATTCAGCACGTCCACAATGACTCATAACCAATTTTTATACATGCACCATGGAAAACATCCTCTCTGGATGCATCACTGCTTAGTACGGTAACTGCGCTGCCTAAAACCATGAGAAATTAATGTTGTGAATATAGCCCGGTCCTTCAGGCAAACCAACCTTCCATCCATTGACTCTGTCTACACTTCCTACAGCTTTGGGAAAGCAGCCGACATAATCATAGACTCCTGCTGCTCCCAACATAATCAAAGATCCTATCTCTTCCATCCTCTTCCATCTGGCCAAGGATACAAAAGTTTGAAAATACATACCAGCAAATTCAAGAACAGCTTCTTCCCTGCTGTTATCAGACTTATGAACAGACATCTCATATATTAGAGTTGATCTTTCTCTGCACCTCCTCTGTAGCCATAACATTATATTCTGTATAATAAAATGTGAGGCTGGATGAACACAGCAGGCCAAGCAGCATCTCAGGAGCACAAAAGCTGACGTTTCGGGCCTAGACCCTTCATCAGAGAGGGGGATGGGGTGAGGGTTCTGGAATAAATAGGGAGAGAGAAGGAGGCGGACCGAAGATGGAGAGAAAAGAAGATAGGTGGAGAGAGAATAGGTGGGGAGGTAGGGAGGGGATAGGTCAGTCCGGGGAAGACGGACAGGTCAAGGAGGTGGGATGAGGTTAGTAGGTAGATGGGGGTGCGTCTTGGGGTGGGAGGAAGGGATGGGTGAGAGGAAGAACAGGTTAGGGAGACAGAGACAGGTTGGACTGGTTTTGGGATGCAGTGGGTGGAGGGGAAGAGCTGGGCTGGTTGTGTGGTGCAGTGGGGGGAGGGGACGAACTGGACCAGCCCAGTTCGTCCCCTCCCCCAACAGCACCACACAACCAGCCCAGCTCTTCCCCTCCACCCACTGCATCCCAAAACCAGTCCAACGTGTTTCTGCCTCCCTAACCTGTTCTTCCTCTCACCCATCCCTTCCTCCCACCCCAAGCCGCACCCCCATCTACCTACTAACCTCATCCCACCTCCTTGACCCGTCCGTCTTCCCTGGACTGACCTATCCCCTCCCTACCTCCCCACCTATTCTCTCTCCACCTATCTTCTTTTCTCCATCTTCGGTCCGCCTCCCCCTCTCTCCCTATTTATTCCAGAACCCTCATCCCATCCCCCTCTCTGATGAAGGGTCTAGGCCCGAAACGTCAGCTTTTGTGCTCCTGAGATGCTGCTTGGCCTGCTGTGTTCATCCAGCCTCACATTTTATTATCTTGGATTCTCCAGCATCTGCAGTTCCCATTATCTCTGACATTATATTCTGTATTCTGTTCGATTAATTTGAGGTACTGACTTAAGGTATGATTTGTTTGGAGAGCACGCAAAACAATACTTTTCACTGTATCTTGGCTCATGGGACAATAATCAAGTTGTATCAACTTGTAAATGACATTGTTTAAACTTCAGCTGGAATATTGTGTACAGCTCTGGGCACCGTATTTTATGGAGGATGTGAATGCATTGGAGAGTGCAGAAGAGTTTTATGAGAATGGTTCCTGCGATGATGATAGATTGGAGAGGCTGGGGATAATTTCCTCAGAGAGGGGATGGGAAATTTGCTAGAAGTTTTCAAAATTATGTAGGAACTAGAGGGATTAGTTGGGGAGAAACTGTTACCACTTTTAAATGGATCAAGACGCAGAGGGTGCAGTTTTCAAGTGTTTTGTTTAAGGAAGAAAACATGATGTGAGAGAAACTGTCTCCACAGTGATCAGTTCAGGTTTGAGTGCACTGACTGGAAGCGTGATGGAGACAGGTCAATTAAGGCATTCATAAAGGTGTTGGATGATTATTTCTGTTTAAATAACTCGCAGGCCAATAGGGAAAAGTTAAATGAATGTCATCAAAGTCAAAATGCTCAAAAAACCTTCTTCTGAACCATAACAGTTCTGCAGCTCCGAGGAGCCTCAGCTGAAATTTGATATTCAAACCTTGAATAGCCAAGCTCCTGCTCAGAGATAGGAATGCTAGCTCTGAGCCTGAGCCACAGCTAAAATGGAAGTCATTTCAACTCCATTGCCTAACTGCCCTCCTCATGCATACTACTTTATACTTGTAGGAAACTTTATGCAATTCACACTGAGTTTGTTGAAGTCAGACTGTATGGTCATTTCCTGTGAGAGTTTGGTTCTGTACAAATTGGTTGCTGTATCTCCTACATTAGAAAAGTGACAGCACTTCAAGAATTGCAGCATGAGGACATGTTACTAGGAGTCTCACAGATGCAAGTTTCAGTTCTCTGACATCAAGGCAACTCCCTTTGCACAACCTCGGAAATTAAACCCAGAGTGGAGAGAAAATTCTCATAACACTGAAGAAAATTTTGATAAGTTTTGCTGATTGAATAATTGTTGAGTAGCTTTCGAGAGCAATTACTGCATTACTTGTGAAGCAATTCCCAAAACACAGGGGTGGCATGGTGGCTCAGTGGTTAGCACTGCTGCTTCACAGTACCAAGGACCTGGGTTCAATTCCACCCTCAGGCAACTGTCTATGTGGAGTTTCCAGGGTCTGCCTGGGTTTCCTCCGAGCACTCCAGTTTCCTTCCACAGCCCAAAGATGTGCAGGTTAGGTGGATTGGCTATGCTAAATTGCCTGTAGTGTTCAAGGGATGCCTGGGTTAGGGTTATAGAGGGATGGGTCTAGGTGGGTGCTCTGAGGGTTGGCGTGGACTTGTTGGGCCAAAGGCCCTGTTTCCGCACTGGAAGGATTCTATGTTTCTATGAAAGTGACCACAACATTTGATACAACACAGTTAAGCTTTCAGTTGTGTGCTGATGATCTCCTGTCATCTGAGCCCTCTTCTCAGCCCATGGAATGTTTGGCTTCAGGATTGGCCATGCAAGCACCGGAGGCAGGAATGATGGTGTCAGGATGGTCACAAAATATTGGGGCTAAGGGAATGTATGGAAGAGTCAGCCTGGATTGGAGGGATTGCTGTGGAAGAATCAGAGTGGAAGATACAGGAATATTTAATGTAACAAAATGTTTAAATGGGCGGTAAAGACTTTCAGAGACTTACAAGGGCTTTATCGTTAAATCTATAGTTTTGCACCAACACCAAAGCGTAAAGAATAGTACAGAACAGGAACAGTCCCTTTGGCCTACCGAGCCTTCACTGCATACGACATCTTTCTGAACTAAACCTTTGACTCTGCGTGGTCCATATCCCTGTATTCCCTGCCTATCCATCTATCTGCCAAGATTTCTCTTAAACCGTTGCTATGTATCTGCTTCCACCACACCTTATGGCAGCACACTCCAGGAACTTACTACCCTCTGTGTAAAAATGATTTACCTCTCTCAGCTCCTTCAAACTCACCTCCAAATACCTTAAACCTATGTCCCGTAGTTATTGACATTCTTACAGTGGGAAGGAGACTCTGAGAATCCATTCTATCCATACCTTTCAAAATTTTGTAAATTTCAATCATATTGCCCCCCATTCTTTTGAGGGGGGGCTTTTTTCTGATGAAGAGTCTTGGCCTCGAAACATCAGCTTTTGTGCTCCTGAGATGCTGCTTGGCCTGCTGTGTTCGTCCAGCTCCACACTTTGTTATCTTGGATTCTCCAGCATCTGCAGTTCCCATTATCTCGGCCAAACTAAAGTTCTATACATGATATATGATATACTACAATCGATGAAGGCAAGCATTCTATGTGCCTTCTTGACCACCTTATCCATTTGCATTGTCATGTTCAGGGAATTGTGGGACCTGCGTGCCTCAGTCCTTCTGTATGTTGATGCTTCTAAGAGTTCTGCCATTTACTGCATACTTTCCTCCTGCATTAGACCTTCCAAAGTGATTTATCTGGATTAAACTCTGTCTGCCATTTCTCTGCCCAAGTCTCCAGGCTATCTATATCCTGCTGTATCCTCTGGCAATCCTTCTGTCTGCATGCAGTTCCCCTAATCTTTGTGTAAACTTACTAATCAGACCATTTATATTCTTTTCCAAATAATTTATACATATATATTAAAGAAAAAGGGGTCCCAGTACTGATCCCTGTGGAACACCACTGGTCAGAGATCTCCAGTCAGTAAAGTATCCTTCCACTGCTACTTTCTGTTTTCTACGACTAAGCCAGTTCTGTATCCGACTTACCAATCACCATGGATCCCATTTGATCTTACCCTTTACATCAGCCTGCCATGAGGAGCCTTGTGAAAGGCCTCACTAAAGTTAATGTAAACAACATTCAGCTGCCCTCAATCAGCTTTGCCACTATGCGAAAAGAACTCAATCAAGTTTGTGAGACAAGATCTTCCCCACACAAAACCGGGCTGTCCATCACTAATAAATCCACATTTTTTTTCCCAGTGTGAGTAAATCTTGCCCCCAAGGATCTTCTCCAATAATTTCCCTACTGCTGATGTAATGCTCACGAGCTGTATTTTCCCAGATTATCCCTCTTTCCCTTCTTGACCAAAGGAATTGAATTATTCTCTAGTTCTCTCCTGTTAATAAAGATGATGCAAAAATTTTGTACAAGCCCCAGCAATTTCTTCCCTTGCCTCTCGCACCATTCTGGGATAGACCCATCAGGTCCTGAGCACTTGATTACTTCAATGCTTTTACAAACACCCAAACTCCTAGAACATCAACTTAAACCCTCTCTCGACTCACAATCCATCATTCTTTGTATATACCAATGCAAGGCATTCATTAAATACCTCACCCACTTCCGCTGGCTCCATGCATAAATTCCCTACATTGTCCTTGAGTGGACCTACCCTTTCTGTAGCTACCCTCTTGCTCCTTATATAGGATTAAAACACCTTGGGATTTTCCTTAATCCTGTTTGCCAAGGATATTTCATGGTCCCTTTTAGCTATCTTAATTCCTTGTTTGAGTTCTTCCCTGCTTTCTTTATATTCTTCGAGAGTTCTGTCTGTCCTCAAACTTCCTAAATCTATGTATGCTTCCTTTCGACTTTCCCTTCAGGATCTTTTCCCTGTCCAAAAGCCAACGGCCCCCTGTGGGATAAGATCTCACCTCTTTTTGTTTCACTTTTCATAGTGTCGTAGAAACCTCACAGTGTGGAAACAGAGCATTCAGACCCATCGCGTCCACGCTGACCCTCCAACGAGCATCCCACCCAGATCTACCTCCCCTACCCTATCCCTGTGACCCTGCATTTCGCATGACCAATCCAACTAACCTGTACTTCTAACACTGCTAAGAAGGCTCAGGCATGGCCATTGTGATTGAGCTTCAGTGAACGAACCACTTGTCATCAGGAATAGAGACAAAATATTTTATTTAACCCATGAGTTGGATTAGCATTTTCTACTGATGCCAGCATGAGGTCAGTGAGGGAAGAGGGACTGGAGACTGACACTGAGATGGCACTTGGTGATTACTACTGCGAATCTGGCAATTCAGAGTCAAACAACATAGAAACAGACCCTTTGGTCCAACCAGGCCATGCCGACCATGTTCCCAAACTAAACTAATCCCACTTGCCTGTGCTTAGCCTGTATCCCTCTAAAGCTTTCCTATTCATGCACTTATCCAAATATATTTTAACAGTTGTAAGAGTACCCTTATCCATCACTTTCTCTGGAAGTTCATTCTACACATGAACTACTCTATATACAAAAAATAAAGTAGTCTGTCTCGTGGCTTTTTAAAGCTTTCTTCTCTCCCCTAGTCTTGAATTCCCCACCTTAGTGAAAAGACACCTGTCATTCACTTTATCTATTCCCATCATAATTTTATAAACCTCGATAAGGTCACCTCTCAACCTCCTCACTCCAGTGAGAAAAGGTCCCAGTCTATCAAGCCTCTCATTATAACTCAAACCCTCCATTCCTGGCAACATCCTGATAAATCTCTTCTGAACTCTCTCCAGCTTAGTAATATCTGTCCTATAACAGGATGACTAGAACTGGACAGAGAACTCCAGCAGAGGCCTCACCAACATCCTGTGCAATCTCAACAGGATGTTCCAACTTAATTCTGTCCTCCTAGAGGCCACGCAGAGGTGGCAAAGAGTAGGATCAAGCAGAAGGGGAACCAAAACTGTGCTGGATTGCATACTGAATGAAATACAATCTTCATGCTCAAACACCAATTAAACGGTAACAGCTTGAGATTAAAAAGAGTAGCATTTTGTTTGTAAATTGATGAATGACACCGAGTCATTTCTATCAATATCAATTAAAGTCACAAGTTTATAAAAAAATGACTCAAGCCAGACACAAATCCATGTCACTGAATCACGTCGCTATTTCTGTAAATTGATTAAGGTGTGAAGAAGGTCTTTCATGAACTATTGTACACTTGTGATGAAGAGCTCAAAGGACAATGATAAAACAAGAGCCAAGCACACTGAGGCCACTCAGCCAATGCAGAGATGAACTATTATTAAGTCCAGTTTATTTCAGATTCAATTCTCAGCCCCCTTCACTGCCTGAACCGCAAGAGGGAAGTAAGCATTTGTCCTTACAGGGAAGGGTGACCAATGTGGCTAGAACTCTCATTTAGAGACTTCACACTCGTGACTTGATTCATGCTCCTTTGATTCATAAATTTCTACAGGATGGGTGTGCAGCCAATAACTGTGGTCTAAGATGTTTTTATTTATAATCCATCTGTTCACCCATTTCCTTTGACTCAAGGATGTAGTTATTGAATTAACGAATGTACTTACCCCTTGCATATATTGCCCACATGATTCAACTCAACCATGTACCATGTGCCTGGAGCCTATTCTATTACTTGCAGTTCTTCAGACAGAATGGGAACAAACCAATAATGTTGCAAATTTCTCTCCATTGCTGGGATGATGGCAATTCAATAAATTGATATAAAAACTGCTCATGTTGCTCCTAAGCTCTCACATCTTTGCTTTACTGATATTTTTTCATATTCGATTTGAGTAAATGGGCATCACTGGGTAGATCAGAATTTATTTTTCACCCCTATTTGCTCTGAGAGGTCTTTTAAAATCTTTGCAGTTTTGACAGTATTGAAGAGAAACTGTGTCGCTGATCAGGCTATTTCACATGGGTCCTTTCAAATCATCAACACGGAATTGGTGTCACATTCAGCCTGAAATGAATAAGAATTACAGGGTTCGTTCTGTAAAGGATATTCGTGAACAAATAGGATTCTTCACTGAAGCTGACAGCTTTTTTATTAAAGAGGTGATGGGAACTGCAGATGCTGGATAATCTGAGATAAGAAAGTGTGGAGCTGGATGAACACGGCAGGCCAAGCAGCGTCTTAGGAGCCTAAGATGCTGTCTGGCCTGCTGTGTTCATCCAGCTTTTTATTAAGATTGGATTCAAGTTCTTAAGTGGCCAATGGTTAGATTTGGACCTGCACTTTATGAGCTATTGGTGCAGGGCTTTGAATTTCCAGTCCCGCAACATAACTCAGGTGACATATACAGGTACACCTTATTGTTCCCCTGTGTTAGCTTGGTAGTCTAATCGTATTGTTCAACGTCTAGAAGATTCTTATTTAAATCAATGCATCTTTCAGAATATAAGGAATATCACTGACTGATTAAAGTCCCCGTGCATGTTCCTTACCAACATTAATTGCCTCAACAACTTTCACACTACAAAGCTATTAATCTGAAATCGTTTATTAAAAACAAGCCTGGCTATCCAATGCTGCGGTCATTTTGGCTTGAATTTGAAGAAATGGGTTACCTCTAATCTTGGTCCTAAGTGATATCAGATAATTACATTAAATAAAGAACTGTGGATGTTGACGATCTGAAACAAACAAAAGTAAAACTTGTCAACCATGATGAAATGTCACTGGACTCTCTGCTAACTGTTTTTCCCTCCACAGGTACGGACAAACCTGCTGACGTTCTGTCTGATTCAGGTAGTGGCAATGATTGAAAACTCTTTGCGGCACAAATATCCATGTGTAGTTTATAACTGGAATTTGCAAAAAGTTAAAATGTGTAATGTAGCAGTTATAGATTCAAAGAGATGTACAACACAGAAACAGACCTTCCCATCCAACTCATCTGTACTGACTGGATATCCTATTCCATTTGCCAGCATTTGGCCTGGATCCCTCCAAATCTTTCCTAATCCCCTTGCACCTTAAGCATATGCCCTCTAGTTCTGGACTTCCTTACCCTGGGGAAAAGACCTTGACTATTCACCCTATCCATGCCCTTCATGATTTTATAAATCTCTATGATGTCACCCCTCAGCCTCCGATGCTCTAGGGAAAACAACCCCAGTCTATTCAGCCTCCCCCTCTAGCTCAAACCCTCCAACCCTGGCAACATACTCGTAAATCTTTTCTGTACCCTTTCAAGCTTCGCAACATCTTTGTGTTTGCACCTTTATCACATTTGGCAGCTGTACTTAGAAACCTGGTAACAGTTTATACCAGATATAATGGGTTTATACCATTCTGTCCTACTATTCCGATGACATCCAGATGACAAGGGAGTGAAATCTTTTCTTGTTTTTTTATAGCATGCAGTTGGGCATAGGGCTATGATTGTTAACCTGTGTAAATTCATGTTTATTTGTCTTTTTGAGAAAGGCAAAATGTCCCTCCCTATCCTACCACTGGTTACTGAAAAACTGTCAATTGTGCAATAAAACCCAACAATTGCATTTGGTGATCAAAAAATTATTTCCCATTGAAATTCAGCATCATACAGACTGGCTCCGCCACCAATAGAGCGATAAGAGGGTTGCCTTAGATGGCACCAATCTGGCTTTGTTTCCAAGCCTAGATACAGTTACCACACTGCTCCTCCAATGTGTGTTCACTTCATCATTGGCCATCATGCCTTTGGGCCCAAAGGTTTGAAAATCATGTAAATTTTTCCTCTTGCCCTGCTGACAGTCTTTGGAAATGTAATCTAGACTGTTGCATGTGAAACAAGGAGAATCTGGACAACATCTCCAACACGATTTAAGTGGAACCAGGTTATCTCTGCGGTTAAGTCCATTGCCAGGACATCAAAGATAACTGCTGATGTAGTAAATGTGCAAACCACAAACTATGGTGTATACTTAAGATAGCTTTAGGTGCACATTACACGTTGGCTCAGTGGTTAGCGCTGTTGCCTCACAGTGCCAGGGACCTGAATTCAATTCTGTGTAGAGTTTGCTTGTTCTCCTGTATCTGCATGGGTTTCCTCCAGGTGCTCTGGTTTCCTCCTCCAGTACCAACAAATGCAAGTCAGGTGGATTGGCCATGCTAAATTGCCCACAGTGCCCAGGGATATGCACGTTAGATGGGGGAAATCAGGCATACAGGGATACTGTAGGGGTGTGAGTTGTGTGTAGGATGTTCTTTGGAGAATCGGTGTGGGACAGTTGGGATGAATGGCCTGTTTCTACACTGTGCGGATTCTAAGATTCTGAGAAACATTTGCCCAGGGACAAAATTTGAAAGCAAAGACAAAAATGGGAAAACTGTTGTAGCTGAATTAGGACATATGATGACTTCAAGAACATTTAAGCAAGTACTGTAACACATTGAGACTGAATTGACTATTAATTCGGTAAAACAGAGGAAAGAATGCAACAATGGAAGCGTTTGATCCTGCCATAATCATCATGACTTTTGCAAAAGCATGCATTTGCAGACCATGTTTACATTAATTTTAGATCAGCCTGGGGATTTTTATTCTTGGCCAAATTACTGGAAGATTTTGTTTATGGCCATTTCCCCTGTGCAGACCCACCTACAGGACTGATCTAATGAGTCAGCAATTGCCACAAGCGATACTTATGTAATTCATGTGTTTTATCTCAAAAGAGCTATAAATGAGAAATAAATAAATAAAAAAAATCCAGAGTTAAATTGTAGTCAGCAGGCTGACTGCCCCTGTAGCCAGCAGGAGGATCATTTATGTATTTAAAGAAGAACCCTGCTACCTTTTTGATGGAGGTCTCACGAGCCTGTTCAAAAAGGCCGCAGGACCTGGAGGAAACCCACGCAGGCACGGGAGAACATGCAAACTCCACACAGAATTGAATCCAGGTCCCTGGCGTTGTGAGGCAGCAGTGCTAACCACTGAGCCAACATGTAATGTGCACCTAAAGTTATCTTAAGTATGTCGAAAGATGTCATTGAGACCACTTTAACCATCTGGCCTACCTTGATTCCTCCAGGCAGGTTGGTTTAGTTTCATCCCTCAAGAGCCATGCTTCTGAAACCACCTCAGAGATTGAAATGTGTCCACATAACTATTGGGTCAAAAATTCCCCAAACAGCTCAGTACAGATTTTAGTCGCGTGTTGTTGGAGCAAGATTTATCACTTAAGTAATGAACATATATCACACTGTTTCTACTCTATCACAAGATAATTATTATTCAGAGTTGAAAATGTATCCTTGCTCTGTTAAGAAAGGGTAAGGTGGAAATTTTGTTAATAGTCTTAGATTTTATTCCCATTACTATGTGAGGTGTGCACTTGGAGGTAATTTTAGATTTTAGCTGACCATGGTCATAAACCTTCCTTGGCGAGATGGATACTCTATTCATGAAAAGCAAAATGGGATATGGACAGTGTGCATTCAGGAAATGGACTCCAGAAAATCAGGTGACTTTCAGAGGTTTCTGAATATTTGAAAACAGTTACGTCTGTGTACATGTCTGCAAAGTTACTTAAAATGAAAATGGCCTCGTTGTGCAGAGTGACTACCCTCTCACTATTTTGATGGAAGGAACTGACAAAGGCTATGTGGAGGTGATGCCTAGTGATGTTATTCGCTGGACTGTTAATCCAGAGACCCAGGTAATGTTCTGGGGACCCGGGTTCAAATCCCACAATGGCAGATGGTGGAATTTGAATTCAGTAAAAATATGGAATGAAGTGTCTAATGATGACCATTGTTGATTGTTAGAAAAACCCATCTGGTTCACTCATGTCCTTTTGGGAAGGAAACTGCCATCATTACCTGGTCTGGCCTACCCGTGACTCCAGATCCACATCAATGTGGTTGACTCTTAACTGCAATCTGGGCAATTAGGAATGGACGATAAATGCCGCCTAGCCATGGATGCCCTCATCGCATGAAGGAATAAACAAAAATGACTGCTGTGCCTGTAGATGAGATTTCAAATAACATCACTCAGAGCCGAAATGTTAATGGAAAACATTCACCTGATGTGTGTTAATTATATCAGCTTCAACCCATTATGAGAATTGAAAATATTGAATACATACTATTATCACACTGCTGCAACTAGTTGGGCAGTGAAAGACATATCAACACCTTGTACAAGGGCAAGCTGAGGAGACAGATCATAGAAAATCAAGAGAGAAACCATCTCTCAACTAGTATGGTGACTTAAAAGTCACCTTAGGCAGAACTGTTTCATTTTAACTGCCAGAATATCATTTCTTTACTAGAGGGATTAGAATAACTTTGGCTGGAAAGTTAGAAATCTACTGTTATTTGGGGTGAACCATTGTGAACTTATCACCTGAAGATTTGGACCATCATTTTTCTTCAGAGAGGTTCTTTCAGACTTGTAATATTTCAATAACTATCTTCAATAACTATAGCTTACTATGAAGACTAATTACAAATGGCTTACTATTAAAACCACTTACGTAATTTAAGTGCATGTAATGTCTTTTAAAACAAAAATCATCTTGTCTATGGTGTATCTTGTACACATAAAGAATAAGTGTTGGAATAAGAAGGTATGAAATGGGTAATGTTGTAATGATAGATGATTACAGCTCACTGAAGCATACAAATATTATATTCACAGCTACATCAGTGTCCAGGTAAATATTAAGCAATTTGGCTACAAAGAGTAGCATGTTTCCATCATTGTGTCATGCTCCGAGTAACTCTATTAAGATGAAATCTGTGACCTTTATACTGTCAGGTCACATACTACAACACAGATGTAATATAAAAACCGAAAGAACTACGGATGCTATAAATCAGTCACAAAAACAAAGTCACTGGAAAAGCTCAGCAGGTCTGGCAGCATCTGTGAAGGTAAAAACAGAGTTAACGTTTTGGGTCCGGCGAGCCTTCCTTATGTACACATTTCTTAAATATAATGTACAATAATAGCATATGTAGGAACCCAGAATGTACGTAAGTCTGCATTATTAGCTTTGTAAATAGTCTTCAGATAACCGACTCAAGAAGAACTGGGTTATCTGTTGTGTACGTCATGTGGACTAACAAACGGTAAAGCCCAAACAACATGAAGAAAGACCCTATTTCAGTTTTAATCCATGTTGAATTCAGCAGTTTTTCTTTCCCCGCTGTTTAACCTCCCACAGCAGGAAGCTGTCATCCTTCAGCAACATGTGGCTGAGTTCAACTTCCTCTCCTGAGTAAAGACAACCATCTTCCTTATTCTACTTTAGACAAAACAGCTCGTAATATGTTTCAGAGATAGTTGGACCTGCAGATGCTGGAGAATCTGAGATAACAATATGTAGAGCTGGATGAACACAGCAGGCCAAGCAGCATCATAGGAGCAGGAAAGCTGACGTTTCGGGCCTAGAGGCTCTAGCTTTCCTGCTCCTATGATGCTGCTTGGCCTGCTGTGTTCATCCAGCTCTACACCTTGTTAGCTCATACTATGTTAGGATGCTAGTATAATGTGAACATGTGTTGAAGGTGAAAAGAAGTCTAGCTGAACTCATGCCACAATAAATATACCCTGATCAGCAAAACTGTATTGATTTTGTCTCCAGCAGAAAAGTGTGCAAATATCACAATCTCTAAGAATGAGCCAGGTTTAATTGCACTAGCATGACCCCGATCTTCCTGTAGCCGGTCATTTTAACACAGTGTCTGACTGGCATGCCCCCTGTCTGTGCTCGGCAGGCTGCAATGCTCCAGTGAGCCTCATCGCAACCTGGAGAAACAACATCTCACCTTCAGACTAGGCACTTTACAGCCTTTGGTATTTAATATTAAGTTCAACACCTTCAGCTGGTGAACCCACTCCCATTCTTTCCCTTCCTTTTAGCTTTACATGTTCAATTCTCTGTCACCATGTCCTCTCTCCCGATTCCCAACCCCACCTCCAACACCAGTGGAACTGCCTGTCCTTTCCCATCTCACAGTTGAATGCAACATCGTTCTGTTATTCTCATATTCCGATCACTTAATCTGAACCATCAATACCCTTCCTCCTCCAGCATTCCACCCTGCCCCTTTCCCCTCCAATATTGAATAAATGCTGTCCCTCCACACTTCACGTCAGCTCTGATGAAGAGTCATCTCAATTCAAAATGTTAGTTTGCTTTCTCTCTGTGTATGCTGCCTGACCTGCTGTGATTTCCAGCACTTCTGTTTTTAGTAGATTCCAACAACTGCAATAATTTGCTCCTTAATTACTTCTTTACTTGATGTTACAGGGATATTATTATTGTAATTTTAAAAAATACTAACATCTCATTAATAGGGTCTGACAATTAATATTTATACATCTTTCAACATTCAGCTTTAGCAATTATATTTTTTCTAAGTTTCGCAGCTCATTCAATTCAAAACAGTTTCAAAGTTGAAGTTTATTACTGAGAGTACGATGCACGTGTCTGAATTCCAAAAACACACTGTATTAAGTTGAAAATGTTCCCTCTTGTGTTATTTGAGTTGGAGCAATCCCAAATCTGGGAAGGATGATGGGAACTGCAGATGCTGGAGAATCCGAGATAACAAAGTGTGGAGCTGGATGAACACAGCAGGCCAAGCAGCATCTTAGGAGCACAAAAGCTGATGTTTCAGGCCTAGACCCTGAAGAAGGTTATATATGTTATAGTTATAAATGCATCATTGTAGCACACAATGGAGATTTGCATTGTGCACAACTAAGACTTGTAACAAATGAGTAAACCTTCACTTCTCTCATTAAGCCAATGTAATTCTGCATGAAAAAAAATTTGATGCGAGCTAATGGAAGCTAATGCTGCGACTTCGGTATTAAGTCACTGGACTGCTAATCCAGTGACCCAGGTAATGTTCCAGGGGTCTGGAATTGAACCATAGATCATGGCAGATCATAGAATTTGAATTACATAAAAATCTGGAATTTATGATCATGAAACCTTAGTGATTATCATAAAAACCATCTGGTTTGCTCGTGCCCTTGAGGAAAGGGAAAGCTGCTGTACTTACTTGGTCTGGCTTAAATGTAACCTTTAGTGATGTAGATAACTCTTAGCTGCTCTCTGAAATGACCAAGCAAGCCATTCAGTTGCTTCAACAGCAAAAAATGTCTCAAGAAGGGAATAAAATCAGACAGATGACCAGGCATTGATGAAGGCACTAAAGTGACAACACAGTCCTGTTGACCCTGTAGGCTCTTTCTTACCAATATCTGGGGAGCAATTGCAAATTTGGAGAGCTGTCTCACACATTCATCAAGCAACAACTTGACATAATCATTCGCACGGAATCATACTTTACAGACAACATCCTAGACACCACCATCACCCTCCCGCAGGGCAGACCAGGCAGGGAGGTTGGAACAGTGGTACACAATTGGGAGAAGGGTCCTCTGGAAGTCGTCAGCATTGACTGTGGGCAACACCGATTTGTATGACATCATGTCAAATATAAGAAAGGAAGCCTCCTGCAGATTAGCACACGGTGTCCTTTCTCAGCTGATGAATCAGTACTCCTCCATGATGAGCAACACTTGTTGGAAACTCTGAGGGTGGCAACGATAAGATGTATTTTGGGCGGACACTTCAATGTCTGCCACCAAATATGGCTCTGCAGCAGTGCTACTGATCAAGCTGGTCATGCTGTAAAGGTTATAGCTGCTACACTGGGTATATGATAGGTTGTAAGGGAACCAACAAGAGCTAAAAATATACCTGACCTCATCATCAGCCATGTTCCTGCTGCAGATGTAATTGTCCGTGACAGTATCGGGACGACTGACCACCCTGAAGTCCTTGTGAAGACTTAGTCGTGCTAAATGGGACCAGCTTTGAACAGATCTAGCAAAATTAGTCTGTGCAGCCATGCGGTATTGTGGGCCATCAATGGCAGGAGAATTAGAGTCCTCCACAATCTGCATCCTCGTGGCCCGGCATACCCACCCACTCTATCATGACCATCAAGCCAGTGGATCAACCCTAGTTCAATGAAAAATGCGGGAAGGCATACCATTAGTAGCATAAGGTGTGTTTAAAAATGAGGCATCAACCTGGGAAGCTACCAAATACGACCTACCTGTGTGCCGAAAGCAGCAAATGACAGACAGAACTAAGTGATCCCACAGCCAACGGATCAGATCTTAGCTCTGCAGTCCTGCCACATCTGGTTGTGCATGGTGATGGGTAATTAATCAATTCATTGGAGGAAGAGGCTCCACAAATATCCCCATCCTCAATGATGGAAAAACCCAGCACATCAGTGCAAAATGTAAGGCTGAAGCTTTCCTAAGAATCTTCAGCCAGAAGTACTGAGTGGATGATCCATCTTGGCCTTCTTAAGTGATCGCCAGCATCACAGCCAATTCAATTCCCTCCATGTGATATCAAGAAGCGGTTAGAGGCACGAGATACTGCAAAAGGCTATGGGACCTGTCACCATTCCGGCAATAGCACTGAAGACTTGTGCTCCAGAACTTGCCCCTCCCCTAACCAAGCTCTTCCGGTACAGTTACAACACTGGTATCTACCTGACAATGTGGAAATTTGCCTGGGCATGCCCTGTACACAAAAAGCAGGACAAATCCAACCCAGCCAATTACCACCCCATCAGTTCACTCTCAATCATCAGTAAAATGATAGAAGGTGTCATCAATAGTGCTATTAAGAAGCTTCTGTTCAGCAATAACCTGCTTAGTGACACCCAGTTTGACTTCTGTCAGGGCCATTCAGCTCGAGACCTGAATACAGCCTTGGTTCAAACATGGACAAAAGAGCTGAATTACAGGAATAAGGTGAGAGTTTTTGAGGTTGATATCAAGGCTGCGCTTAAGCTGCTTGATGCCACAATTGATCGAGGCAAACTGAGGTTAATAGGAAATAGTTCGAAACCTCTCCACTGATTGGTTTTACACCTGGTATGTACATAGGAAAATGGAGCTCTCTCTTGCTAACATCATTATGGATCCAGCTACAGCAAATAGACCGCAGTGGTTCAAGAAGGCAGCTCAACGTCACATTTTCGAGGGCAACTAGGGATGGACAATAAATGTCAGAAATGTCCGTATGCCATGAATGTATTATGTAAAAGGGAAGAGGTCGACATTTTGCACAGCAAAGGAACATCCTCCAGACTTCTACATTTTTTATGAGTTCCGATGACAGACAACATTTAAACAGGTTGCTTCAATTCCATAACATCAGAGCTAATAGATGGCCAGATTTGTACATTTAGGATGTGCTCCATGAGTGCTAACAGTGTCTATAAGTACATTGACTAATAGTCCTTGTTTAATATTTGCAGAACTGAAGTAAAGGTTTACATTATAAATGAAGGATGTTGACACAAACTGTGAACTACCATTAGGCAGTCCAGACTGTTCCCTAACCCCACATCTTAGTCCATCTACTTTCAAGCAGAAAGCATTGCGTTGCAGGCAAAACCTCTGTCCCATCACTTTGCCCAGCAACTGTAGCCCTACCATGGTTGAAGTCATCTTTCTCAGCATACATCAGGAATCATTGAAAAGTAGATGGTGCGCTAATACACTGTGTAATACACTTCAGAAGAGGGGTCCCGACTTGAAATGTCAGGCTTTCCTGCTCCTCTGATGCTGCTTGGCCTGCTGTGTTCATCCAGCTTCACACCGTGTTATCTCTGTTAAGTTCCGGTGTTGGGAGAGATGAATTGACTCCCCTACTTTATGCTCACCCCCTTGTTTGGCTGCTACAGGGTTAATTTAAAAAGGATTCCTTCCCTTGTGGTTATCTTTCTCCAGTTCCAAATGTACCTATGCTTTAAAAGAAGCAAATTTACCAGTCCTTTGAGGATTAGCAAGAGTGAGTATTAATTATTGAAAGCAAGAAAAAATATTAACATAACAGGGATTAACAATGACAGCTGACTCCAAAAGAATTAAACTTTTTAAAAATAATACAGATCCACCTCTGATTTGTTTGGATAGAGATCTTTCTATCCTCATTAGTCACAGGCAAGGTCTCAAAAGACTGGAGAATAGCCAATGTTGTTTCTTTGTTTAAGAAGGGCAACAGGGATAATCCAGGAAATTAAAGCCTGGTGAGCCTTACACCACTTCTAGAGAAATTATCCGGGAAAATTCTAAGGGACAATTCTATGATTTACTTGCATTTGGAGAAGAATGGACTTACTATGGATAGTCATCATGGTTTCAAGTGGGAGGGGCCTTGTCTCACAAATTTGAATGAGCTTTTGAGGAAGATCTTCGGTGAGGGTAGGGCAGTGGATGTTGTCTTTGTGGACTTCACTAAAGCATTTGACAAGGTCCCTCAAGTTAGGTTGGTTCAGAAGATTAAGTCACATGGGATCTGCAGTAAGTTGTTAAGTTGGATACCAGAATGGCTTGGCCATAGAAGATGGTAGAAGACTTAGAAGGTAGCTGTGGAAGGGTGTTTATTCTGACTGGAACTCCATGACTAGCGGTGTGAAGCTCTGTTGTTTGTAATTTATTTCAATGATTTGGACAAAAATGCAGGTGGTCTGATTAGTAAGTTTGCAGATTACGTAAAATTAATGGAGTTGTGAATAATGAGATTGTCAACGGATTCAGCATGATATCGATCAAGTAGAACGTTGAGCAGACAAACGGCAGATGGAGTTTCATCCAGACAAGTGTGAGCTGATGCATTTTGAGAGGTCAAATGCAAGAGGAAAGTGTACAGTGAATGGAAGTACCCTTAGGAGCATTGCTATACAGAAGGATCTTGTGGCACAAATCCATAGCTCCCCAAAAGTGTAACACAAGTGGCTACAGTAGTAAAGAAGGCCTATGTTAAAATCCCAAAAGATCTGTGGATGCTGGAAATCTGAACCAAAAATAGAACTTGCTGGAAAATCTCAGCAGGTCTGGAAGCAGTTGTGGTGAGAAATTAGAGTTAATGTTTTGAGTCCAGTGACCATTCTTCAAAACTAATGGTTGCTTGGGAGCCTGGTACGCACTGCCAGGGGAATTGGTAGAAACAGATATGTTAGCAACATTGAAGAGAAACGAAAGTTAGGGAAGAGCGCGATATGGACTATGTGCAAGTGGATGGGATTTGTTCAGAATGCCATCACGGTCAGCACAGACAGTGTGGGTTGAAAGCCCTGTTGCTGGGCTGCACTGTTCAATGCCTTTGTTCTAATACCCATTTCGTTTTAGTGTTCTGCCTTATAATCATAACACTTGCTACTTTTGGATGAGTGAAATGAAATCCAAACTCATTTAATTACAAAGGTTAAAAAGGAGTTGAACATATAAAGCACCGAAGATCCTCACATGCACACATTTATTCTCTTAGCCTGAGTCAATCCCATTCCAAGAGATAATAGGAACTGCAGATGCTGGAGAATCCGAGATAGCAATGGGTGGAGCTGGATGAACGCAGCAGACCAAGCAGCATCTTAGGAGCACAAAAGCTGACGTTTCGGGCCTAGACCCTTCATCAGCTTTTCTGATGAAGGTTCTCGGCCCAGAACGTCAGTTTTTGTGCTCCTCAGATGCTGCTTGGCCTGCTGCGTTCATCCAACTCCACCCTTTGTTATCTCGATTCCATTCCAATTCTGTTTCAATTCTAACTGTGTCTCGTTAAGTTTGGGACAGGGCAACAGCAAACACACTTGATTTCCCTGCTTTGTGGGTGATTTTGTTTTCTATGTTTGAAGGACCAAGTTGCAACTGAGTAACTTGGCATTCTAAAGTTTGAGATGAATATTTGCGAGAGGCTACATGTTTCCAAGAGCATCATAATCTTCTATTTTGTTGTGGGAATAAGGAGCTGTCTATCCGTACAGCCCTGTGCAGTAGCCATCCTTGAACTTTGCGAACGAACTCTTTGTGAGCTTGACCACTCGTTCAGCTGACTCTGTATTCCAGTACAGGGGTTCCCGTAGCTCTGTGAGTCGTTGTATGCTGGGAGGTCTTCTAGATACCCATGCAATTAGGTAAACCTGCCACTATTTGTTTCATCAACCTGTGAAAGATGGCTGAGACATTTGAAATCTGAATGGAATGACCTGACTCTGATATACAGCATCCAGAGTTGCAACGATTAAGATTTGCGCAGGTAGTCAAAGGTATTTGTCGGTACTCTGAAGTAAATCTATGTTGACCACATTGGCAGCTTTATATCCTACCTATGCAATTGTCCAGCCAGAGTATTGAGGGTAAGAGTCAGCAATGGCCAGTGAGGTAATCAATGCACGGCTTTGGAGGGTCACATTGGGGATAAGCAGAACTGTAGAGTTTTAGCTACAGCTGCTAAGCTCTCTCAGTTGGTGCTCCACCATGGAGTTAATCTCCTCCTGAACCAGGGCCAAGTGTTTTAGATCTAGATAACAGGGATGCTGCTTTATCGGAGGGACCACTCCCATGTCCCCATCATGTAGAGCTAGGGTGGTGCAGTCTAGCTGGCGTCTGCCATGACTCGCTTTAATAAATCTGCTCACCTTTCTGCACCCAGTCAAGTGAGTAAGGAGTAACAGCTTGCCAGTGTTCCCGTATTAGTTAGCTGAGTTGTGAGGGGAGGAGTGGGTTTAATGTGGGCCTCAACCCAAGTCTCATTTCAATTCATCCCACTGTGACCCTTGACCTTCAAATCAGAGGCAATGGGACTGACCATTACCTGCTGGCTCCTCCTCAGCAATGGCATACCTTTATCATGTTGACATGGTAACATGGAAGATACATAGATTCTTTAATGGCATATGGATGAATAATAACAAGGGAATCTGACTGAAGTCTATTCAAAAAGCCACAGTGGGGCCTGACAGGTGCTTTGGAATGCGGAGGGGGATGGTACATACTACAGTACAAGTTCTTCTTGTGTAAGCATGCAGCTTGACCTTTGCACTCTGGTCAAAAAAAAATCCAAACTCCCTATCGACATGCTCGCCACAGAAGGCAAGCTCACTCTGCAATACACTGACACAGATTTGAAGCTGGCCACTCAGTTCCTCGTAACAAGTGGTAGCAACAATTATTGGCTCCTTTTGCACTAGCTCTAGTGGCAATCTTGGTACAAGCAGTCTCTGAAGTGGCAACTCTTTGATCAGCTCAGGTGGGTCACCATAAATAAACATGGAGCCAGACAATGGATGAGGGTTGATTTCAACCCCTTGAAAATGTTACTCTGGTATAAATTGACTACCTTTTCTGACTTTTGCATGAATGTATATGGTATTTGTGTATCAGCAAGTAATGTGAGTTAAGACATACCTCACTGTGGATTGAAATGACACCTGCTTATTAGATCTTGTGCTCAATATTGACAGCAGCCATAGAATTTACATAAAAGCACAATGGATTAGTTGGTATTGTAATGTTAAGTTTTTCTTGAATTTCTTTTGGATACCTTATTGCAGAAAAGTACCTCTTATGTCTTATAATAATGTCTTTGAAGTATGGTCACTTCCTCACTTTTAATACAAAGGAAAATCTCAATGCCTGAGTTAGCAGGTAATTTAGTAATGGCCACATGGGCAGTGGCCGTTACATTAAAGGGCTATGTTCCATTTAAATCAACTCTGTCAGAGAAATATGCAATGGACTGTGGCATAAATACAGCTTCAGTGACTGTGAGGTCTGTTATGTATTAACCTTTGATTAAGTTGAATGTCAACCTCTGAAAACCAACAGAATCTTATGTATATGTTACAGACGTTTGAGAGCTCATTGATCTGACATTCCAACAAGCTACCATGGTTGTACTGTGAGTAGCCTATAAACCTCCTACAAACTCCTATAAACCAGGGAGATGGTTAATCCCTGGTCCAAGTTTAATTGTGGTGTTGGTAAGAGCTTTAACTTTAGCCTCAGTAACTTGGGAAAGGAAAAACAGAACAGCTTCCCACTCTCTTCAACATTCACTAAAACTGCCAGAAAAGGACTTTTAAGAATATCAGGGGAGAAAGAATTAGATTCAGAGATAGTAGGAACTGTAGATGCTGGAGAGCCTGAGATAACAAAGTGTAGAGCTGGATGAACAAAGAAGGCCAAGCAGCATCAGAGGAGCAGAAAGCTGACGTTTTGGGCCTAAACTTCATCAGAAAATCATTTTCTGAAGAAGGGTCTAGGCCCGAAACATCAGCCTTCCTGCTCCTCTGATGCGGCCTGGCCTGCTTTGTTCATCCAGCTCTACACTTTGTTATCTCGAGAAAGAATTTGAGTAATCTTTCATGCTGATATATGAAATTGTCTCGAAGCAGTTGATGTGGAAGTTAGTATGCAAATCGTGCCTATTTGGCTGAGGTAACTAAAGATAGCCAGATTTCCTTCCCTCTTGCTATTCAAAGAGTGCTATGATCAGTTGTTGCACCCCACCCTCTAGGATTCAAACAAAAAACTATTTGTTTGATTTGAGTGACGCATTTGCATGTCAGGGAACATGATGTTCTTCAAAGTCATATATTTGTAAATCTCGTGGAAATCTCTTGATTCATCTCATCTCCTGAAGCTCCCTTCAAGGAGCACTTAAAACCATAAAGTGGCCTTAACAAGAGGATTACCTGATGCACTGTGTGGATGGCAGGAAATGGGTACTTGCTGACAGTCAGACAAGAGAAGTGATTAGCGCACACTTTAAGAACTAGCATCTGCATTTTGTTCTTCTCGCTCCTGTTGTGATGTGTGATATGTAGTTAGAAAAAGGTCTAGGAGGTGAAATGGAAGCTGTTATTGGTGCTACTGTGTATTTTGAACAACCCAATATGGCCAATTTAATATATTAAAACAATGGATGAATAGAGCAGGCCAAGCAGCATCTCAGGAGCACAAAAGCTGATGTTTCGGGCCTAGACCCTTCATCAGAGAGGGGGATGGGGTGAGGGTTCTGGAATAAATAGGGAGAGAGGGGGAGGCGGACCGAAGATGGAGAGAAAAGAAGACAGGTGGAGAGAGTATAGGTGGGGAGGTAGGGAGGGGATAGGTCAGTCCAGGGAAGACGGACAGGTCAAGGAGGTGGGATGAGGTTAGTAGGTAGATGGGGGTGCGGCTTGGGGTGGGAGGAAGGGATGGGTGAGAGGAAGAACAGGTTAGGGAGGCAGAGACAGGTTGGACTGGTTTTGGGATGCAGTGGGTGAAGGGGAAGAGCTGGGCTGGTTGTGTGGTGCAGTGGGGGGAGGGGACGAACTGGGCTGGTTTAGGGATGTGGTGGGGGAAGGGGAGATTTTGAAACTGGTGAAGTCCACATTGATACCATTAGGCTGCAGGGTTCCCAGGCGGAATATGAGTTGCTGTTCCTGCAACCTTCGGGTGGCATCATTGTGGCACTGCAGGAGGCCCATGATAGACATGTCATCTAAAGAATGGGAGGGGGAGTGGAAAGGGTTTGCGACTGGGAGGTGCAGTTGTTTGTTGCGAACTGAGCGGAGGTGTTCTGCAAAGCGGTCCCCAAGCCTCCGCTTGGTTTCCCCAATGTAGAGGAAGCTACACCGGGTGCAGTGGATGCAGTATACTACATTGGCAGATGGGCAGGTGAACCTCTGCTTAATGTGGAAAGTCATGTTGGGGCCTGGGATAGGTGTGAGGGAGGAAGTGTGGGGGCAAGTGTAGCATTTCCTGCGGTTGCAGGGGAAGCTGCTGGGTGTGGTGGGGTTGGAGGGCAGTGTGGAGCGAACAAGGGAGTCACGGAGAGAGTGTTCTCTCCGGAAAGCAGACAGGGGTTGGGATGGAAAAATGTCTTGGGTGGTGGGGTCGGATTGTAAATGGCGGAAGTGTCGGAGGATGATGCGTTGTATCCGGAGGTTGGCGGGGTGGTGTGTGAGAACGAGGGGGATCCGCTTTTGGCGGTTGTGGCGGGGGCGGGGTGTGAGGGATGTGTTGCGGGAAATACGGGAGACGCGGTCAAGGTCGTTCTCGATCACTGTGGGGGGAAAGTTGTGGTCCTTGAAGAACTTGGACATCTGGGATGTGCAGGAGTGGAATGTCTTGTCGTGGGAGCAGATGCGGCGGAGGCGGAGGAATTGGGAATAAGGGATGGAATTTTTGCAGGAGGGTGGGTGGGAGGAGGTGTATTCTAGGTAGCTGTGGGAGTCGGTGGGCTTGAAATGGACATCAGTTACAAGCTGGTTGCCTGAGATGGAGACTGAGAGGTCCAGGAAGGTGAGGGACGTGCTGGAGATGGCCCAGGTGAACTGAAGGTTGGGGTGGAAGGTGTTGGTGAAGTGGATGAACTGTTCGAGCTCCTCTGGGGAGCAAGAGGCGGTGCCGATACAGTCATCAATGTACCGGAGGAAGAGGTGGGGTTTGGGGCCTGTGTAGTTGCAGAAGAGGGACTGTTTCACGTAACCTACAAAGATGCAGGCATAGCTGGGGCCCATGCGGGTGCCCATGGCCACCCCCTTAGTCTGTAGGAAGTGGGAGGAGTCAAAAAAGAAGTTGTTGAGGGTGAGGACGAGTTTGGCTAGGCGGATGAGGGTGTCGGTGGAGGGGGACTGGTTGGGCCTGCGGGACAGGAAGAAGTGGAGGGCCTTGAGGCCATCTGCATGCAGAATGCAGGTGTATAGGGACTGGACGTCCATGGTGAAGATGAGCTGTTGGGGGCCAGGGAATTGGAAGTCCTGGAGGAGGTGGAGGGCGTGGGTGGTGTCACAGACGTAGGTAGGGAGTTCCTGGACCAAAGGGGAGAAAATGGAGTCCAGATAGGTGGAGATGAGTTCGGTGGGGCAGGAGCAGGCTGAGACGATGGGTCAGGCAGGTTTGTGGATTTTGGGAAGGAGATAAAAACGGGCCGTGCGGGGTTGGGGAACAATGAGGTTGGAGGCTGTGGGTGGGAGGTCCCCTGAGGTGATGAGGTCATGAATGGTGTTGGAGATGATGGTTTGGTGCTCGGGTGTGGGTTCATGATTGAGGGGGCGGTAGGAGGTGGTGTCGGAGAGTTGGCGTCTGGCCTCGGCGATGTAGAGGTCAGTGCGCCATACTACCACTGCGCCACCCTTGTCTGCGGGTTTGATGGTGAGGTTGGGGTTGGAGTGGAGGGCTGCCCGTTCTGCAGGGGAGAGGTTGGAGTGGGTGAGAGGGGTGGAGAGGTTGAGGCGGTTAATGTCTCGACGGCAGTTAGAGATGAAGAGGTCGAGGGAGGTTAGGACGCCTGGTGGTGGTGTCCAGGAGGAGGACTTGTGTTGGAAGCGGGTGAAGGGGTCAGTGGAGGGAGGGTTGGGCTCCCGGTTGACGAAGTAGGCGTGGAGGCGAAGGCGGCGGAAAAACTGTTCTATGTCCAACCGTGACTGCTCATGGCCAATTTAATCTTTGCCAGTTGAAAAGAACAGAAGTTAATTGAGTCAATCACTTCAGCCCATATTGTTGGTCTATTGTTCTTTGCCATTGATACAAATGACTTAGAGTCATGGAGTCATATGGCACATCAATGGTGACCAGGTTTCCCAAACTAAACCACTTGCCTGCATTTGGCCCATACCCCACAGGCTTTTCCTCTTCATGTACCTATCCAAATGTCTTTAAATGTAACTCTGCCTCCATCTATCACTTCTTCTGGCTGTTCATTCCACAATAGAACCAACCTCTGTGTGCAAAAGTGGTCACTCAACTCGCTTTTAAATCTTAAAAGTCCCCTTGTTTTGAACTACTCCACCCTAAGGGAAATCCTCTTGCTATTCACCTCATCTATGCCCCTCATGATTTTATAGACCTCTATAAGGCCACCCCCTCAAGCTCCTACACGCCAGTGAAAAATGTCCCCTACCAGCCTCTCCTTATAACTCAAATCCCCCAGTCCCAATAACATCCTGGTAAATATTTTCTGAACCCTGTCCAATTTAATAATATCCTTCCTATAACAGGAATGGTGGTGGGATTTAGGAACTCACTGCCCTCAATGGTGGTAAAGGCAGAAACCCTTACAACATTTAAGAATCGTTTAGATGTGCACTTGGATACCGAGACATACAAGGCTATGGGCCAAGAGATTGGATTTGATTTATTGATGTGATTTGAGTTATTTATTGTCACATGTATTTTGTTACAAAATGCAGTGAAAAGTGTTGCTTAGTATCACCACTCTCAGGTACCATCCTAGAACACAGAAAAATGAGCCCAGATGTAAGGGTAGAATAGAAAGTGTAAGGGGGGAAGGAGCAGTATGAGGCAGAAATGGGTAGGAGGCTAGGAGCAGTGTTTGGCAGGAAGTGCTATGAGCCAAGCAGGGAGCTATATGACGCAGAGAGTCCTATGAGGCTGGTAGCAGTTTCTGGCAGTGACCGGTATTAGGCAGGCAGGGAACAGGATGAGGTGGAAGGGGTCTGAGATAGGGATCAATATTTGGCAGGGAGTGGTTTGAGGCAGGCCAGGGGGCAATATGAGGCAGAAAGTGGGAAGAAGCAGTGAATAGTATGGGACAGGCAGGGTGCAGTATGAGGCATGGGATGGTATGAGGCAGGCAGGGACAGCTATGAGGTAGGGAGCAGAATGAGGCAGAGAGGCATATGAGGCAGGGTACAATGTCTATAGTCTTGTTAGCTTCACCTCCATCCCCCACATTTCCACCCCGTCTTGTTCTGTCACCCTCCGCGCAATGGATGATCATATTACATCATTCTGTCCTTGGCTACTTTCTTCAAGCTCTCACCCAAATTGCGAACAACCCCACACCCCTCCCCCTACCCCAAATGTCCAGCTTCCCAATATTGTCCTTTCTCATTATCCCACACATTCATCTCAGCATCTGAATCTTATTCATGGCCAGTTATTGTTCTCCTCTCCCTGATGTGGCCCAGGTTTCTGCATTCTGTGAACAGGCTAGTCTTGGTTCACTGATTAAATGCTAACGTTAAATATTAATTCCTGGAATTTGAGTATCATTGGCAAGACCAAAATTTTGTCACCCATCCTCAGTTGCCCTGAAAAGATCATGACTATTTTTCTTGTACAACAGAGAACAGTTAAGAGTCAACCATATGGCTGTTGAGATGGGAGCCAGAATAGGCCAGACCTGGTTTGAATGGCAGTTTTCCTTCCTTAAAGGCCATTCATCAATTGATTGTGTCTTTGTGACTATTTGACGTTATGGTCATTTTAACCTGCTTTTTATCTTCCAATTAAAAGTAGGGCCTTGGGTGGTGTTGTAGAACAGAGAGACCTTAGGGTTCAGAAACATAATTCTTTGAAGTTTGCATCACATATAGAAGGGGTGGTTAAGAATGCATTAGGCATGTTTGCCTTCATGGCTCAGACCTTTGAGTGTAGGAGTTGGGACATTCTAATCAGGTTGTACAGGATATTGATGAGGCCTCTTCTGGAGTACTATGTCCAATTCTAGTCGTCCTATGATAGGACGGACGTTATTAAGCTGGAGATGGCTCAGAAAAGACTTACCAGGATTTTGCTGGGAAAGGATGGTTTGAGTTATAAGAAGAAACTGGAGAGGCTGGGATTTTTTTCACTGAATTGTAGGAGGTTGAAGGGTCACCTTATAGAACTTCACAAGCTCGTGAAAGGTATAGATAAGGCGAATGGCAGGTGTCTCTTACCTAGCATGGGGAATTTCAAAACTAGGGAGCATATTCGTAAGGTGAGAGGAGAAAAATTCAGTAGAAAACAAGAAGGGCATTTTTTTACACACAGAGTGGTTTGTGTGTGGAATGAACTTCACAAGGAAGTGGTAGATCCAGGTACAGTCACAATGTTTAAAAGATATTTGGATAAGTACATGAATAAGACATGTTTGGAGGGATATAGGCCAAGTGCCTTCAGGTGGGACTAGTTTAGTTTGGGATTATGGTCAGCATGGATGGGTTGGACCGAAGGATCTGTTTCTGTGCTGTATGACTCTCGTTCTTACACAGAATTTAAGGTCTCAGTTTGTCATTGCAGAATTTGGACTTGCATTGTGTCTCTAATTGGCCCAGCAGTCAGATCATTACACAAGCGTACTCAGTATGGTGTAGCTATATTTCTGGACTGTAACGGTGACCCTTGCTGCCTCTTGTCTTACACTATTAGGGAAGACTCAGAAAACATTGCCCTGCCAAACCAGGAGTGGAGAACCACACTGTACAGTGATGAATATGTGCAATGCACAAAGGATCCAATGTGCTGAGGTCTTGTTGCTAGGCGTGTAGTGGAATAGTCAACTATACTACTGTATTACTGGGGAGAGAAAGGAAAGGAGAGATATTTAAGAAAATGTATCAGAAAAGGCAAGGAGTTTGGCCCTGTCAACAATGTGCAACTCGTATGCATTGGCTATTCCTGTCAAAAAGAAAGAAGTCGCATTTTTTTAGCACCTTCCACAGACATTGGATACCTCGGAGGACTTTATGGTCAGGTGAAGCATTGTAATATGGGGCTAGTATAATATAGAAAATGCAGCAGCCAATCTGTGCAAACTGAGGTCCTACAAACTGATGTCACAATCACCAGATAATCTGTTTTAATGAGTTGAAGGATAATTATTGACCAAGACATCTGAGGAAACAGTCCTGGTCCTCTTCATAGAAATACAATCAATGTTCTCTCGAGAAACAATGAGCATCTTAAGGGGAGATTTGTTTTTTGCATGTGAGCATCATTGGCAGCCAGCATCCATTGCCTGTTGTGAATGTGTTCAATGATAAATCTGGTTTGGGTCATAATGACCATCCCCTGGGGTTAAACTGGAGACAATATCTACAAAGCTAAATAGGAGAGAGCATTCTGGATGCTTGCAGGTTTAGCCCTATTTTCAAATGTGCCCCTTTCTCAACGGGCATCAGTGACAATTTCTGAAGAAGGGTCCCAAGCTGAAACATCAGCTTTCCTGCTTTTCTGATGCTGCCTGGCCTGCTGTGTTCATCCAGCTCCACACCTTGTTATCTCAGTGACAATGTTTACCAGTGACCGGCAGTGATTTTGGGACTAGCCCCAAAACCTACACCTTCCTCCAAATGTTTTGTTTTATCTATTGTTTTATTTAAAGAAACCATTGTGGCTTAACTTTCACTATTGTATTCACTTCCATTAGTACTCCCCACCCAAGTTTTTTTTCTATTTGTTCTCAGCCCATGTGGAGGAAGGATGGACCACTGGAAATTCACTTGCCATCTGGGAGGAGGTGGAATCTTTCATACAGGTAGGGTGGCTTGACTAATTTTTAGGAACCTGCACAGTTTCATTGCAGGATGTAGAGGATGTGTTAAACTGTAGCCCTGAGCATTTTCAGCACCTGGCACAGTAAATTTCATCTGAATCACCACAGTATCTTCTTGAGGATCTGTGTATGGAAATGACTCACTTATTAGTTTCTCCTTTAACAAGGCCAAAACACTCCCGTTCCTTCAAGCAACTTTATTCAGGGTGTGGACAAGGTAACATCTCAGCTAATGGGCCCTCACCAATATTGTACCCATGTGCTGCTGAGCCCAAGGCCACACATTGGATCTTTTTTATAACCATCACGACTAGCCCCTCAGACTTGCATTGCTGGCTGAAGGTGTGGGTTCAGTCTGTCATTTAACATTCCTCCTTCTGTTGTATTCATTCATAGTCCCTCAATTTGTACCCGATGCTAGTGCCTGAGAAGGGGAGCGATGTTGGGTTCACAGCTTTGGTCTATCAACATTAAATGAGTGAAATTGCTCTGCAGCAATACCTTGTGGCTGTTGTGCAGGGTTGGATAAAAATCACCATTCCTTCTATGTTGCACACCTCTCTTGCGACTTCAACATTGGCTTGTGGTTACCTCATTGAGCTTGTAACATGGGCAAATCCATCTGAGGCTGCAAAGGATTGGGAACAGGCTGTGGTCAATGGAGTGGAGAGGACCACATGGAAAATATGGTTTGCAAAGTGGTTCAAAGATGTGGGTTGGTTGAGTTTCTGTACTTTAGTAGGAGGGGCAGGATGAGGAAAACTGTCCCCTTGACCAGCATCGAAGTGTACTCAAGAAAAGGGGGTGACAGAAAATGTTCCTTGCATTGCTGACTGTGACTTGTTCAGATGGTGCAGTCAGAGATGATGCATTCAAGGGAATGAGAAATTGCAGGCCACCATACTGACTATTGTGCCCTGGCCCAATATTTGAAAATACCCCAATGGCTCTGGTGGATCTTCAGGAAGATATCCCAATTAAGAGCTCATGGGACCTATGACAGAGATTGTTGTTAACACTAGTGTGACTACATTGTACAAAGTGCTGCTTTAGGACAGGGTTATTGGGAACATACTGCAGCAGATACTCCATGTAGAACAATTCGGATCTGACAACATTCTTTGTCATGTAATTGAGCCATGAAATCCCTGCACCTTTTTCATTGTGGCTGGAGAATGGCGAATAGTTAAGGTCATGGTGGCTTCACTTGTGTGAAAGGATGTCTGGTCCTTCTTTCTTGGGCTAGTTGATTGGAATCTTTGATAGAGCATCAGCCTGATGTCATCTGATGGTCACTGAGTTTATACAAAGGAGTTGTCACGTACTGCAACAGCCCACAGAATGAACCTCTGGATCCAGGGAGGTATCCTTGTGAGCTTCCTTTAACAATATTACCGATAGCCAGTGGTCAGTCTCAATCAAGACTAGTAGGCCTAAGGCATGGTCAAGAATTTCCCATGTGACCAAGTTGTCATGTCTGCCTCTTTCACAAAAACAGTCTGTCTTTGTTCTGTGACTCCAAGAAGTCTGCAGGCATAGTAAACTCCAACTGATCCCTTCACATTGGATCTGAAGTAAGACGGTTCTGAGATCTGTGGGTGATGCATCTGTCACTATTATAGTTGGAGGACCTAGATTATAACGAGCAATATGCAACATTTTATTTTGGTTGAATGAGCAATACAAATATTTGTTCCAACACAATATCATATTGCTTCAAACATTGTCTGAGAGGTTCGTTAGCTTGGGACATGTGAGGCAGGAAGCTCCTCAGTGTTTTACCATTCTGAGGAACCGCCGAAGTTCCATGATATTCATGGCCCTAGAATCTGATCGGGGACTTGTTGAATTCACATTAGGTCTCAACCCCCATAATCCTTTAATTTCCAACAGACACTCCATATTCTGTTGTCTTGTTGGGCTTTAGTGACCTGTGGAGGACAATGCTGGTCATGCTGTATGCAGAATTTTCCGTGTACTTTAATACATTGTACGTTGTCAGCAGAAAAAGTCTGAATGTGATGCCTAATAGTTAAAGCAATAGCATCCATAAGGTATTATTAAGATATTAGAATATGAACATGGTCAAACATTGGAGTTCTTATCCAAGCTTCTAGATGTCACATTTGGTCTTGAACTTTGTGAAGAGAGTGCTATTTGTTAAATTAGGCAGCCTCTTCTTGAAATATTCTATCTGGTTGCACTGCTTTGTTCAAACGCATTAAATCAACACAAATTCTAATGGATCCATTCGATTGACAGACTGACACCATGGACAAGCGCCATGTAGTTGCTTTACGACATTTTAAATCATTCCCTTACAGAGAAACAACTCAATCTCTTCTTTTACCTTGATTATAAATGATTGTCGAACCTTTCTAGTGTGAACAAACAGATGGGTTTAGCATGAGAGGGAATTGATTCTAAACACCCTGTGTGTACCTGCTTGATAAGTGAATCAGCAGTAAGGATGAGGTTGAACGTTGAACATGAGTTTGTGAATATGGCTTGTCGTAGATCACATACATTTGTTTTCGCAATTTGCCTGTCTTTATGAAACAACATTGCCTGAGGCTGATGTCATACTATGAAACTTGGTCTTCCTAAACTGATTAGTTGGATGAATGCTGTTTGTTTGGTAGTGTCCCTCAGATATCCAATGCTGTCCAACAAAACAGTGGTTGTAGCCCCTGTGTCTCCACAGTGGCCATTGATGGTAATTTCTGTGCTTCAGTATTGACTATTGGATAGGGTTCTAGTGCAGAAATGGGAAGGGTGCCCATTGTGTGAGTGAGTATTCAAGATGGACTGAAGTACTACGTTTAGCAAGAGGTTGAGGTCGGTGTGGTTTACGGGTAGTAGAAGAAGTTGACAGACCTTGGTTGGTAGAGGTCCTGGGTGGCACCCGGTCCTGGATAGCAGACAGGAGAGATGTTGGATCCTAGGCAGAAGGTGGGGTGATTCAGGCTCAGCAGCAGGCAATTGAGGTGCCAAGATCTGGATGGGAGGGATTTGTCAGGCCCTGGTAGAGAGAGAAGGCTTTGGGTCCTGGTAGGGAGGAGGTTTGGAAAATCAGGTACAGGAGGAGAGGAAGGTTGAGTTAGTCCTGTGGAGGAATGCAGAGAGCTTTAAGAAGGTCAATGATTTTCTCCACTGTGCCAGGGCAAGTGCCAACATCTTCTCTCTGTTACCTTTCTTTTCTGCTATTGGATTCAGCTCCTGTCGAGGCTCCTGCTCTAACACTCTCACTATTGAATGCAATATCTTCCCTCACTCACTCTCACTAACACCAATCCCTGGCACTACGAACACTGCATGCCCTCTGCCTTGCCTACTCACTTCTCGCCTGCACTAAAACAGCTCTGCCAGCCACTTTCAGCTCCAGTAACACTCTCAAATTCCAGGGGAAAGCAGCATCTGATTGGGCAGTAAGACATAAAATAGGTGGTGGACTGCCCGACATTTGGCTCCTTTCACCCCTCACATGGACAGCATTCTGAATCTGATCACCCCAAGTGGCTGACTGACCTTTTCCAAGACCCTAGACTGGTATTGGAGGCTGCCCTTAAGTTACCTTGGTGGGACTCCTGACTGAAAGCTATTCTCCTTGACTCGACTGAGGACTGCTGGCAAACTTCCTCCTTTTGAATCTTTGTGAGCCTGGTACCTCTGACAGAAGGGGCAAAATGAAAGAAAGGCAAGGGAAGGCAGGCATGCTGTGAATAATCAAACAGGGTCAAAGTGAGTGAATGCTACAAAAGTGTGGAAAGAGCCTGAAGATGCGGCTTGGTCCATTCCATGAACTGGAGATGTATACACTGCAGTTGGTGTGTTGTTGGGGGAGGACGTGAATGTTTGGTGTTGGTGAATAGGTTTTGAACAAGCGGGTTACTTTGACCAGGATGCTGTTGAGATCCATGAGTATTGTTGGAGCTGCAGTCATACAGGCACGTGGGGAGAATTCTATGGCACTCCTAACTCAACTGAGGAAAACTGTTGACACACACAAGTGAAAATCCAAGAACTGTGACAAGTAACATAACCTGCAAGTGGTTGGTGCTGTAAAGAATGGGTAAGGCCCCCAGTATCCAGAATAACCACAGAGATGGATATTCTGTGCTGTACGAATTGGCAAACTACTGGCTGTAATTTTCCTAAGTTGTGATTAACCACAAGTTGGGGGTGCTGAACATATGTCTTCAGTATATTGGAAAAAAAGATTAGTCAACTTCTTAACAATTCTTGTGTAAATTCCAATATCTTCCAGTCCATTGCATGAAGTGCAAAGACTATTTTTGTCCTTTATTCCTTGCATCATGTTAACCTTAGCGGTCCATAATAATAGCATCTTTGAGTGAACAATGACATATTACAAGGTGGTCAGAATCTGGTGGGGAAAGAAAACCTCTAATTTCCTGTAACAGCTCTTTAGTGCACAATTGTAACATAAACTGATAGGATTTAGCTGTTGGTTTTTTTTAAATAAAGCACAGTGGCCACGTCAGCCTGATTCTAAGCATTTCTGTAAATCACATGATGTTCTAAAATAATGCTGCTGTCCTTATCTTTGATCTGTCCATACTCAAGGTAGGTGTTTAGACAGACAGGAAAAGCCAAATGCATCTAATGTTTATCTGTGTCATCTAAACATTAGAACATGTACGCATGTTGTGCCATTTGAAAATTCTTCAAAACATCTGAGGCAATTTAATATCTGACCTAGATCGGGTTCCATATCCTTGTAAATTCATGTTCAATCAAGCAATTACTTTCTGATGCTCATGTTCTGATGTTTCACAGTATCAGATATACCTGGGTGGCATAGTGGGCTATAAGTCAAGACTGCGATCCCATTCATATGTCCACAGTCAAATCAGGACCAACTTCTGAAATGTTAATCCATAAACATTCTCTTCAGTGATGTGAAGACAACAATGTAATTCTGTCTTTCACAGAGTCTGCTGAAACAGGCCATTCAGCCAATAAGACCATAAGATGTAGGAGCAGAAATTATGCCATTCGGCCCGTCGAGTCTGCTCCGCCATTCAATCATGGCTGATAAGTTTCTCTAGCTTTCTCCAGCTTTCTCCCCATAATCCTCGATCACTCTGGCAACCAAGAACCTATCTATCTCCGTCTTAAATATACTCAATGACCTGGCCTCCACAGCCTTCTGTGGCAATGAATTTCATTGATTCACCACTCTCTGGCTAAAGAAGTTTCTCCTTATCTCCACTGTAAAGGTTCTTCCCGTTACATCAAGGCAGTACCCTCATGTTCTAGTCTGTCCTACTGAAGCAGACATCTTCCCAACATCCACTCTGTCCAACCTATTCAGTATTCTGTAAGTTTCAACTAGTTTTCCCCTACCCCTGTCCTTCTAAACTTCATCGAATGCAGACCCAGAGCCCTCAAACGTTCCTCATATGTTAAGCCTTTCATTCCTGGTATCATTCTCACGAACCTTCTATGGACCCGCTCTCGGACCAATACATCCTTCCTGAGGTAGGGAGCCCAAAGTTCCTCACGATACTAAATGTGGTATGACCAGAACAGAAGAACATCCCTGCTTTTATGTTCCAGTCCTCTAGAAATAAGTGCCAACATTGCATTTGCCTTCCTAACTGGTCTAAATGCAAAACTGACTCAACCTATAAGTTTACTTTAAGAGAATCCTGAACCTGGAGTCCCAAGTTCCTTTGCATTGCAGATTTCTGAATTTTCTTCCCATTTGGTAAATAGTCTATCCCTCTATTCTTGCTACCAAAGTGCATGATCTCACACTTTGAGTATTGACCCACAGTCCTCAAACATTCCTCATATGTTGAACCTTTCATTCCTGGGATTACTCTCATGAACCTCCTCTGGACTCACTCCAGAGCCAGTATATCCTTCCTGAGGAAGGGGGCCCAAACTTCCTCGCAATACTCTAAATGTGGTGTGACCAGAGCTTTATAAAGCCTCAGAAGCAATCCCTGCTTTTATATTCTAGTCATCTCAAAATAAATGCAAACATTGTATTTGCCTTCTTAACTGCCAACTTAACCTGCAATTTTATATTAAGAGAATCCTGAAGTAGAACTCCAAGGTCCCTTTGCACTTCAGATTTCTGAATTTTCTTCCCGTTTAGAAAATAGCCTATGCCGCTATTCTTCCTTCCACAGTGCATGATCTCACACTTTCCCATGTTGCATTCTATCTGCCACTTCTTTGACCTCTCTCCTAACCGGTCTAAATCCTTTTGATTCCTCCCCACCTTCTCAATAGTACCTGTCCCTCCACTTATCTTTCTATAATCTGCAAATTCAGCCAGAATGCCCTCAGTTCCTTCATCTAGATTAGTAATGTAGAAAGTGAAAAGTTGTGGTCCCAACACTCACTCTTGTGGAACATGGTGGTTCAGTGGTTAGCACTGTGTCCTCACAGTACCAGGGACCCAGGCTCAATTCTAGCCTCGGGCAACTGTCTTTGAAGAGTTTGCACATTCTCCCTGTGTTTGTTTGGGTTTCCTTCGGGTGCTCCAGTTTCCTCCCACAGTCGGAGGATGTACAGGTTAGGTGGATTGGCCACGTTAAATTGACCTTAGTGTAAAGGGCGGGAAATGCAGTGGGTGGGTCTGGATGAGATGCTCTTCAGAGGGTTAGTGTGGCCTGAATGGCCTGTAGGGATTCTACGAGCACCACTGGTAACTGGCTGCCATCTTTAAAAGGACACTTTTATCCTCACTGTCTGCTTTCTGCCAAGAGCCAAACTTCTATCTATGTTAGCACATTGCCTCTAACACAATGGACCCATATCTTACTCAGCAGCCTCCTGTGAGACACCTTGTCAAAGGCCTTCTTGAAGTCCAGGTAGACAGCATCCCATTGGCTGTCCTGCTTATTACTCCCTCAAAGAATTCTAACAGATTTGTCAGGCATGACCTCCCGTTGATGAAACCATGCTGACTTTGCCGCATTTTACCATGCACTTCCAAGTATTCAGAAACCTCATCCTTCACAATGGACTCCATAATCTTACCCCTGACCAAGGTCAGGCTATTCGGTCTATAATTTCCTGTCTTTTGCCTTACTTCCTTTTTAAACAGGGGTGTCACATTAATGATTTTCCAGTCCTCTTTGACACCCCCTGACTCCATTGATTCCTGAAAGATCAGCATTAACGCCTCCACTATCTCCTCGCTATCTCCTTCAGGACACTGGGGTGTTGTCAATCTGGTTTATCCCACCTTCGGACTTTCAGGTTTTCTAGCACCTTCTCCTTGGTGATGGCTACCATGTTTACCTCTGTCCCCCTTCCCCGACTCTCTTGAATTTTTGGTCTGTGCCAACGCTTATGCTTTCCCACCCTGCACTTACATCCCTCTATAATTCAAACATTAATAAGATCAATTAAACACAACCAAAACTAACAGTCAAGGATCAGCGATTTTCCAAAGGACAAATTGTTAGGAGAGCAAGGAGCCTGGAGGTAAGAGAGTTGTAGTATTGGAAACTGATTTCATGGGCTTGTAGAAAATTGTACAAAATTCCTTCCTGTATTTTATGCAGAACAGCGTGCGGACCATCATTAAAGACAAGTACAGTCTTTATTGAAAAAGAGAATGAATCAAAGCAGGTCATACATGCTTGCATGTATCATAAATCTAGTTCATAAAATTCAGAATGCAGATTTTAATTTTTCAGACCCAACAAGTCAAAAATATGTTTCTGCACATTGATATGGAGAATTTAATATTTGAGGTGTCAATCTAAATGAAAGCTTTGTGTCCATTGAATGATTGAGGAGTGGTGATCTACTATTCTGCTAATATTTTGAAATTCTTTTTCTCATGAAAGGTGTTAACACAGGCAAAAACATCCTGCTGTATAAAATAAGCCTTGACATGTTTTGGAAGGTGTGATGTGAAATTTATCTACACGTTTTTGTATTAAATCTGACCACTTGAACCATGATTTCCTTCTAACAATTAAAAATACATCCTGCCAGTTTGTTGCATCTCTCTGTGCCGCGATCAGGCCACTTCAACCCTTTGATAACAGACTGCTTTGCTTTTGTTTCCTTGCCTTGCTGAAAATCATTCATGGAATGCCAATGATCAGGTCAGTTAATCGTGAACACTGCTGGATACATCTGTTCTTCCCTGGCAAGGTAAAGGAAATTTTCTGTATTTAAATTCAATTCTGCCAAAGTCTGGTTTGCAAGCCTGTGGCATGGAAAATTCTTAAGATCTACAGAATGCAATTTCATTTAGGTTAAATGTTTGTAACAGTTGGTCCAATAAAGGTTCATCATTCTGACTAGTCTAAACAATCCCGTCTGTTATTAACTGGTAAAGATGATCTCTGGGAACAAGTAATTTTAAGAGTGCTGTTGAGCCACACAAATGTTTAAATGAGTGTGCTCTTCAGTTAGATGCAGTCTGCTATAAATACATTTCAGAAACGGCATTTGAGTTTAGAACAAGTTCGCCAACATGTTTCACTTTATGGCGTCATCATCTGAATCATTGTTCTACCACAGGGGAGCAATTCGGAACAGTCTGTAACATTTAATTTGATATGGCTTGTATGCAAGAATTATGTCACGTTTACTGCATTTAAATATCAGCGACTCATCTGTCCAAGGCATTGTTGAACTCATTTGGGATGTAAATGAGTTTTAAAGCAACTTTTAATATGTTGCTGATTAATGTGTGTTACTATATATAGGTTTTTAATGTATATACGTAAATGTACCTCCAGATGCAGGGGGAGAGTTTTGTACATATGCACATGTACATAAATCTTGAAGAAAGTCTGGTTGGCCACTAACAGTTGAGAAGATTTATGTTACTCTTGGCCAGGATATAGAATTTGCAGCTCAATCCGGGATTAAACAGGATACCATATCACTGCAAAATTGTTGGGTTAGTCAAAACATAACTAGGTAATGGTGTGGCTTCAGGTTAAAGTGCAGACATTTATTGGTGAGGCAAACACAATCTTGACCTGAAAACAGTTCTTGCTCATTCAAGACAATGCCAAGCACTGGAGAAACGATGAGAGGTGATAACAAACTGGTAGGGTTTGGTGTCGTTTGCATTGATATGTAAATTAGCACTAAACCAATGAATAATTTAACAAGAAACAGCAGGTAGTCAAGGAAGGAGGGGAGGCATGCAGTAAATACATGGACTGAGGGTGCCTATCTATATTTCGGAAGAGGAGAAAAGACCAATCCAAATGAGATAGGATAGTATGCTGTAGTTGCGGTCACAGATGTTAAAATTGATGGCTATGACCAGGGATACCCTGGGAGAGTGAAACTTGATTGAAAGGATTGGGTGAGAGAGTAGATTGCAACTGAGTGTTGATTCAAAGATTTTGGACATTACATAGCTGCCATTAATTGAATAAAGAAGGCATATTTACAACTGAGATATGAAAACACAATTTACTGCAATAGATTTTGGGTCCCATTGTTTATCCAAGCTCTAGTTACATGCAATGTTCCCTATAAGCTGCAATTGTCTGAAAGTCACCAGACAAGCCCTGTGCATTTTTGGCTGGTTCAGTTACCACATATGCATAGCTTTATGGAAAAAAAATCAATGGGCTGTGCACTTAAATACATCATACGTGCTCTCTAAAAGATAAAATCAGAGGGAATGCTGACTTTGTCACACATTGTCATATTAGTGAGCATTAACTTCCTTGCTTCTTATTCTTGCTTTGCCCTATTGACAACTTGTTTATATCTCAAATGCCCTTTATGCATTCATACTAGAGAATGTTAACATAGCTTGTATTTTGGTGAATATTTGAATGCTGAATCTTTGACGTCTGCCCTTTGTTTCCACTGAAATCTTTGTGCAATCCCAGCGAGATGATTATCAAGACGCTTTGAAGCGTCTTCTTCCATCATGACACTTAGAATAAAGAAAACATATTTTAAAAGTTTATGACAGATTCTTTGAACTCAATACTGCAGAAAACCTAAGAGATTATAAAGGACATTGTGGTGAAATTGTTGAGGTAAACAAGGAGAAGATGTGCAAGTTAAATCAAAGAAAACTCCAAAATAATTATAAGTACAGAATGACCAAGGGAATAGTTAGAGAATTATCTGTGGCAGGCCATATTGTAAGAGCAACATGTGCAATGAGATGGAAGAGTTTGTAATGGCTCTCAACAAGCACTTTTTTCATCTGCTTTCACAAAGGAGAGTTATAATACAGAGATTGCAATCAGACTATGATTTAATCAGTGAAAATATCACTATGAGAGCAGAAATTATTAAGGGGTGTAAATCTTTGAAAATAGATAAAGCCCCAAGCATAGGTGAACTAAATTTTGGCTGTTAAAGGAAGCAAGCAAAACAATAGCATGGGCTGTGGCCGTCATTTTCTGACCCTGTGTGTTTATAGATATAGTGCAGTGCTGTGTGACTGATTTGAATTTGTTGATGAGATATCAAGGAAGATCAATGAAGGTAATACATTTGCTGCATTCTTTAGGAAAGCCTTAATGTCATGGATGGCATGCTGGTTATTAAAGTAAAGGCTCGTGTGATCCAAGGCAAGTGGTAACTTGGATAAAAAGCAGTTCAAACACAGGTCGCAAGGGGTAATGGCTGGTGGATGTTTTTGTTGTCATAAGTCTATTTCCTGTGAGGTTCTGCAGGGCTCAGTACGCAGGTCACTCTTATTTACATCAATGAGTTGGACCTGAATGTTTGGTGTTATGATCCCTACTGATATTATTACTGGACAATTGAGATCCCAGACTGAAATCTGTCACGATAACTTTTTGTTTGGTTTTTAAGGTGGTGGTGTCTCATTAAAACATAAGCACACAATGCTGTAAATTTCGTATTTTAACAATAAAACAAATGTTAAGTCTGCAATAAAGATAAAAAGAATAAACGAAACTGTATAATGCCAAAAGCAGCCGTGACAGTATTCAAACACCAGTTTTAGACAGGTTTTAACTTAGCTGTGCTTCAATTCTGGATCACGAGAATCTGATAGCCTCTTCCTTAATTTATCATACAACTGAACATAAACTTCCTCAGCTTTGAATAACCCTTTCAGAGTTTTAAGAAAACATTTTTGGCCTGGAACATTTAAACAAAACTCTTTACACTGAAGTAACCTAAATTAACAATTCTAAATGAAATTTTCCCTTTCTCAGAAGCAATCTGCTTTACACGTGTAGCTTGAGCCAAGTACCTGGCAGAAACTGAAACTAATAAACTATTTTCCAAGCTAAGTCAAAGCTATGTGGTGATAGAAGAATTCTCCCTGGTGTTTGAGTACTGTCATGGATGTTTTTGAGATTAGTGGAACTGTAGATTTAATGAGAGATAGTAAGAACTGCTGATGCTGGAGTCAGAGATAACACAGTGTGGAGCTAGAGGAACACAGCAGGCTAGGAAGCATGAGAGGAGCAGGAAAGCTGATGTTTCGGGCCAGGACCCTTCATCAGAAATGGGTTTTGAAGAAGGGCCCCAACCCGAAATGTCAGCATTCTGGTCCTCTAGTGCTGCCTGGTTGGCTGTGTTCCTCCAGCTGTAAACTGTGTGGTCTATGGACATACCGTGTGTTTTTCCCTTAAGCACAAAACAATAATTCCATAATCTTCTAACTGGAAGTTTAATGTGTTATACTGTTTCCTTTGTTCACTTTTAAACTCTCTCAATGTAGACAAAAAACCTATTACTCTCCAAGTAATCTTTCTTTCACATTGTGTTTGAAGCCAAATCACCGGCTGCATTAACATTTATAAATTAATTATTAAACCCTGTAATACATGCATAAAAGCTGTCGGCCACTGGTTCAAAATTTAGAAATCCAAAAATAAATGATATTCAATATATATGTGCATAAATCACACTTCTTGTATCACATTGGATACGAATGAGGAGTTTGCAGATGATACAAAAGTTGGGTTTGTATTTAATGAAAGAAAGTATAGAGTGCAGATGTCAATGGACTAGTCAGGTAAGTTGAAGTTTCAATGCAGAGAAAAATGAAGTAATAGCAACATAGGAACACGAGCAGGCCATTCAGCCCCTTGAACTATTCAATGAGATCATGGCTGATCTGTGGCCTGACTCCATATTCCTGTCTTTGGCCCATATCCCTTAATGCTTGCGCTTAACATGAAATTATCTTAGAGTTAAAATTAACAATAGGTCTGTCTTTAGCTGAAGAGGGTTCCAAACCTCCGCCACCGTTTGTGTGTAGAAAGGCTTCCTGATATCTCTTCTGAACTGTCTGGCCCTAATTTTTGGCTTCATGGCTATAGAATCTCCAACAAATGGTAATAATTCATCTTTATCAATCCTGTCTTTTCCACTTATTATAAGAACATGAGAAACAGGAGCAGGAGTGGGCTCTCTGTCGCCTACTCTGCCATTCAACATGATCATGGCTGATCTTTTCATGGACTCAGCTCCATTCACCCAGCCAAAACATTCAATGAGGTAGCCTCAACTGCTTCATGGGCAGAGAATTCCACAGTCTTGGTATCATTCTTGTAAACCTGCAATTTACTCGCTCCAAGGTCAATATAGCCTTCCTATGGCAGGGTGCCCAGATCTGCTCACAGTGCTGCAAGTGAAGCTTTTATGCTAGGACTAACAAGGCATTGTATTGTACAATAAATGGTAGGATAAATGAGAAATCTACAGGAACAGAGGCACCTTGGAATGCATGTCTGTCGATTTTGAAATGAAACAGGGCAGGCAGATGGAGTGGCCAAGAAGGTATAAGGGACAATTTCCTTCATTAGCCGAGATGTTGAATATAACAGCAGGAAGGTTAAGCTGAAACTGCATTCAACAAGCAATTAGGCCACATCCTGATTTGCCACTTATTTTTGGTCAGCCCGCTGAAAGAAAGATATCATAGTGTTAGACGGACCGCAGAGCAATAGACAGAAATGTTGGTTAGATAGGAAAATTTTACTGTTGAGAAAAGATTGAACAGACGAAGACTGTTACTTTGGAAGGTCGCTTGCTGAGAGGAGATCGAGTTGAAGTCCATAAATGCGAGAAAAGTCCAGACTGAGTAATTAGAAAGGCCACATTACTTTTAAGTTAAGAGACTATAACCAAAGGCAATAGATTTAGGACGTCAAAAGTTCGGAATGAATTTGTGGAAAAATTCTTTCTCTCCCAAGGTATCAGTGACCTACTGCCTACTGGGTGGGAGATGCCGAAACACTCATAACGTTTAATATTACTCAGATACACGTTTGGTATGATAAAGCCTACAAGGTTTCAGACCAAGAGCAGAAAGTGGGATTAGACTGGATAGCTACTTGCTGGATAGCATTGACTTGATGGGTCAAATAGACATCTTCCATACTGTAAACGTTCTTGATTCCCGTGATTCTAATAATTTATTTATCTGTTAATACCAATCAGCAGTGATGTTTGCAACAGACCTATCTGCCTTTATTGACGAGAAGGTTAAAGGTTTGCAGTCGAAATCTTCAGAAAATGTCTGTTTGAATGATCAAGAAAGATATTTACATTCTAAACATATCCTGGCATTACAATGCTAATGTGCAGTTCTTCTAAAATTTACAATTAATGATTAATATTTTTAGTAACTTGTTCATTTTCAATTGATTAAATGCAAAATAAGAGAAAATGAAATTACATTTCATTCCGAGTAACATATTCATCCTACGTCTTATTGTTTAAAATGTGTATTTAATTTGTATTATCTCAAAACTGCTTAGACTGAATGGGTCAGGTAGGTAATTCCTTAAGTTTGAAAGTGAAATTATTTTGTCAACAAATAACAACATTAAATAATATATACTGCAATGTTAGATCAGTACCAAATAGTTTTGGCTTTGAAATAATGCGAAACAAGGCCTTGCCAGATTCTTAAGCAAAACAAACTGAGACTTCCCCAGAGTCATATTTTCACACGCTGCTTTAGTTTAACACCGTATGAAGTGTAAATCTAATTCAGCATTAAATCTGCAACTTCTGTAGAAAACCTCCTTCAGTCTTTGCAAACCCACCTGACCATTATTTATTGACTTGCAGTGCAGAAATTCTCACCAACTTGTTCCATAAATGCACTCAAAAACCTGGCCATCGGAGAGTACTGAGTATCCAGACAGGCACAGTTGGACAGAATCTGCAGTTGGACAAATGCAGTGTCACCCACAGTATACACCACTGGCTGAACACGCAGAGAACTGCTCAGCTTCAGAGGGCTTGGACATCCTTCCACCTGAATGCGTAACTTCATTGGCTGTAAAGCATTTTGAGATGTCTGGTGGTCATAAACTGCACTATACAAATGCAGGTCTTTCTTTTTACTGTTTCACTTTGTTTAAGCACATATTCCTTTAGCATATTGCTTTATATTAATTGTGGGGTAGCTTTCTGGATTTTGGCTTCAGGTGCGTTGTGATTCTCTACTCCTTATGATTGCTGAACCTTCCTGGGCATGTCAGAAGGCAAAATCGTCCGTTTGATGTTGCTCTCTGTTCTTGCCAGTATGAACTATCTGATTCTGCTGTTAAGAAAGAGAGTGCATTATAAATCTACAGGCATGGTTATTTATTTAATTTAGGTATTGTATTGCTGTTATATAATATACTAATCACTCTTCACGAACAGAATAGTGCATTGATTTGCAGTGGTGAAAATGTTCAACCAGAATATTCATCCAATGGTCTTCATGCTGAAATATTGCTGTTCTCGCTGACGGTGCTCCCACGCTGGGTGCTAAGCAGGGAATTCTGCCGTTTCACTGCCATGGAGGCCCAGCTTACAAATGGGTCTCCTAAATCATGAAGCTTTTAAAAAATGCATATTTAGTTTGAGTTTTATTTGAATTAGGAAAGTGAAATGTGTGAGCTTGTGATCAGGGTTGCCACACTTGCAGTTAAATATCAAAACCAGGTGTAGAGCTGGATGAACACAGCAGGCCAAGCAGCATCAGAAAGCTTCCTGCTCCTCTGATGCTGCTCGGCCTGCTGTGTTCATCGAGCTCTACACCTTGTTATCTCAGATTCTCTAGCATCGGCAGTTCCTACTATCTCTGAAATATCAAAGCCAGTCAGTCGAAAGAGCCATCGAGTTTGAGTGGGTGTTAAGAAGAATGGAATTTCTTGGCATTTCTATTCAGAATACAGTGACATCCCCGATGAAAATGTAGGTTCGGGAATTTTAGGGTGTGGGACATTTTGTGTGACTGTTAGGCAGTCAGGTAGTGGAAGCCTTGAAGATGTGAAGATGTTCACACCTTGGGGGTTATTCCACTCGTACATTGTACTCGTGATCTGTGACAACATAGAGACGGTCTGCAGGGAAGACAGCTATAGTGCAGGCTAAAGGTTCTATTCAGAGCAGATTTGGAATATTGTGAGCAATTTTGTTTCTATGGAAGGATGTTCTGGCCTTGAGGGGGCCAGAGGAGTTTCACAAGAATGATCCCAGGAGTTAAGGGGTTCATATATGAGGAGCAGTTGAGGACTTTGGGTCTGCACTGAGTGGAATTTAAAAGGATGAGGGGTGGCTCTCATTGATACTTACAGAATACTGTAGCCCTGGATAGAGTGGGTGTGGTAGGCGAGACTAGGGCCCAAAGGCACATTCTCAGAGTGAAGGGATGACCCTTCAGAACTGAGATGAGGAGCAATTCCTTTAGCCAGAGGGTGTTGAATCTGTGGAAATCATTGCCGCAAAAGGTTGGAGAGCCAAGTCATTGAGTGTATTTAAGACAGAGGTTTATATATACTTGGTTGGAAGGGGGTTCAAGAGAACGCAGGAGAATGGGGTTAAGAAGCATATCCGCCATGACTGAATGGAGGAGTTGACTTGATGGGCCAAATAGCCTAATTGTCCTATAGCTAATGATTTTATGACTCAGAAGAGTGCCCCAGGTGGTGGAGAGGGGATGAGCAGAAAGGTGGTAGTGATTAAGGATTCTATAATGCAGGGTAGTAGACAGCACACTTTGCAACCATGAGGAAGAGTTTTGCACATTTTGTTGACCCAGTATCAACTCTGAATGTGCTTGGAGAGGAGTTTGGAAAGGGACGGATGGGAAAGGGTCTTTTGGTGTGCTGTGCCCCATATTGGAACAAATAACACAGATAGGAACGGGGGAGATGTCCCTCAAAGTAACATCAGGAATTACAAAGTAAATTAAGGCATAGGAATGCAAAGGTAATAATTTCTGGATTATTGCTCAAGCACATGCAAAATTGGCTAAGAGATAACAATTAGCACTTAGAATCATAAATCCTCGAACACCCACAGTGTAGAAGCAGGCCATTCGGCCCATTGACTCCACACTGACCTTTGGAAAAACAACCCACCCAGACTCACTCCCCTATCCATCGCGGTAACGCTGCATATCCCATGGCTCATCCACTTAGTCAGCACATCTTTGGACATTATGGGCAATTATTCATGGTCAATCTGCCTAACCTGCACATCTTTAGACTGGCTGAAAAAAATGCTGGTTGGGGAAGGGATTCTTGTTCATGGGGAAAAGCATCTGAACTGCACTAGGAAGGAGCGAGACTGTTAGGATAAACTCACCTGAACCTGGGCAAAACCAATAACTTACTCAAAAATGATAATAAAGGTGATGACAACGGCTTGAAACCTTGTGGGGTTGGAGGTAGTGGTGGAATCTATATGAAAGGGATAAGGTTAAGTATGAAGTAAACAGGAAAGGAGAAATTCATTCAAGGCAATGGGACAAGAGGCTGGAGAGTGGGACTGGTGTAGATTTACAGTAATTTTATCGTTGCAGACTTGATGGGCTAATGCGTATCTTCTGTATTTATTAATTTATGGTTTATGATTCATTTCTCACGCATGTTTGTGCATTTCTTTCTCCATCTCCCTTCAACGATTAAGTGGTCTTTAAACAACCCTGTGCCTGATCCCGTCTCAGTTCATCCCTATTCACTAGGATTCTATTTGTATCTTATTGATGGCCGTGTCACTATTTTTATACATTGTTAACTCTAGTTACTACAATTAGTCTACCACCCTTTTTATGCCTCTCTATTCTTTCTCAAAATGTTATTCTCTGCAATATTTACTGCCAAAGCTTAATATTTCTGTAGTTATGTCTTGGTGATCTGATTGTTATCTGATCCTTTACAGCACATTACCTCCTTAAGTTCCTTTGCTTTATTACAGACACAGTATGCATCGGTATTTCAGAAGAATTGGTCTTTTGGAATTTCACAGTACAGAAGGAGGCCATTCGACCAATTTTGTCTGTACCAGTTCCCGAAAGAGGTACCCAACTAATCCCATTCTCCGGCTGTATCTCCGTGGCCCTCTGAATTCATCACTTTCAAATACCTTTAGGCTCCTGTTTCATAACTTGAGTTGTTCCCTAGAAGCTTGTAATCCCCACTTTGCTTTGTCCCTCACTGTGCTGTTTTCGTCATAGTTAATCTCATCCCTTTTTTGCATAGATTCCTCCTCTCATCCCTCATCCCCCATAACAATTAGCCATTGCCTTTTTTTAAATCATTTTTTTGTAAATCTCATTTGTTTTGCTCTGATTCAGGTAGAACTTCCTAACAAATTAGCTCCTTCCCATCCCAGTTTTGGTTCTATTGTTCCATGAGCAAGAATCCCTTTTTCCCAAATTAGCTTTTTTAGCCAAATGCTGGGTCATACAATTTGTTAGCCCAATGCCAATGACATTTCAAGTGCTCATCCAAGCGCTTTTTAAAGACTGTCCAGGCAGCTGCTACCTTCTACACTAAATTTATTTTCTTAAATCCTGTCTATATCCCTTGCCTTTCATCTTAAAATTATGCTGCCTTATTATTGATCCTTCAACTAGGGGTTCACCTGCTGCTTTCGATCCACCCTGCCCATGCCTTTCAGAATCCTATACGTAATCAGGTCCTCTCTCGGTCTCTAATGCTCGAGGAAACATAACCTGAGTTTATCCCACCTTTCTTCACAGCTAAAATATTCCATCCCAGGTAACATCCTGGTGAGTTTCCTCTGCACCTGCTCCTTTGCCATCATATCCTTCCTGTGGTGTGACGACCGGAACGATACACAGTACCCCAGTTGTGGCCTAACCAAAGCCCTGTACAGCTCCAACATAACCTCTCCTGCTTTTATAATCCAAGCCACAACTGATAAATGCAAATGTTCCGAATGCCTTCTTATCTTCCCTATTGACCTGTCCTGCTATCTTCAGGGATCTGTAGATGAGCATCCCAAGATCCTGCAGTTCCTCTGAGTTTCCCAGTGTCCTGGATTTACTACGTGCCGACTTGTCTTGATTTTGTTTTGCAACGTACACCTCCTCACATTTATTATGGTTACATTTCATCTGTGACTGATCTGCTCATGTGGACTACCTGTCTATGTCCTCCTGTAAACTAATACCTTCTTCATCACTGTTAACCACCTGATAAATGTAAATGTCATTCACAAACTTACTTATTTCCACCCCAAATCCTTTTCTTCTACACAGTCTATATTTTTACAAACAATAAAGGACCCAGCACTGGTCCCTCTGGTATACTGCAGAGCATTGGCCTTCAGTCATTCAACCTACTACCACCACCCCCTGTTCCAGTCACTAAACCAATTGCCGATCCAACTTGCTTTGCCTTCTTTGCCAATCTCCTATGTGGGATCCTGTCAAAGGCTTAGCTGAAATTCATGTGGACAACAAAAGCCACACTCCCCTCCTCAACACTCCTAGTTGCCTCCTTGAAAAATTCAATCAAATTTGTTAGGCATGACCTCCGGCTGAGAAAATAGTGCTGACTATCCCTAATCAAACATTACCTCTCCTAGTGGAGGTTAACTTTCTCCATCAGAATTTACTTCAATAGTTTTCTCTCACACCAATGTGAGACCCAATGGTTTGTAATTCCCTTGTTTATCTCTGCCGTGTTTATTGAGAAGTGAAACAACATTAGTCGGTCTCTGGTCTTTTGACACCTCTACTGTGGCCAGAGTGGCATTAAAAACTTGAATCAGAACCCCTGCAATTTCTTCCTTCATCTCCCATGGCAGCGTGGGATACAACTCTTCTGGACATGGGTGATTGTCCAGTTTTAAGGCCCTCAAAACCTCTTCATTCCCTATGTCAAATTGCTCAAAAACCTCACAGTTCCTGTTCCCAAATTCAATAATTACGGTCCTTTTTCTGCCAAGTGAAGACAGAAGTGAAGAATGCATTTAGCTATCTAATAATCTTTCCCTGGTTCACACACACACACACACACACACACACACACACACACACACACACACACACACACACACACACACACACACACACCCGTCGTGATACCTCAGGACTCTTCCAAATCTTACCTTCCAGTGTTCTTTTCATGCCCCCGCTTTCGCTGTCCTAATTATTTTCTTGGGTTCCCGACAACACTTTCTATATTTCACTACAGCCTCCATTGATTTGCTGCCCTCATACCTGTTAAAAACCTCTCTTTTCGTCCTTATCCAGACCTGAATATTCCTCGACATTCAGAGTTCTGTGAGCTTGTCGCTCCTACATTTTACTCTAAAGGGACCTGTACTCTCTCCAGCTACTCTTCAAACACCATCTTGACCAAATCCCAACACTTCTGTTGTGGATTTACCCAGAGGTTCCTGCTCTACTTTGGCCAGATCCTGCCTTATTTTAACAGAAGTGGCACAATAAGCATGGGGAATCTTATTCCTGTTTTTAGAAGAATGCAATTGTTCTTGGCATGTGACCATCACTAGCAAGGCCAACACGATTCATCCCTGGTTGCCCGTGAGAAAGTGGTAGTGATGGAGGGATGCCTGCAATGATGTTAGAGAGGGCTTCCTGGATTTTGATCAATTACAGTGAAGGAGCAATGATTTGGCTGGAAGTCAGGATTATTCCCAGAAGTCTGCTGCCCTTGTTTATCCAGGTGTTGGAGGCCAAGGATTTGGAAGGTGCTGTTGAAGGAGCCTTGATGGGTTGCTGTAGGTGGCACACACTGCTGCAACTGTGTGTTGAAGGTGGAATCACAGAATCCCGACAGTGCAGAAATATACAATTCTGCCCTGTCGAGTCTGCACCAACCCTCTGGAGAGCATGCCACCTAGACCCTGCGCCCCACCCCACCCTCTATCCCTACATTTTCTGAGGCTAATCCACAAGCACATCCCTGGACACTATGGGCAATTTATTATGGCCAATCCATCTAACCTGTACATCTTTGGACTGTGGGAGGAAACCGGAGCACCCGGAGGATATCTAAGTAGACACGGGGAGAACATGCAAGCTCCACACAAACTGTTGGCCAAGTCTAGGATTGGACCCAGATCCCTGGTGCTCTGAGGCAGCAGTGCTAACCAATGAGCTGCTGTCCCACTCTATGGAGGGAGTGAATGTTTTCATTGGTGGATGGGTGTCATCTGGTTATTAAGTTAGATGGATGTGGGTACAAAATGGATTTACAAGGATAACATCTGGACAGCGAAATTATAGCCAGCATTGGAGGACAAACAGGCTGGGCTTATTTCTTTCTTTCACAATAGAGGCTAAGGGTGTCTGTAAGTCTACGCAAGTTTTCAGCTGAGTAGACACAATGTTTGCCTAATCACTTGTCTCAAAAGAGCTATGCTGGTAACCCGAAAATAATAAAATTATCAGGAAATCAAAATGGGAATTCAGATGAAATATCTTTACCCAGAGATTGGGAAGAATGTGGAATCTGGGGAATGGGGAATGTAAATATTTTAAATAATTTCAATAAACGGCAGATGCTATATGAGGAAGAAGAAAGTGGATCAAGGAGTGGAGCACAAATGCAGGTCAGAATCAGTTAGCTTGCAAAAATGATTCCAAGCAATCCTAAAATAAAATAATTGGAAATGTAATTTATTGCGCTGTTAAATTGCCTCGGAACTTGTTCTTATTTTAAAGGGATTCTTTTTGACATTTGCAATGAAGTTGTAAGACTGAAATAATCTGGGAATTTTGACTGATTTATTCACATGTTCCCATCAGAAACGATGCATTACTTGTGAAGACTGTTTGATATTTCCAAAGCGGAAAATAACAGTCAGCATGCCAATGAATAAAGTGACTTTGATTCCAAAACAGAAAACGAAACAGTTATAACAAGATGGCATGTTACAAGCGAAAATTGAAAATGAAACAATCTGTGTAAAACATTTGCTGAAGCATCATTACTAAGTTTTAAAATGAAACTGAAAGATCTGATTTGAATCAAATGAGTGAACTGAAATGAAATATGAATAATATCAGTCAGAACCTCTTCGCTGAAGTGAAAATACTAGGAAAGCAAGGATGGAGCAAAGGATCAAACTGCGCAATCATTTCTGTCTGCTATCGGCAGCATTGAACTGAGAAGTTTATAAATGAGCTGCAAGAAATTAATATTGCAACGAATAATTTGTTACGATGGAAAGTTGGCATTCATCTTTTGAGAATGCAGTATCACTTTTGTACTGAAAAATTACATTTTAATGTGAACAAATGTTTCCAGTCTAATAAGATGGTAATTTCTGCGCAACATTCAAAGTCGTACCTTCAAGAAATGCTGATGATAACAGTGAAGACAGGAATATTCTCATAAATGTCACATCAGGGGTTATTGTTGCAGAGTCCATGCACATCTAGGATTGAGAGACAGTGAGACGAACAAACCTTCCACCAAGTCCAGGGTCAGCGGCAAACTTCAGCAGCTACCAAACTGTCTCCACATGATCAAAACCACGACTGAAAATTCCGGCAAGATGTGGGAAAGTTACAGGAGACACAGAGATGATTGTCCAAGGTGCCATTTCCTCCTAGTGAGAGAGATATGGTGCCACCACTAAATCGGGATGCCCGAGGATGTCGCCATCACAGAATAACGTCAGCTGCTGGAGGGGGATTTGTGACCTGAAGGGATGTATGATCATCCTGTCACACTGGTTGTCATGGTGATCACTACACTAAATTTCTACGCGGCTTCCAAGGATCCATTGGTAACCTGTGCAGGCTCTGTCAATCTTCAAATGCATCAAAGTTGTTACTGATGCAACTTGTGCAGTGTTTCAATGCTTCATCACCTTTCCCTGTGGCAAAGTCAGTGCTACAGTCCGAGCAGTAGGCTTTACCAATGTAGCTGGCTTCTCCCAGGTGCTGGGCACTGTACTGCATTCACACGTTGTGTTGAGAGTGCCATACCTTAATGTGGCTGACTTCGTCAACAGGAGAGGGTTTCATTTGGCCAATGCACAAGTCACCCATGATCACTGGTATGACATCTTAATGATCTGCATCAGTTACCCTGGAAGCTGCTGTGTTGCCTGTGCCCTTGAGAATTCTCATTTTCCTGCTTCATTTCAGGGGCCAGCAGCTGTGCAGGGATGGTTACTGGGGTCCAAGGTCAACCTTCGATAACCGTGGCTGGAGAATGTATCACACAACTCCCTGACTGAGGCCAAGTGTAGATACAGTGCAGCCCCTTGCCTGTAGGGTGGTCATGGAACAGATGGTAGACTTCTTGAAGATTATGTTCTGATGCTTGGATTTGTCTGCGGGGCCATGCATAATATCGGGGTGTAGGTGGTGCTTGCATTATGTTACAGACAGAGTGTGCTGCTTAATCCTTGCATGCTATATCATGCACAATTGCAGCAGGCAAAGATGGGATGTGACAGTTGCTGAGGAGCTGTGAGAGTGGCAGGAGAAGGATGAGGACGTTGGGAAGGAGGAACATCATAATAGAATGGTGCACCATTAGGCGTGATAAGCCAGACATGTCTGAACTGAGACTCAGTTCCAGTAGATATGAGTTGGGTGAGCTCATCATTCATTCACTGTAAATTTGTTGTTGTTCGAATAGCAAGAAGCAAGTAATATCAGAAGCAAATGCATTTTCTTTGTTTCTTCTTATTTTCTTTATTTTCCTGTTGTTTTATAAAATTTAACATTGAAAACTGTTTGAAGGTTTCCACATTGAACATTGACATGATGTAATGTTATCATTGGCATTAGGGAAAGAGTAGGGATGGATAGTCTGTGTAGCTTCATTCTTGTAGATCTAGTTACAATGTCAGTCCATCAGATATGGGATGGTTTGAAGTGCCAATATGTTTATGAATGTGATTTTGTATTTAAAGTGAAGTGCAACCTGTCTGCCCTCGGAAATCGAGATAATAAGATGCAGAGCTGGATGATGACAGCAGGCCAAGCAGCATCAGAGGAGCAGGAAAGCTGATGTTTTGGGTCAAGACCCTTCTTCAGAAATGGGGGAGGGGAAGGTGATTCTGAAATAAACTGGGAGAGAGGGAGAGGTGGATAAAAGATGGATAGAGGAGAAGATAGGTGGAGAGGAGATAGACAGGTCAAAGAGGCAGGGATGGAACCAGTAAAGGTGAGTGTAGGTGGGGAGGTAGGGAGGGGATAGGTCAGTCTAGGGAGGACAGACAGGTCAAGGGAGCGGGATGAGGCTAGTAGGTAGGACTCGTCCGCTCCTCAGTCCCCACCAGCCCCAGCACCGCTTGCACTTTTCCCTACAACTGCAGGAAGTGCTACACCTGCCCGTACACCTCCCCCCTCACCCCCATCCCAGACTCCAAGACAACCCACCACATCAAACAGATGTTCACCTGCACAGCTGCTAATGTGGTATAGTGTATCCGCTATTCCCAATGAGGCCTCCTCTACACCAGGGAAACAAAGCCGAGTCTTGGGGACTGATTTGTGGAACACCTACGCTTGGTTTGCAACAAACAATTGCAACTCCCAGTTGCGAACCATTTCAACTCCCCCTTCCACTCCTTGAGCGACATATCCATCCTGGCCCTCCTGCAGTGCCACAACGATGCCACCCAAAGGTTGCAGGAACAGCAACTCATATTTCACTTGGGAACCCTGCAGCCCAATGATATCAATGTGGACTTCAAAATCTCCCCTCCCCCTACCACATCCCAAAACCAGCCCAGCTCGTCCCTGCCTCCCTAACCTGTTCTTCCTCCCACCTATCCCTTCCTCCCACTTCAAGCCCACCCCCATCTCCTACTTACTAGGCTTATCCCGCCTCCTCGACCAGTCTGTCCTCCCTGGACCGACCTAGCCCGTCCCTAACTCACCTTTACTGGCTCCTCCTTGACCCATCTGTCTCCTCTCCACCTATCTTCTATCCCCCTTCCCCTCTCTCCAGATTTATTTCAGAACACCTTTCCCCTCCCCCATTTCTGAAGAAGGGTCCAGACCCAAAACATCAGCCTTCCTGCTCCTCTGATGCTGCTTGGCCTGCTGTGTTCATCCAGCTCTACACCTTGTTATTTCAAATTCTCCAGCATCAGCAGTTCCTACTATCTCTGCCCTTGGAAACCTTTCGTTTTCATTTTCCTCCCCCTGTAGCTACTGCTCAAAGCTGTTACTGGATGGCAATGTTTGACCTGGTACACATCTGTGCTTTAAACATTACATTGGCAGCAGGAAGCCTGGAACATCCTGGTAGTGCAGAGCACTTCCTCCTCTGCTTAGCATGAGAACAGCACTGAAGAGATATGGTACATGGTCCTCGAGCTGACAGTGTCGAATCATGTGAGATAACTCTCTGGAGCTTACTGTTTGAAAAACCCCCACCTGAAATTGACACCTCACTGATTTCTGGGAAAATTCAGCCCACAGTTACAGATTACAAACTAACAACCCCATGGTTGCAGTCCAGCTCAATTTATAGGGCATAAGTGTATCCTGAACAAATAAATAATTAACAGATTCCTTCCTCTCTCAAAATAAAAATCAAAGTCTATGTACACAACCAAAAACCTCTATCAAAAACCTCCCAATTCTGTACAAAATATCTCAGTATTGCAAAATATCTCAGTAAATTGATGACAGGCACACATCTGTTTTGTTTTAGAAATTCCCTTCCGTGCGAATTTGTTTCATTCAACTGAGATCAATCCATAACCTTTTCTCGCTCAGACCTTTTATACGGTGAAATTATCACACAGGAACAATTAACTATGGATAGTGAACTGTGAACGTTACATTGTGAAGAATTTTGCCTAAAATATACGGTCCCATATTCACTGCTAAGACAAAAGCCAGTGTTTCAGCGGCCAAAGTACTTTGAATGACCTTTTTAATTCCTTGGCTTCTGTAGATAATTTCCCATTTTCACCTCTAAGAAATATTTTAAAACCAGTTGCCCAGGAATATTTCTCAGGAAGATTAACATGTGAAAAAGACCATTAAAACTGATTACAACAAAAACAAAATCGCTGGAAAAGCTCAGCAGGTCTGACAGCATTTGTGAAGGAGAAAAACAGAGTTAATGTTCTGCGGAAGGGTCAGTGGACCCGAAACGTTAACTCTGTTTTATCCTTCACAGATGCTGCCAGACCTGCTGAGCTTTATCAGCAACTTTGTTTTCGTTCCTGATTTACAGCATCTGGTTCATATTAAAACTGATTCATTTGGTGTTCTTTTAGTCATTAGTGCATGCTCTATATTGGCTGTAAGATATTTGCTTTTGGCTGCATTACCTTAGTAATTGACTCTGACATATCAAAACTAGTATCTGGCCTCGTCTAGATGCACAACCAGTTCAACTGAAACAAATCAATCTTCATAATTATTCTGTTTCATCTTTAAATAGAATAGCTCCTTGTAGGACCCTTATATAGTGAGCTAGAATGGGAGTAATACTCCAAACAGTATTGGAGATAGTGGGAACTGCAGATGCTGGAGAATCTGAGATAACAAGGTGTAGAGCTGGATGAACACCACAGGACAAGCAGCATCTGACGAGCAGGAAAGCTGATGTTTTGGGCCTCGACCAATTGTTGATATTAATTAGTCTAGACCTGCCATTATTAGTATCTAAACCAATATATACAACCACATCATGAGCTCAATTCGCAATCTAAATTCTACTCTCATCTTATTAATAATACGTCTTATAAATTTTGTAGGAAAACTACATAAGGAATTGTCAGCATTGATCATGAAAATATTTGAATTAAAAATAAACTCTCGCAAGATCTGCCTTTTATTGAACATGACTGACTTTCAGAGGAGCAGATCGCACTGAAAAAGTACCACTTCCTAGTAGTATCGCTGCCTCTTCCAACAATTCCAGAAGCTTCTCTCTGAAAACTATCATCCTGCAAAAATGCAGCTTTTACGACAATTATCTATTCTCCCAAAATCATGAGAACATTTCCAGATTACTTTTCCAACTGTAGGCAGTCAAATCTGAAATCTGGACCACTGAGTTGCCTTCAAAACATCTCGTAACCAGCCTAGCTTTATGCTGAGGAATTGTTATGTACCAAGACTGTTTTTAGAAAAATCATCATTTGTGACCAAACAAAAACAGATATTGCCAGAAAAACTCAGCAGGTCTGGCAGCATCTGTGGAGAGAAATCAGAGTTAACATTTTGGGTCAAGTGACTGTTTCTCAGAACTCATGAACAAGCTTGTTTTAGCGGGTATCTAAGGGTACGGTGGCTCAGCTGTTAGCACTGCTGCCTCACGATGCTAGGGATGTGGGTTCGATTCCACCATCGGGCAACTGTCTACGTGGAGTTTGCACGTTCTCCCTGTTCTGTGCAGGTTTTCTCCAGGCACTCTGGTTTCCTCCCACAGTCCAAAGATGTGCAGGTTGGGTGGATTGGCCATGCTAAATTGCTCATAGTGTTCAGGGGTGTGTCGATTAGGTGGGTTATAGGGTGATGGGTCTGGGTTGGATGTTCTGAGGGTTGGTGTGGCCTTGTTGGGCCGAAGGGCCTGTTTCCACACTGTAGGGATTCTTTGATTGACTATGGCACCTCAGTACAATCTGCAGGCCCTCTGTCATTGTTTCATCTCTTTGCTTTGCCCTCCTTAGTTCCTGAGGCACTTAAAGGCAATCTGGCTGAGTAGATGAAAAAGAAGGGTTGAGAGGCATATGGGCCAAATGGGACTAGATTAATTTAGGATATTTGGTTGGCATGGATGAATAAGACCAACGGGTCTGTTTCCATGCTGTACAGCTCTATGACTTTGAGTATAAAGTAAGTAACCAAGATTTCAGGATCACGAAGATATCTGCAATTAATCCTGTTCCACTTGATTCCAGCCATAAATGCTACTTCTTCTTCTGTGACTCTCCAGACTGCTATTTCACAGTCTTCCTTCTTGCAACATCAGAGACCCTTTCTCCAGTACCATTGTTTCCTGACACAAAAAACCACTTCGAAGCACTTGATCTCTGCTTGCACTGCACCTGTATGTTCCCTGTACTTTCATCTTTCATGGGAGGGCGTGCCTAACAAATTTGACTGAGTTTTTTGAGGAGGTGATCAGGTACGTACACGAGGATAGTGCAGTTGGTGTAGCGTGTATTGATTTCAGGAAAGCTTTTGACAAGGTCCCACATAGGAGGTCGACGAAGAAAGTAAAAGCACATGGGATCCAGGGTAACTTGGCAAGATGGATTCAAAATTGGCTAATGATTGGACTCAGAGGGTAGTGGTAGAAGGCTGTTTTTATGAACTGAAGGCCAGTATACAGTGGCATCCAGAGATCAGTGCTGCATCCCTATCGTTCCTGGTATATATAAACAGTATAGATGAGGATGTGGGAGGGAATTTTGCAGATGACACAACGATTCACCAGATAGCTGGTAGTAGGAAGAAGGCCTTGGATTCTAGGAAAATATCAGAGAGTTGGTCAGATGGGAAGATCAGTGGATTTAATAATGATAAGTACAAGATGAATCACTTTGAAAAAAGCGTCAAGACAAAGGAATACTCAATGAATGGTAGGACACCAAGAAGCTCTAAGGAACGGAGGCAACTTGAGACACCTTTTCCACAGATCCCTGAAGACAGGGATGAACTGGGCTGGTTTAGGGATGCAGTAGGGGAAGGGGAGATTTTGAAACTGGTGAAGTCCACATTGATGCCATATGGCTGCAGGGTTCCCAGGCGGAATATGAGTTGCTGTTCCTGCAACCTTCGGGTGGCATCATTGTGGCAGTGCAGGAGGCCCATGATGGACATGTCATCAAGAGAATGGGAGGGGGAGTGGAAATGGTTTGCGACTGGGAGGTGCAGTTGTTTGTTGCGAACTGAGCGGAGGTGCTCTGCAAAGCGGTCCCCAAGCCTCCGCTTGGTTTCCCCAATGTAGAGGAAGCCGCACCGGGTACAGTGGATGCAGTATACCACATTGGCAGATGTGCAGGTGAACCTCTGCTTAATGTGGAATGTCATCTTGGGGCCTGGGATGGGGGTGAGGGAGGAGGTGTGGGGACAAGTGTAGCATCCCTAAACCAGCCCAGTTCATCCCCTCCCCCCACTGCACCACACAACCAGCCCAGCTCTTCCCCCCCACCCACTGCATCCCAAAACCAGTCCAACCTGTCTCTGCCTCCCTAACCGGTTCTTCCTCTCACCCATCCCTTCCTCCCACCCCAAGCCGCACCCCCAGCTACCTACTAACCTCATCCCACCTCCTTGACCTGTCCGTCTTCCCTGGACTGACCTATCCCCTCCCTACCTCTCCACCTACACCCTCTCCACCTATCTTCTTTACTCTCCATCTTCGGTCCGCCTCCCCCTCTCTCCCTATTTATTCCAGTTCCCTCCCCCCATCCCCCTCTCTGATGAAGGGTCTAGGCCCGAAACGTCAGCTTTTGTGCTCCTGAGATCTCACACTGATTACACTTAAATGGATGCCATGACTGTAAAACGTTTCAGTTGATGAGAGGTTATGCGAAGTTCTCTCTCTTTGTTCTTTCCTTTCTCCCATCCCCAATGTGGATCTTCTAGGACCTGAAAAACAGTTGTAACTTGTAAATTTTGATGCCTCGATTCCAGACCTATTGTAGTCAATTCCTTGCAATGGGTTATTTGCAAAACTCAAGCAGTGTGTTACCCTACAAAGGCTTGCATTTTTCCATTTGCGTTTATATCATGTTTCATGACAGTGGAACATTCACAGCACTTAGCCAGTGACATCTTTTCAAGTGTAATCACAATTGTAGTGTTTTCCTGGATTTATGTGGAAATGAAATGATTAAATATTGCTTTTAACTTGAGCTTTCCAATCAACATCCTTATCTAAGTCAATGATTGACAATTTGATTGTTTGATTATTAATAAAGTCCTTCCATTATTTTTGTTTTGAGGAATTGTGTACAAAAGATTGTGAAAATTGACTCATTTTAAAGACTGAGAGATGCATGCACTTTTTAAAGAAAAAGACACCAGAAAGTCACTCAGGGCTTAAAAGTAATTACAGGAAGACACAATTGGGCTAAATAAAGAGCTGGGGCTTTTTAGACTGTGGAACTATTTGGATTTGTTCGCAGAAAAGTCATGTATCTGTGTTGTATCTGTGTTTACAGCTGTCTGGGGTTTTATTGTTTCTTAATGTTGTTTGGAAAAGGTGTTTGGGGCATAGCTTGCTAAGAGAGAAGCCACTTAACTCCTCCTTTCTCACCTTTTTGAGAAAATCCTTTTGAAAGTGCAGTGTGAGAGCTGAAAATTTGATGCAGTAATTCACTTCTCTTCGCTTCTGAGCAAATGGCTTCTGAAAATATCCTAGTGACAAACGCATGTGTCTGGTGACACTCACCAGGCTGAAAGCCATCTGGAATAATCCAAATTATTGTCTTTTTTCTTCAATAATTAACACTTATTTGGCCAAAGTATTTTTAAAAATTGACTTCTGTAGGATATTTTCTTAAACCAGCCAATGTTTCCGTGTGTATGCATGAGTATTTGATCCATTAAAAAGATTCATATGTTCATATTTTTAATCTGATTTGCATCTTTGAGTAAGTATCATTCAATAAACAAAATTATTCATAGAATCCTTGGAGTGTGGAAGCAGACCATTTGGTGTATTGAATCCAAACTGCCCCTTTGAAGGGCATCCCACCCAGACCCACTCCATCCCTGTAACCTTGCATTTCCCATGGTTTAAACCCACGTAGTCTGTACATCCTTGGATGCTGGGTAATTGAGCATGGCCAATCCACCTAATATGTATATCTTTGGATGGTGGGAGGAGACCAATACAGACGCACGTAAAATGTGCAAATTCCACACAGACAGCCACCCAAGGCTAGAATCAAACCCAGATCCCTTGAGGCAGCAGTGGAAACCACCAAGCCACCATAATTGATTGATTATTGATTTAAATGAAGAAATATGATTGAAAGATTTATTTTTAATCTGAAACACATATAATTAAAATTTATAATTGCCTGACATTCCATCACCCAATTATTCACAACTTTAAATATCTTAAAATGTCTTCCCAGTTTCTGATATAGCCAGATAGTTCACACCTTCAGCTTCACTCATGACATCATGAACATTAATACAACATTTGGAGGTGGCCAGCAGATCTTTGAAGTCAAAGTTTTCTATTCACTTCCCTGACATCAAAAACCTCTGATATCTCACAGCTCAACAGCAAGAGAGCCTACACTTCCTCTTACTGATATTGCGAATTTAGGTGTTGGTAGGGGAGATTTTGCTGTTCTACTGCAATTTAGGCTTTTGAGCTGATGCAAGGAGCTGATACTCCTCATTTATTCACGATTGACTCAGTTATTACTTCCCTTTTGTAACTGTGACTTTGATCAGGGGCTGACAGCATGGGATCTCACCAGCAGATCCTAATTTTAAAATGTGGGCACATCTAAGGGTGAGTGATTGCATAGAGAGACAAGTGTTGTTTTCTCTCTACTAAAAGCTGCAAAATGAATCAGCTGGGTGTGGGAAAATGTGCGTTAAATAAAACACAATATTGGATCTCAGTACACCCATGTTATTTGACCAAATGGCAAAATGAATGCTGCAAATGCAATTGATCAAAAGCAAACTCTTTACAATGCCTACCAACCAGGGTCAACTGTGGAATAGTCAGGGCAGAAGTTGGCAATTTGTAAGGCACACTAACAGATAGCCTTGTCAGACAATAGGGCCTGGTCAACAGCCTGGGTTGAATGCCACAGTGTTGCCCATGGACCAGTTTGGTAATTAGTGGCTTCCCAGTGTCAAAGCCTCTCAAAAAAAACACTTTCAGCTTGTTCATACATAAATGAGGCACATGTCTATGGTAGATCACACTGTAACTGTGTAAGAAAACAGACTCTCCTCTAGTTCTCACACTGGTTAATCTGAAATTCGAGACCATTGTTTATCAACCCTTGCAAAATTAATTGCATTTGGCTGCAGCTTGTGTCAAACCGCTGCACCCGGGCTGCGGGTCTGAACTGAAATTCGGCAGTGTTTACCACATTGTCAGTGCTGGGACAGCGCGGGCTGGTGCTGAGCTTAGAGTCTTTTTGTGTCGTTTCCAAGCCGCAATCCCTAAGAACACTACTTTTAAGAAATGTGAGCTTCAGACAGATTTACGTTACCAGCATTACTCACCTGGAGGAGAAAGAAAAGCATTTACTGTAATGTTTTGTGACCTTTCAGCCCACACACGCGGCTCACTGTTCAACTTGCATTGTCCTTTGAGTACAGTGTAAATGGAAATGACAGAATATAAGAGAATACCTTTTTGAGAACAATTTGCCAAGAGGGATCATTTGGGTTGAAAGGTCAAAGAATGAATTTTGGAATAAGGAAAACAAGGTTTGCTTTCACCGGTTTATGTTGTACAAGGTGTCAGTTCTAAAGGTGTTAAGGCTCATATTATATTGGCCTCATCCATTCTACAGATGTCTCACACAGTCTGTGAGAGGAGATAAGATGGATCTGTCCCAACTCCTTAAAGTCCTATTTATTAAACCTGTACAAATGTAGTTGTCCTTTTTGTCATCACATTATAAACCCAAGAACAGTGCCTCCTCCACAGCTACCCTACATTAGTATATCCTCTACCACTAATCACTAGATAGGCCCAAGAGAAAGGAGGATTCTTGACGACGAATTTCCTCAAACACTTATCCAGTACCACGGATAATGGGAACTGCAGATGCTGGAGAATCCGAGATAACAAAGTGTGGAGTTGGATGAACATAGCAGGCCAAGCAGCATCTTAGGAGCACAAAAGCTGACGTTTCAGGCCTAGACCCTTCATCAGAGAGGGTCTAGGCCTGAAACGTCAGCTTTTGTGCTCCTAAGATGCTGCTTGGCCTGCTGTGTTCATCCAGCCCCACATTTTGTTACCCAGTACCGCGGACTGGTAGAAGTGATAGATATCACAGGTATCAGCAGTGGTCGCCGACGAATGCATCACACTTTTTTATAAACAGTAAGCAGTAGCCAGAAAAGGATGAAATGTTTAAAAATCTTGTGTTTTCTGCAATGATTTTTTTTGTTTCTTTTTTTTAGTTGAGCTGCAACACCTGGATGCAACCACGGCCAAGGTCTGGGAAGAACCCAACATCTAATTTTGGATGAACGAAGATGACCCGCAGTTAAGGATGTGGAAAAATGATTGGATTTATGGTCTTCCACATCACCTAGTTGAGTTGAGTGAGAATTTAAAAATACTCTACTGACTTTCAACCCATTGGCAGCCTTGGATTGGAAGTTGGGTATGGGGCCAATTATTGTTCAGAAGAAAATTCTCTTTAATGCATTCGCTGTTTCCAGTGAAAAGCACGAAAGAGGTGAAGACTAAGTCATTCACCCATTGAATTGTGCATTAGCAATCAAATATTTTGATATGTTTTATAAGAAGGATTGGATTTGGTCAGAGCTGATATCTGAGCCAGATATCTAAGAGTGTAAAGGGGCAATCTCCTCTGAACTGTTGATTGTTCTGCCCCAGCCGAGCATTTTTGATGTAGTTTCAGTATAACTGAGACATTTGGCGTTTCCTACAGTCTGTCCTTTGGATTCTCAAGTGACCTTATTTGGATTTGTTGCCTTAAGAGCCAGTGGTGCTGCAGCTCTGTTCCCATGTTCACAATGGATTAGGGTGAGGTACTTTTCTAACCAATCCATGTTATCACACATGACCAGAGCAGGTGGCACTTGAACCCAGGCCTTCTAACCCGGTTACAGACACTACCACTGCACTACAAGGGCCTTCACTGAACTAGGTCTAAACCAGAGGCAGTTGTGGTTGGGATCAGCTGAGGCGAGGTGTTCGTGAGGCTGTGGAGCATCGAGAGTTTCAGAAAGAATTTCAACAGCTGGCTGGGAACAACATTTTTCAATACTTGCCTTTGTCAATGGCCAGTGCTTGCAGAAGCCGGGACTTTACGCCTGACTGCCTCAGTGTGTGTGAAATCACATGGTGCTTCCCACTCTGTCCCTCCATACAGAGGATGGAAGCAGCTTGGAATTCTCAGTGGGGTTAATCTGTCACAGAGACAGCAAAGGAGCCGCCAGCATTGTTTAAGGAGGATACACAGCTCATGTGGGGACTTACCTGGGAAACTGGGATATGAAAGGAGTGGGAGCGTTGAGAGTGCAAGCCAAGGGAGCAGCTGGGAAGGTAAGATTTCTTTACAGAAGCATGCCTCGTGAGCCAGCGACCTTCTCGTCTGGAAGGTGGGAGTGGCAAGAGCACGAGCCGGGAAGTGAACTATTATAGTTAGGCTTTGGCTAAACTCGAAACACTACACGCGTAGTGTCTCCCACCCATCCTCCTCCTCTAACCAAAAAAAAGGACTGTGTGGAGGAGGGTCGAAATGTAAGCTATTTTTTTCCTGTATTCTTTTGGGAGTCTAGAGTAGAAGGGATGGAAGCTAGGGCAATTACATGCTCCGCATGTAGGATGTGGGATGTAAGGGTCACTACTAGTGTCCTTGCTGACTTCACCTGTGAGAAGTGCACCCGAATTCAGCTCCTCACAGACTGCATTAGGGAACTGGAGCTGGAGCTGGTTGAACTCTGGACTATTCGGGAGGCTGAGGGGGTGATAGAGAGGAGCCATAGGGAGGTGGTCACAGCCAAGGTACAGGACAAAGATGACTGTCAGGAGGTGGTAAGGGAATAGGCGTACTGTGCAGGGATCCCCTGTGGCTGTTGCCCTCAGTAGTAAGTATACTGCTTTGTATACTGTTGGGGGGAAGTTGTGTTCTGTACAAGAAGGACAGGTTGTACCTGAACTGGAGGGGCACCAATATCCTGGGCCAGAGGTTTGCTAGACCTCTTTGAGAGGGTTTAAACAGGTTTGGCATGGGGATGGGAACTGAAGCTGCAGATCAGAGGATGGGGTAGCCGGCGTAGAGGCAAATACAGCAAGCTGAGAATCTGTGAGGAAGGATAAGCAGTTGATAGGACAAAGTGGCAGTCAGTGCAACGATTGAGGTGTGTCTATTTTAATGCAAAAAGTGTCAGGAATAAAGGTGACTGACTTAAAGCATGGATCAGTACTTGGAGTTACGATGTTGTGGCCATTATGGAGACTTGGATAACACAGGGGCAGGAATGGTTGTTGGATGTTCCAGGGTATAGATGTTTCAAAAGAAATATGGAGGGAGGTAAAAGAGGTGGAGGAGTGGCATTGCTAATCTGGGATGGTATCATAGCTGCAGAAAGGAAGGTCGTGGAGGAGGGCTTGTCCACTGAGTCAGTATGGGTGGAAAACAGAAACAGGAAAGCAGCAGTCACTTTATTGGGAATTTTCTATCAACACCTCAATAGCAACAAAGGCACAGAGGAACAGATTAGGAGACAGATTTTGGAAAGGTGCAGAAGTAACAGGGTTGTTGTCATGGGTGAGTTCAACTTCCCTAATATAGACTGGAACCTCCTAAGTGCAAATAGTTTGGATGGAGCAGCTTTTGTCAGGTGTATCCAGGAAGGATTTCTGACTCAATATGTGGATAGGCCAACTGGAGGGGAGGCCATATTGGATTTGGTGCTTGGCAAAAAGCCAGGCCAGGTGTCAGATCTCTTGGTGGGTGAGCAATTCGGTGATAGTGATCACCGCTCCCTGACTTTTACAATAGTCATGGAGAGGGATAGGAACAGACGGCGTGGCAAAGTATCTTTACTGGGGAGGGGTCATTACAACGCTATCAGGCAAGCAGTACAAAGGGTAAATTGGGAGCAGATGTTCTCAGAGAAATGCACGACCGAAGTGTGGAGGTTGTTTCAGGAGCAGTTGCTACAAGTACTGGATAGGTTTGTCCCACTGAGGCAAGGCAGGGATGGGAAGGTGAAGGAACCTTGGACAACAAGCCATGTGGAACAACTAGTCAAGAGGAAGAAGGAAGCTTACTTAAGGTTGAGGACACAAGGATCACACAGGGCTCTAGAGGTCTACAAGGTACCAAGAACGAACTGAAGAATGGACTTAGGAGAGCTCGAAGAGGGCATGAGAAAACATTGACAGGTTGGATCAAGGAAAGCCCCCCCCGGTGTTCTGTGCTTATGTGAGAAACAAGAGGATGGCCAGAGTGAGGGTAGGGCTGATCAAGGATAGTGGATGGGACTTGTGCGTGGTGTTGGAGGAGGTGGGGGACGTCCTTAATGAATACTTTGCTTCAGTCTTCACCAGTAGGAGGGACCTTGACGTTTGTGAGGACAGCATGAAGCAGACAGATATGCTTGAACAGGTTGATGTCAGGAAGGAGGATGTGCTAGAAATTTAGAAAAACCTGAGGATAGATAAGTCCCTGGGGCAAGACAGGATACTTCCAAGGTTATTATGGGAAGCGAAGGAAGAGATTTGCTGCCCCTTTGGCAATGATCTTTCCTTCTTCACTATCCATTAGAGTACTAGAGGGTGGCATATGTCCTTCCATTGTTCAAGAAAGGGAATAGGGATAATCCTGGCAATTACAGACCAGTGAGTCTTACTTCTGTAGTGGACAAATTATTGGAGAGGATTCTGAGAGATAATATTTATGATTATTTGGAAAAGCACAGTTTGATTAGAAATAGCCAGCATGGCTTTGAGAAGTGCAGGTCATGCCTCAAATGCCTTACTGAATTATTTGAGGATGTGACAAAATACATGGATGAAGGTAGAGCAGTGGATGTGGTAGATATGGATTTTAGCAAGGCACTTGATAAGGTTCCACATGATAGACTCATTCAGAAAGTGAGATTCAGGGAAATTTGGCAGTCTGAATGCAAAACTGGCTATCCAATAGAAGACAGAGGATGGTAGTTGATGGAAAGTATTCAGCAGGAGTTCGGTGACCAGAGGTGTTCCGCAGGGATCTGTTCTGGGACCTCTGCTCTTTGTCATCTTTATAAATGACTTGGATGAGGAAGTGGAAGGGTGGGTTAGTAAATTTTCTGATGACACAAAGGTTGGTGGAGTTGTGGACAGCATGGAGGGCTGTTGTAAGTTGCCACGGGTCATTGACAGCATGCAGAGCTGGGCAAAGAAGTGGCAGATGGAATTCAACCCAGAAAAGTGTGAAGTGATTCATTGTGGAAGGTTGAATTTGAATGCAGAATACAGGGTTAATGGCAGGATTCTCAGCAGTGTGAAGCAACAGAGAGATCTTAGCGTCCACGTCCATAGATCCCTCAAAGTTGCTCCCTAAGTTGAGAGGGTTGTAAAGAGGACATATGGTGTGTTGGCTTTCATTGGCAGGGGAATTGAGTTTAAGAGCCGCAAGGTTATGCTGCAGCTCTCTAAAACTCTAGTTGGACCACACTTGGAATGTTGTGTTCAGTTCTGGTCACCTCATTATAGGAAAGATGTGGAAGATTTAGAAAGAGTGCAGAGGAGATTTACCAGGATGCAGCCTGGACTGGAAGGCAGGTCTTATGAGGAAAGTTTGAGGGAGTTAGGGCTTTTTTCATTGGAGTGAAGAAGGCTGAGAGGTGACTTGATAGATGTGTACAAGATGATGAGAGGCATAGATAAAGTGGATAGTCAGAGGCTTTTTCCCAGGGCGGAAATAACTGTTACGAGGGGACATAATTTTAGTGATTGGTGGAAGGTATAGGGGAGATGTCAGAGGTAGGTTCTTTACACAGAGGGCGGTAGGCGTGTGGAATGTGCTGCTGGCAGTGGTAGTCGTATCAGATACTTTAGAGACTTTTAAACGACTCTTGGATAGGCACATGGAGGATAGTAAAATGTAGGGCATGCCGGGTAGATTGATCTTGGTAGGATAATAGGTCAGCACAACATCGTGGGCCGAAGGGCCTGTACTGTTCTATGTTCTATGTTAAACTTTAGTGATGGCTCTATCATGACACTTGTTCAACAACTGCATATAAAGTGATCATCAGTAACTTACAAGGTTGCCCTTGTCTGGTTTCTACTAATTGGGCTATCATTCTACCCCTGCTGGTCAATGTGTCCACTCACCTCGGGGCTTCCCCAGGACAGGTCAGAGAGCTTGTGGTCCCTCTTCTTGCCAGATCTATTATTTAACTTTGGGAGTGTGAAGGTTGGAGCCTGAACCATGACAGTTCCTTTGGAGGGATGTTCTTCTATACTGATGGCACAATGAACTGTGAACTTTCTGAAACATTAAGCCCACTCCCCAGTGTTTTTCTGCTTTTTCCATGGGTCACGTTCACCTACCAACCTTAGGAACAGTTGTCTCCCAGTGGGACTTCTGCCAGGCTGTATCTCTCCGCTACTTTATGTTTCTTAATTGGATGCTTCTAAAATGGGCATCACTGAGAAGCTTGCCTTTCTGTGCATCTCTGACCCATGTGGGATCCTACCCTGCATGTGAACCTGATGCCAGAAATATTTTGGGTTAAAGTGGAATCCATCCTTTGACTATGAAGCCTCAGTGACCTCCCACACTTAACAGAAAACTGTCACCTATTGCAAATATCTCCAGCTCTGACCTGGAAGTGGCCCTTGGAAAAAACAAATGAAAAATTTGTTCCCACTATTTTCACAGTTACTGAAAATGTTGTCTTCAGGCTGCTGCATCGTTGCAGCCTTTTTGAGCGCTTTAGATCTATGTGGCCTCCTACCCTGAAAGCCCATTACCCTCTTCTCCTCTTTCTTCCAGCGGTCCTCTCCACTCTGTATGGCCTCTGCTCATTTTTCACCATGATGAATTTCGAGGCAAGTGACTGTTGATACACCCAGAACTGGGAATAATCACTTAGTACAGAAGTGGGAACTATAAGCCCACCTCAGTTGCTGTGAAGCCACTCCCTGCAGTCTTTGGCAACTTCAAGCAATGCAACAACATATCCCAAACTATCTGCCAATCTGCAGCGCCTGATTGGTTTACCTGCTGTTGCCAGGGTGATGAAAACTAATGCTTAACAGCCTGCCTCTGGTAAGACCACTTGCAGGTTAGAATGTGTCAGGAACAAATAACTCTAGCTGTTTTTCTCTCAGTTGTGTCTCCAATGGGCCAGGAAGATTCCAGCTACACAGTCAGCTGGCACAGAGAAGGAGAGGCCAGGGGAAAGATGTGGGGCTTTGTGAGAATTTCAAGCCTCTTCATGGTGCAGGGAGTCGTTGACCATATTACTTTGCTGAAGCCAGTTGCCAGCGCATTGAAACTGGGAGGGGATTGGATCTGGTGTGCCATAATGAAGTATGCAGGTCAATCCCCAACTCCCTGGCCATTGGCCTTCATTCAGCTCCCTGCCATCTGCATTTCAGCTCCTGCAACAAAGCAAAGAAGGATTATCAACCCAACCAGGCAGCTCCTCTGACTGCGTGGACACGTTTGGATGACCACTCCATCCCAACAGTGATTCTGCAACCAGGAACATTACAGAGCAGGCCTCTGGTGTACTGCAACAACATATAGCATTTGCTGAGTCACTCTAGAGAAAACCTGCAATGCTCTCGAGCACATTCTTGAGGGGAGGCAATGGCCTGGTCGTATTATGATTAGATTAGATTTCCTACAGTGTGGAAACAGGACCTTTGACCCAACAAGTCCACACTGCTCTTTGGAGCATCCCACCCAGACCCATCGCCCCTGTAACCCACATACCCCTGAACACTACAGGCATTTCAGCATGGCCAACCCACCTAACTTGCACATCTTTGGACTGTGGGAGGAAACCAGAGCACCCGGAGAAAACCCACGCAGACACAGGGAGAATGTGCAAACTCTGCATGGACAGTTGCCCAAGGCTGGAATTGAACCCGGGTCCCTAGCTCTGTGAGGCTGCAGTGCTAACCACTGAGCCACTGTGCCCACCCACATTATCACTGGCCTGTTAATTCAGAGACCCAGATAGCATTCTTTGGAACCAGGTTCGAATCCTGCCATGGCAGATGGTGGAATCTGTATTCAATAAATATCTGGAATTAAGGATCTAGTGATGACCGTTGTTGATTGTCAGGGGAAAACCCATCTGGTTCACCAATGTCCTTGAGGGAAGGAAACTGCCATCCTTACCTGGTCTGGCCTGTTTGTGACTCCAGGCCCACAGCAAATGTGGTTGACTCTTAACTGCCACCTGGGCAATTAGGGATGGGCAATAAATGATGCCTGGTCAGTGATGCTCTCATCCTGTATATGAATAAAGCAAAAAAAAGTCATGGGCCACGATAACCTCTTCACAGCCTCAATCACTATCATGAAATACTTTCCATGTATTTTAGGTGCCTACCGCCAATCAGCAGAGGGTGAGAAAGGGGAAGTCTGTTAGAAAAACAAGGCAGCGCCTTTCCAGCTGAGCTCAGATTTCAGTATCAGTAAACCTCAACTGCAAATCTCCATTAGCCAGCTTGTCCTCTGTCAGTCACAACAACCCTTGGCGACAAGGTGAAATTAAAATTCATCTTCAACTAAAAATTCCAAAAGCGCATGTTTCAATTAAATGATGCCGCTTCTAACATAAACCTCAACCCATCACGCTGGTGCATTCACTTAGTGCCCACCTTTAGTGCCTGATGCCCCAGTGAGATGCTGTTGCAGTGGCTGGTGGAAGCCTGCTGCCTTTCCAAGAAGGAGAACTGCAGATGGCACATTGAAGGCCCTTCTCTGAACTGCCACCAGCTCAGGCTGGCTGTAAGGGGCCTGGTAGAGTGGCAGCAGTGCCACCTTGAGAGAGGGCAACAGGCTAGTGCTCAAAGGAGACACTGCCCCTCCCCTAGAGTAGCCTCTTGGAAATCCTGGTAACCTGCTGAAGCACAGCATGCTGGAGGCCTGTGTGCAAGCCCCTTTTGAGCAAGAGTATCCAAAGCCAGGATGACAGAAGTCTGAGCTTCCTGGACAGAGGGCTCACCTTGCTTAACCTCACTTTGAGCTTGCACTGACCTTCTGTGCCGCAGTAGAAACGGAGATATCGTCCATGGGATGTTGTGTCCTGTTGGGGCGCGCAAGTATGTGAATGGAGTTGGACACGCTTTCCATGGTGGAAAGGGTGGGCTTCAAGCTCTGCATGAAACCCTCTGCTAAGTGGGTACCAGATTCATCCATGATCCTTAACACTACTCCTTAGTGGGCTTCCCAAATTACAAAGGATTTCCCAGTGCATGCGCAACACAGTCGTGAATTGGGCTTGTGGCGCAGTTGATCCTCTGGAAACATGTTCACCAATTGTAACCACTCACGGCAGATCGTTACACTTTTAGCAGTTCTATATTCAACTCTTCTGGGCTTAACTCCTGCTCACGTATTTCGAGAATGATCTGGCCCCAGCTTCTTCTAAGATTTTGTCTGATGCCCTCCCATGGGGATAGAGCACCTCTCTGCTCCCTTGCTCTTCCTTTACTTTGGCCACCAGCTCCTTAGGCCCTCTTCCTGCTGCCTTGTCATTTTCAGTTTAGCTGGCACATGGTTCAGATAAACACCAATAGGCTTTGAGCCCTTTTCCGGCTGAGGTACAAGTAGGGATTGCCTCCGCCGCCAGCCTACTCATCTACGTCTCTGTGATTCGGAGAGGAATCATTAAGAACTGCACATTTGGGCAGTGAAGTTATAAGTTGTGTGTTGCCTAGCTCAGTCAGTTGCAGAATGAGTTCAGCATCTTCATCAACCACAATGTGCCTTTGCTTCAAGTGGTGCAGCTTGGTTGAGACGCTGCAGGCTGTCTGTATATGGTGTGAGCCTCGTGTAATTTTGTGCCCCTATTGAGGTCTGCGGACAGTCAATGACGTAGTTTGTGCTAGCTGCATACTGAAAGCAGGTTAGTTACCAAGAGGCATAGAGTCTACATGCTGCCTGATTTAGAAGTAATGGCAATAGGTTAGCGAAGCATCACAATCACATGTTTGCTTTTGTGCCTGAACAATGTTTTACTTTCCGATTCTCCTGTACCTAACCTATAGAAGTTCAGGGAACAAAAACATTTCTACATAAAATGATTTCTGACATTTGCACAGATTGAAAATGATCAGCAAAAGAAACAATCAAGGCATGAGAAATGTATTTTCAAACTGCCTGTGATTAGGATCTAGAGCGCGTTGAGTGTGGCAGAGGCAGATTCAATCACTGATTTCAAAAGAAATTGGGCAATTGTGTAAGAAAGAGAAAAGATTGCAGAGGAAAAAGCTATTACTGGCCACAGATGAATTATAATTCCTGCAGAGTCAGCGCAGACACAAATGGGCTAAAAATCTCCTTTGTGCAGTAGCTACAATCTGATTCTATAAACTGATTTGTTCTTAAAATAAAAAATAGTCACTGTATTATCCATGGGGTCCATCCATTCTAATGCATTGGTAATGTCCCTACCTCAAGATCAGAAATTCCATTAGAGTTCCTCATTGAAACTTGCAAACCACAGTAGATCTGTGGAACTCTAATGGAAGTCTGATGTGGCCAGACAGATTGATCATCAACTGTAAGTCCTTCTAACATACCTGATGGATGGTGGTAAGAGTAGGAGAGCTACCTGGGTAAACCATCCTGCAGAAGGCAATGGCAAGGCACTGTTATACTTCGCCCATAAGCATGGAGCAATCCAATAGAAGTCCACATCCCAACCCTCGGAAATGAGGCTGGGAGAAAAGTTGGATAGATTGTATCCATACTATGAATGGAGCTCCATACAATGAATTACTTTTGAATGATGGTGGAATTTTGTTATTGAAGCAAACATGACAGCCACTCCAGTCTATTCATATTCAATAAACATTATTTGGCATGAAATGAATAATGTTTTTTGTAATATACCACAGGTCTTCATACTTCTTTGTTCAAAGAATTCTGCCTAATCTGTTGTTTCGTTTCTTTCCTCTCCGCTACTCTTGAATCTTTTGTCACAGTTTAGAGACTAATAATAACTCAGAATTGTTGAACTCTGTAATAAGGGAAGCACAGTCAAAAGGGCATCTATGTTAATCGTGTTAAATTAATAACTAGGCCTAATCTAGTTTTATCCAGCTACCTTGGTGTAATCAGAGTGTGTGTTTCCTCCCTCCAATTTCCTCCACTTTTGCCTTTGATCGCTTAGAGTTTTGCATAACAATAGCCAGGAATGGGTAAACACTATGCAAGAACATTTTTTTCGACTGTTTTGCTTGTAACGGAAGAGAGAGTGGCACTTTAAAAGGTCAGGCTGTTCTGCGTGGCTTCACAAACCACAACCACGTTTTAAAGAGTTAGTGATTAAACACAACTTTAAAATGAAACTAATCAATTTAAATGTTACAGGCTCCTGTTGTTACTCAGCATCCCTATTATGAGGACTTTGTAATGTTGCTTTAGGTGACGCCCCTGCCAAAATCTTCCCCCCAACAAAAATACAAGTCAAACCACATCCTCCGAAGAACCTTCTCTCACATTTCATCTTATAAGGTACATTTGTTCCAATGAGATTGTATGCATTGTTGTGCTGTGAACAGTTTGATTAAGGAAGAATAGACTGAGTATCGCGATACGCGATGACCTTTTTATCTAACTTTCAGAATTCATGTTGTGCTAAGAGAGACATTTTATTGGCACCTTTGAGTTTGACCTTTGCAGATCTCTTTTAACACTGTACAGCCTTGCAGCATACAATGAGGTAGGGTTGATGGGAAAGCATTGTCGTTTAGTACTTGATGGGAACAAGTGTGAAGCAAAAGTGGTGCAGTTGTCACTCAGTAAGATTTATGTAACTGTTCATTGCACGTGATCTCAATTGAAATTAACAACTCCCATCCATTACTTTATCACTAAGTCTGAATTGTTTACATCTGTAATTACTCAGGAAGTCCAAATGGAAAGGAACATCATTTAGTGTTGAACATTAAAATAAGAGCCATTACTTGTGGCATACATAGGGTACTCCCAGCCTGGGACAGACATTCCTAGGTGTGTTTTTTAAAACCTCATTCCTAGTCAACCTCTTCAGAGAGGGTGTTGCACACCTCTGGAACAGGTTGGAACTTGAATCCAGGACCCCAGTACCAGGCGTAGGGACACTACCACTGTGCCACAAGAGGACTCTCCCTGGGTCTGCATTTTTTTAAATTTAACCTATTTTTCTGATCAACTTCCCAAATAGACCTAAAAGCTACCATGGCAACACTTTGGAGAGGAGTATCACAGATATCCCCTGCAACCTGGCCAATATCTGTCTCCTAATGAACAAAAGCAGGTTAACTGGTCATTCCCCCATTGCTATTGGTGGGAGCTTGCTGTCCATCTTCAGCATTCATACTCTTCGGCGTCAATGCACTGTGGCAGCAGCAGGATGTGCCATCTACAATAACCACTTCGGTGGCTCACCAAGACTTTTCCAACAGCACCTTCCAGACCTGGGACCTCTGCAATTGGTTGCTCCATTTCCTGTATTTCAGCAGTGACCACCATTAAAAGGGTAAGGTTTTAGAAGATGAGTATATTTTAAACTGAGTCCTTTAATTAAAATTGAATAGTGGAGTCGGATATGTGATCTTCTGTTGGTTCTCTGTGGTGATAAGACTGGTTGGACTGCTTTCACACCTAACATAAAGACAGAAGCAGACCTTGTTGGTGACTCTAGACAGAGAGAAAGAGGGAGAGAAAATGGCAGGAAAACAGCAGCTATTGTGGACAGTAGGGAGGAATTTTGTTCTGTGTTCAATGCCAGGCGGAATGCTATTTGGAGCTCATTATCTGGTTGAAGAATTGGACCAAGCAGAAATTTAAGGTCACAAATAGGTTAACCAATAATGTGGCTCGGACAAGAAAGAGCTAGAATAACACTTGCTGCTGAAAGTCAATTTGAAGATTCTCAGATGACTGAGGGAAATTACTTTTGATGGTTTGGAATTCAACAACCCAGCAAAATGTGATGAAGTGAGACCACTGGAAGCTATATATAACCTTAGACTTGATAATGTAAAGACTCCATTTCCGTAGAGAGTGTGATGTAAGTGTATAAAAGCCACGTGGACATTTTGATAATGTTAGCTACTTAAGTGAAAGTTCTCCCTTGAAGTTTACAATGACTATGTAATAATAATTAGTTGATGTTTTTAGTGTATTTATCATAGTTAAAGTCTTGAAAGTGAAAATTTATTGTGTGATTTTTCTTTCAAAATCATTCCTGGGATGTGGTATCACTGGCTGGACCAAGATTTATTGTGCATCCCTAATTGCCCTTCAGGCCCTGGCTTCTCGAAGTGCTGCAGTCCTTGGTACTTAAGGACACCCGCGATAGTGTTAGGAAGGGAGTAGCAGCTTTTTTACCCAACGACAGTAGGATACGGTGATGTAGTTCCAACTCCGGATACTGTGCGACCTTAAGTGCAACTTGCGGGTGATGTTATTCCCTTGCATCTGCTATTCTTGTCCTTCACGTTGGCAGAGGTCCCAGGTCTGGAAGATGCTGTTGGAAAAGTCTTGGTGAGCCACCAAAGTGGTTATTGTAGATGGCACATGCTGCTGCTGTCACAGTGCATTGACGCCGAAGAGTATGAATGCTGAAGATGGAGAGGCTAGTGCCAGGAAAGTGGGTTACTTTGTCCTGGATGACATCTTGAGTTTTGTGGAAGCTGACCCATCCAAGCAAGTGCAGAGAGTATCATCACACTCCTGACTTGTGCCTTGTAGAAATGGCATATAGGCATAGGAGGTGAATTAGCCGTTGTGGAAGTTCTAGCTTCTGATCAGCTGTTGTAGGCCTAATATTTATATGGCTAGTCCAGTTCAGTTTCTCGTCACTGGTAATGCCAAGGATGTTTATAGTGGGTGGGTTCAGTGACTGTAAAGCTGTTAAATATCAAGGAGTGCTGATTACATTTTGAGTCAGTCACTGGTAGTTCAAATTTGCTTTTAAACGTTATTGGTGGTGACAAGGATCCGAATGCAACAAGTACTTCAATGACTGTAAGAGTTTTTGAAGCCGATGGTCATACAGGATACTATATAAATTCAAATATTTATTTTAAAGGTCAAGGATGTGCTATGAAACATGACCTCCCTTTGTGGTTTGACGTGGCTTCTATCCAGTCTGTTTACACATTTGGTCATACATTTGCAAGAAGCAGGACCTGTCAAAGATGTACAACGGAGAATATTGCAGGTTGAGAACATTCAAGAAACTGACAGCAAACGATCTCCAATGCTCGTTGGAAAGTTGCATGAGTCATTAATTGATACGACTTGGGAAAGGATGCTTTGTGATTTCTCAGAACTAATAACAGTGCTACATCTTTTTTATTGAGTTTATTCTAAGTTGTCTTCAGAAAACTATTTCACAGCGAAATGTTTTACATCGATTTCTGGAAACTTCAGTGGAAAATGTTGTCCATTCAAGTTTAATTTAATTTCACCTAAAGAAGGTGCATAGTGCAATGTTCTCTCAGTACACTGTAGTGTCAGTCCAGGTTATGCATTCAATTCATGGAGGTCTACAGCATGGAAACAGACCCTTCAGCCCAACTTGCCCATGCCACGCGGTTTTCACAATTAATCTAGTCCCATTTGCCTGTGCTCGGTCCATATCCCTGTATACCTGCCCCATTCATGTATCTGCCCAAATGTTTCTTAAATGACGAAATTGTACTCACTTCCACCACTATCGCTGGCAGCACATTCTAAACACACACCACCCATTGTGTGAAAAAATTGCCCCTCTGGATCCTTTTATATCTCTCCCCTCTCACATTAAACCTTGGCCCTCTCATTTTAGACCCCCCTACCATGATGAAGAGCTGTCAGCCATCTACCTTATCTACACCTCTCATGATTTTATAGACCTCTGTAAGGCCATTCCTCAGTCTCCTACATTCCAGAGGGAAAAAAATAGTTCCCAGCCTACCCAGCCTCTCCTTATCACTCAACCCTTCTAGTCCAGGCAATTCAGCCCTTTGAGCCTGTTCTGTCATTTGATATGACCATAGCCTCATCTCATCTCATCTCAAAGCCACTTTCCCTCCCCCTCTCAATAACCCTTCAACCCTAGTGCCTGCGTGATTGAGAATTGGGAAATGGACAATCTATTGTTGCTTGCATGGGCTAATCATTTTTTTAAATTTGCTGAGGGGAGGTGGGCAACGCTTGCTGGCCAGTATTTATTACCTGTCCCTAGTTAACCATGAGGTAGTGGTGGTGAGCTGCCTTCTTGAACCATTGCATTCCCCAGTGCCATTAGGGAGGGAATTCCAGGATTACAACCTGGTGACACTGAAGGCACAGGTTAGGGAGTGATTTGGAGGATAGCATGCAGGTGGTGGTGCTCCTATACATCTGCGGTCCTTGTCCTTCTAGATGGAAGTGGTCATGGGTCCAAAAGATACAGTCTAAGGATCTTTGATGAATTTCTGCAGTTGATCCGACACACGTTACACCCTGCTACTAGTAAGCATTGGTGCTGGGGCAACTGGGTGTTTGTGAATATGGGACCAAGCAAGGAGGCTGCTTTGTCATGGTGTCAAGCTTGGAGTATCACATACAGTTCCACTCACTGCATTATAGGAAGCATGTGGAAGCATTGGAAAGGGCGCAGAGGAGATTTAGCAGGATGTTGCCTGGTATGGAGGGAAGGTCTTATGAGGAAAGGCTGAGGGACTTGAGGCTAGAGAGAAGAAGTTTAAGAGGTGACCTAATGGAGACATACGAGATGATTAGAGGATTAGATGGGGTTGACAGTGAGAGCATTTTTCCTCAGACAGTGATGGCTAGGATGAGGGGACATAGCTTTAAATTGAGGGGTGATAGATATAGGACAGATGTCAGAGGTAGGTTCTTTACTCAAAGAGTACTAAAGGCGTGAAATGCCCTGCCTGCAACAGTACTAGACTCGCCAACTTTAAGGGCATTTAAATTGTCATTGGATAAACATATGGATGATAATGGAATAGTGTAGGTTAGATGGGCTTCAGATTGGTTCCACAGATTGGTGCAACATCAAGGGCTGAAGGGCCTGTACTGTGCTGTAATGTTCTATCTTCTGTGTTGATGGGGCTGCACTCATCCAGGCAAGTGGGAAGTATTCCATCACACACCTGGCTTGTGCCTTGTAGATGGTGGGCAGGCTTTTGGGGAGTCAGGAGGTGAGTTACTCGCTGCAGTATTCTGTCCTGCTTCTGTAACCACTGAGTTTATATGACTAATCCAATTCAGTTTCTGGTCAATGGCAAACCCCAGGATATTAACATTGGGAGATTGTGATGATAACACAATTGAATGTCAAAGGAAGTTGATTAAATTATCTTATTGCATTAGGTCATTGTGATGTAAATTATACTACTTGTCAGCCCACGCCTGGATATTGTCCAGATCTTGCTGCATTTGGACGTGGAACTGTTTCAGTATCTGAGGAGTCACAAATGGCACTGAATATTGTGCAATCATTGGCGAACATCCCCACTGCTGACTTTATGATGGAGGGAAGGTCATTGTTGAAACAGCTGAAGATGGTTAGCCCTACGACACTACCCTGGAACTCCTGGAGAGGTGTTCTGGAACTGAGATGACTGACCTCCCACAACCGCAACCATCTTACTACATGCAAAGTTTGACCCAACCAGCAGAGAGCTCACCCCCAATACCCATGACTCCAGTTTTGCTAGGGCTCCTTGATGCCACACTCAGTCAAATGCGACCTCGATGTCATGGGCAGTCATTCTCAGCTCACCTGACATGTTGAGAAGATGCACGGATGTCCAAAAAAAAACTAAGAAATCAAAACTATAACAGCCTGATAATGTTAATGCTGCTTACTAATGCCAGAAAGAAATGATGAACAATACTTTGACCTTTAAAATAGATATATCGTGCTTAAAGTATCTGCAATGTCCAGACTATGCACAGAGTGTAATGCTCAAATTGAAAATTGTTGTTGTGAGCCAGCAAATGTTGCTTCTGAGGGTTTGCTACTTCAAATGGCTAGTATTGAGCCAGAGCATTTTTGTTTTCATTTCCCACTAATTAAGAACCAATTATCCTTTAAAATTTTAGATCTGCTTTTCTAAGCTAAGGGTCAATTTACAAGTACATAATAAGGAGGTTCAGATCACTTTCAGCATTAAGATGGAATTTTTTGAAGATGAATTTTTTAAAAAACATGATAAATCTTATAAAGTAAAAGTCTAAGACATTTTAGCCTTGTTTATCAGACTTTTTAAACATCTCTTTGTAAAATTCTGTCTCTAGCCCAAGTGATTATAATTTTTAAGAAGTGTTCACACTTCAAGTTTTGAAAATATGTTAGCATCATTCATTTTGTAAAGATGTGTCTGAACGTTTACTTTGGCAAACATGCGTTAAATTTTTTTTCTATTGTGTAATATTAATCCTACCTTTAAAATTTACGTTTTGAACAGCATTTCATTGAAGCAGTCAGCTTTCAGAGGTTTTTGCTGTGCAATGATTGGGAGTCAAGTCCAAAACTGATGGCTAGTTTTGCCACTCTACTGGGTGCTGCTGGGATTTGCTATAGCCCATGGTGAATCCTCCTTTAAGGGAATGAAAATTTCCACCCTGACAATCGTGGTGTATGTACATATTTAATGTCAGCAGCACTGACCCCTATACCTGTAGCCAATAGTTCTTCCAATTGGAACTCTTCAACTTAAAAAAAATCAATCTCAAGGCAAGGACAATAACACCAGAAGAAACTTCATTCAACAGTTTTGCTTAAAAGCGAATGGCCTAAGTAGATATCATTGCATTTTTAAGGAAAAAAATTAATGTTTATTTAAGTACTGACGCACAAAGGGGAAAGGAAGGCTCAGTGGTATTATCACTGGACTATTAATCCAGAGGCCGAAATTATGATCTGGGAGTGTGGTTTTGAGTTCTGCAAAGGCATTTGGTAGAATTTGAACTCAATAAACAAATCCAGGATTAAGAGTCTAATGATGACCATGACATTATTGCCAATTGTTGGGAGAAACATATCTGGTTCAAAAATGCCCTTTAGGGAAGAAAACTGTCTTCCTTACCTGGTCTGGCCTACGTGTGACTCCTGACTAACAGCAATGTAGTTGACTCTTAACTGCCCTCTGGGTAATAAATGCTGGTCAATAAATGCATAAATAAATAAAAAGAGAATCTGACAGACTGGGCCTGAGGGACCTGCTTTATCCTCACCAGTCTACCAACGCTGATGCCACCATTGTGATATTATTGACAGGAGTGATCACTGCACTATCCTCATAGCGATGAAGTTGCATTTTCTCACAGACATCTGAGCCGTCTGGTGCCAAATGGAATAGACTCAGAATTGATCCAGTTGTGAGCAGCGATGGGTAATTGAACGACCAATACTTCTCCGTCCTCAAATCTGTAAGACCCCTGCACTTCAGTTCAGAAGATAAAGGCTGCAACATTGAACACCACGTTCAATCTGAAATGGATGATCCCTCATCCTGGCCAGTCTTCCTCCACTTCAATTCACTGATCAAAGGAATGCTGAAGTCATTGGATTAAGGTAATGACATTACATATGCATATACATGTACATATTCAATACATAAGAAACAAACGAGAGGCAAAAGTAGGCATTGGGCCGCTCCAAAATGAAGCCAGAAGGCTAGTGATGGGAGATAAGGAAGTAGCTGAAGAACTTAATAAGTACTTTGTGTCAGTCTTCACAGTGGAAAACATGAGTAGTATCCCAACAATTAAGGAGAGTCGGGGGCAGAGTTGAGTATGGCAGGCATTACAAAAGAGAAGGTGCTAGAACAGCTAAAAGGTCTAAAAATTGATAAATCTCCTGGCCCCAAAGGGCTATATCCTCAAGTTCTGAGGGAGGTGACTGAGGAAATAGCGGAGGCGTTGGTTGTGATCTTTCAAAAGCCACTGGAGTCAGGGAAAGTTGCGGATGACTGGAAAATCGCTCTTGTAACTCCCTTGTTTAAGAAAGGATCAAGACGAAAAATGGAAAATTATAGGCCGATTAGCCTAACCTCGGTTGTTGGTAAAATTCTAGAATCCATCGTTAAGGATGAGATTTCTAAATTCTTGGAAGTGTAGGGTCAGATTAGAACAAGTCAGCCTGGATTTAGTAAGGGGAGGTCATGCCTGACAAGCCTGTTACAGTGCTTTGAAGAAGTTACAAGTAGGTTAGACCAGGGAAACCCAATGGATGTTACCTATCTAAACTTCCAAAAGGCCTTTGATAAGGTGCCTCGTGGGAGGCTGCTGAGTAAGGTGAGGGCCCATGGTGTTCGAGGTGAGCTACTGGCTTGGATTGAGGATTGGTTGTCTGACAGAAGGCAGAGAGTTGGGATAAAAGGCTCTTTTTCGGAATGGCAGCCAGTGACAAGTGGTGTCTGTCCCACAGTGTTCAGTGTTGGGGCCGCAGCTGTTCACCTTATATATTAATGATCTGGATGAAGGGACTGGGGGCATTCTGGCAAAGTTTGCCGATGATACGAAGATAGGTGGACAGGCAGGTAGTACTGAGGAGGTGGGGACGCTGCAGAATGATTTAGACAGTTTAGGAGAGTGGTCCAGGAAATGGCTGATGAAATTCAATGTGAGCAAATGCGAGGTCTTGCACTTTGGAAGAAAGAATATAGGCATGGACTATTTTCTAAATGGTGAGAAAATTCATAAAGCCGAAGTACAAAAGGATCTAGGAGCGCTAGCCCAGGATGAGTCCATAATTAAGAAAGCGAATGTAATGTTGTCATTTATCTCAAGAAGGTTGGAATATAAAAGCAGCGACGTGCTTCTGAGACTTTATAAAGCTCTAGTTAGGCCCCATTTAGAATACTGTGTCCAATTTTGGGCCACACACCTCAGGAAGAACATACTGGCCCTGGACCGTGTCCAGTGGAGATTCACACAGATGATCCCTGGAATGGTAGGCCTAACATACGATGAACAGCTGAGGATCCTGGGATTGCACTCATTAGAGTTTAGAAGGTTGAGGGGAGATCTAATAGAAACTTACAAAGTAATGCATGGCTTAGAAAGGGTGCACGTTGGGAGGTTGTTTCCGTTAGGTGGGGAGACCAGGACCTGGGGGAACAGCCTCAGAATTAGAGGGGGTAAATTTACAATGGAAATGAGGAGACATTTCTTCAGCCAGACAGTGGTGGGCCTGTGGAATTCATTGCCATGGAGCGCAGTGGAGGCTGGGACATTAAATGTCTTCAAGGCAGAGATTGATAATTTCTTGATCTCGCAAGGAATTAAGGGCTATAGGGAGAGTGCGGGTAAGTGGAGTTGAAATGCCCATCAGCCATGATTAAATGGCGGAGTGGACTCGATGGGCAGAATGGCCTTACTTCCACTCCTGTGTCTTATGGTCTTATGGTCTAACATCCCGATTGGACTACTGCATCCACTGTCAATGTGGGGAAATGTGCCTGCGATGCTCCATTTACAAAAAGCAGGACTCATTCAATCTGGCCAGTGATCATCCATTCTTTCTACTATTGGTCATCAGTGACAGACAGAGTCATCAATAATGTTGGCAAGTGGCCCTTGCTCAGCAAAGCCGATTAATTGATACTCACAATGGGTTCTGTCAGGAGTCACTCAGTACCAGTACTCATGACAACACGATCCAAAAAAAGACAAAAGAGGTGAACTCAAAAGGAGAGTGCCATTCACTACCAATGAGATAAATGTGTCATTGATCAGAATATTAACTGGACCAGTCACATATATAAGTCTAAGAGCAGGTCAAAAGCTGTAAATTTTGCAGCAAATAACTCACCTCTAATCCCAAAGCCTGTCTGCTGTCTACAAAGTACAATTGAAGACTGTGATGGTACATTCTCAGTTGGGAGTTTGACGTAACCAAGGATACGGTATCCTGTTTGATTGCACCCCATCCATCACCTTTGACATTCACTGTCCCAACCACAACCCGACAATGGCAGCAATGGGCACAATTTACACCATTTGCTACAGTAATTCACCAAGGTCTAGCACATTTAACAGCACCATCCAAACCTGGGATGTATGCAGGCACGATCACTTGCAAGTACATCTCCGAGCCATTCATCGCCTAGACTTGTAAATGTATCACCGTTCCTTCAGTGCCATTGGGTCAGAGTTCAGGAACTCACTCCTTAACAGTTTTGCAGACTACCCAATACCACATGGACAGTTCCGAAGAAGGTTCACTGGCTGTAGTGTGCTTTCTCTCCACATGTGCTGCCAGACCTGCTGTGTTAACCCAGCAATTCCTGTTTTTGTTTCCAATTTTCAGTATCCCCCAATTCTTTGGCTTTTACCACATGGACAGTAACAGTTTGAGAAGGTGGCTCATTTTAGCTACCGTACCAAGGATAATTAGGAATGGCATAAAATGTTGGCTTCGCCGAAGATGTATATACACCATGAACAAATAAAGAAGAAAATGATAAGATAGCAATTAATTGGATGGTTGTTCCTCCTGGATCCACAAGACAATACCAGTCTGCTACCAGTAGATAAAAGAATCTGCCAACTCTCCAAAATCCATGAGCCCCCCATCTTAGGTTCCAGCTGTCTGCTGAGGCCTATTGTACACAGCTGCTGACCAATCTCTTTCACGCTCCTCGTGGCAGGTCAGAAGTGCTGACTTCACTGAAAAGCAACACAATTCAATGCAGGTGAGGCTCAGGCCTCAACCAGTGATGGGTGCCTATTTACCTATTTCGCTGGAATGGCCATTTGCCTGCTGGAAAATGGCATCGGATGAACCTGGGAGTCAATGAGGTTGTCTTGGTGCCCCAATACCCATGTTTTTTAACAGCTGACTGCCTGTTTCTGATACAGGCACGCAAAGGTTTACATTCTCCCAACGTGGCGTTAAAATCTGGAAAGTGGTTCACTCTGAGCTGCTTGCTGCTCTTCTTTTCTTGCTGTTAGTGGCTATGAAAGAAAATCACACTCTGTAAAATCAGCTTTTGCTTCTTTAAACGTGACAGTGATTCTTAGCTGTGGAAATAGGAGTATTCAGAAATAATGTTGCCCATTGTCACCTCAGAAGTATAAAAGCCAGGCCCAATGTGACTGTCCTTTGAGGCTATGAAAGAACAATTTAACGTTCGTGTATTCCATACTGTTCGGTATTACTGAGCCTCAACTCCACCCCTCCCCCACTAATGTTGCAGGGGACAGTAACAGGTACAGGACATATACTAGTTGTCATTAGCAGAACATAGAACATTACAGCACAGTACAGGCCCTTCGGCCCTCGATGTTGTGCCGACTTGTCATACCAATCTGAAGCCCATCTAACCTACACTATTCCATGCACGTCCATATGCTTGTCCAATGACAACTTAAATGTACCTAAAGTTGGCGAATCTACAACCGTTGCAGGCAAAGCGGTGCATACCCTTACTACTCTCTGAGTAAAGAAACTACTTCTGACATCTGTCCTATATCTATCATCCCTCAATTTAAAGCTATGCCCCCTCGTGCACACTGTCACCATCCTAGGAAAAAGGCTCTCCCTATCCACCCTATCTAACCCTCTGATTATCTATGTCTCAATTAAGTCACCTCTCTACCTTCTTCTCTCTAATGAAAACAACCTCAAGTCCCTCAGCCTTTCCTCGTAAGACCTTCCCTCCATACCAGGCAACATCTGAGTAAATCTCCTCTGCACCCTTTCCAAACCTTCCACATCCTTCTTATAATGCGGTGACCAGAACTGTACGCAATACTCCAAGTGTGGCCGCACCAGAGTTTTGTACAGCTTCACCATAACCTCATGGTTCCGGAACTCGATCCCTCTATTAATAAGAGCTGAAACACTGTATGCCTTCTTAACAACCCTGTCAACCTGGGTGGCAACTTCCAATAATCTGTGTACATGGACACTGCGATCTCTCTGCTCATCTACACTACTAAGAATCTTACCATTAGCCCAGTACTTTGCATTCCGGTTGCTCCTATCAAAGTGCATCACCTCACACTTGTCTGCATTAAACTCCATTTGCCACCTCTCAGCCCAGCTCTGCAGTTTATCTATGTCTCTCTGTAACCTACAACATCCTTTGTCACTATCCACATCTCCACTAAACTTAGTGTCATCTGCAAATTTACTAACCCATCCTTCTACGCCCTCATCCAGGTCATTTATAAAAATGACAAACAGCAGTGGACCCAACACAGACCCTTGCGGTACACCACTAGTAACTGGTCTCCAGGATGAACATTTCCCATCAACTACCACCCTCTGTCTTCTTTCAGCAAGCCAACGTCCGATCCAAACTGCTATATCTCCCACAGTCTCATTCCTCCGCATTTTGTACAATAGCCTACTGTGGGGAACCTTATCGAATGCCTTGCTGAAATCCATATACACCACATCAACCGGTTTACTCTCATCTACCTGTTTGGTTACCTTCTCAAAGAACTCAATAAGGTTTGTGAGGCATGACTTACCCTTCACAAAACCATGCTGACTATCCCTAATCAAATTATTCTTTTCTAGATGATTATAAATCCTATATCTTATAACCTTTTCCAACACTTTACCAACAACTGAAGTAAGGCTCACTGGCCTATAATTACCAGGGTTGTCTCTACTCCCCTTCTTGAACAGGGGAACCGCATTTGCTAACTTCCTGTCTTCTGGCACTATTTCTGTAGACAATAACGAGTTAAAGATCAATGCCAAAGGCTCGGCAATCTCCTCCCTGGCTTCCCAGAGGATGCTAAGATAAATCCCATCTGGCCCAGGGGACTTATCTATTTTCACACTCTGTAGGATTTCTAATACCTCTTCCTTGAGAACCTCAATCCCATCTAATCTAGTAGCCTGTAGCTCAGTATTCTCCTCGACAACATTGTTGTTTTCTAGAGTGAATACTGTCGAAAAATATTCATTTAGTGCTTCCCCTATCTCCTCTGACTCCACACACAACTTACCACTACTATCCTTGATTGGCCCTAATCTTACTCTCGTCATTCTTTTATTCCTTAAATACCGATAGAAAGCCTTAGGGTTTACCCTGATCCTATCTGCCAACAACTTCTCATGTCTCCTCCTGGCTCTTCTGAGCTCTCTCTTTAGGTCTTTCCTGGCTACCTTGTAACTCTCAAGTCCCCTAACTGAGCCTTCACATCTCATCCTAACATAAGCCTTCTTCTTCCTCTTGACCAGAGATTCTACTTCTTTCATAAACCATGGCTCCCGCGCTCTACAGCTTCCTCCCTGCCTGACAGGTACATACTTATCGAGGACACACAGGAGCTTTTCCTTGAATTAGCTCCACATTTCTAATGTGCCCATCCCCTGCAGTTTCCTTCCCTATCCTATGCTCCCTAAATCTTGCCTAATCTCATCGTAATTGCCTTTCCCCCAACTATAACTCTTGCCCAGTGGTATACACCTATCCCTTTCCATCACTAAAGTAAACATAACAGAATTGTGATCGCAATCACCACAGTGCTCACCTACTTCCAAATCTAACACCAGCCCGTGCTCATTACTCAGTACCAAACCTAATGTGGCTTCGCCCCTTGTTGACCTCTCCACATACTGTGTCAGGAAGCCCTCCTGCACACAGTGGACAAAAACTGACCCATCTACAGTACTCAAACTATAGTGTTCCCAGTCAATATTTACAAAGTTGAAGTCCCCCATGGCAACTACCCTGTCTCTCTCACTCCTATCGAGAATCATCTTTGCTCTCCTTTCCTCTACATATCTGGAACTATTCAGAGGCCTATAGAAAACTCCCAACAGGGTGACCTCTCCTTTCCTGTTCCTAACCTCAGCCCATACTACCTCAGTTGACGAGTCCCCAAACATCCTTTCTGCAACTGTAATACTGTCCTTGACTAACAATGCCACACCTCCCCCTCTTTTACCATCTTCTCTGTTCTTACTGAAACACCTAAATCCCGGAACCTGCAACAACCATTCCTGTCCCTGCTTTATCCATGTCTCCAAAATGGCCACAACATCGAAGTCCCAGGTACCAACCCATGCTACAAGTTCACCCACCTTATTCCGGATGCTCCTGGCGTTGAAGTAGACACACTTCAAACCAACTTCTTGCTTGCTGGTGCCATCTTGCGTCCCTGAAACTTTATTTCGGACCACCCTACTCTCAACCTTTTCTGTAGTTGAACTACAATTTTGGTTCCCATCCCCCTGCTGAATTAGTTTAAACCCACCCAAATAGCCTTAGCAAATTTCCTCCCCAGGATATTGGTACCCCTCTGGTTCAGGTGAAGACCATCCTGCTTGTAGAGGTCCCACCTACCCCAGAAAGATCCCCAATTATCCAAGAATCCAAAACCCTCCCTCCTGCACCATCCCTGTAGTCACGTGTTCAACTCCTCTCTCTCTCTCTATTCCTCGCCTCACTAGCACGTGGCACGGGCAACAAACCAGAGACAACAACTCTGTTCGCCCTAGCTCTAAGCTTCCATCCTAGCTCCCTGAATTTCTGCCTTAAATCCCCATCTCTCTTCCTACCTATGTTGTTGGTGCCTATGTGGACCACGACTTGGGGCTGCTCCCCCTCCCCCTTAAGGATCCCAAAAACATGATCAGATACATCTGATCAATAAAACCCTGTGGCAAGTTGTGAGTAAGTAGCTAGGCCAAACCTGGAAATGAGCAATAGGTCGGTGTCAAGAGAGTGGAAAATGCCACTTGCTGGACAGGTTAGGGAGCCAAGGAGTTGGTTTTAATCCTATAGGATTGGTTGTGCAGTAAAATTGCCTGCCCGAGACTTCTCCATCCTTCAGCGAAACCCCCATTCTTCTTTCAAAACCCAATGACAAAATCTCATGTGCCCACCTGCAAGCCAGCTATATCTAAGGATCAACAGGCAGCTGACACACAAACTTACAAATGTACAAAATAGGAAAAGAAGGAGGACCATTCATGCCCTTGAACGTGATCTGCATTAATCATGAAACAGTGGTTCATCCATACTTGCCTGGTAAGGTTGCAGTACCAACTCTGAATGCACCATTGTATAGCCAGGTGTAGGATTTCCTGTTTGCACATCCCAGACACCATGCCTACATTGAATTTTAAGGGGCACCACACATCAGATGCTCAAAATAAATCCTTGGCAGTAAATGTCACAACATAGAATGTAATCACAGAATACCTACAGTGTGGAAGCAGGCCATTTGGCCCAACAAGTTCACACTGATGCTTGTGTACACTTGTACTTAGAAGGATGAGAGGGGATCTGATTGAGACATATAAGATTATTAAGGGATTGGACACTCTGGGGGCAGGAAGCATGTTTCCGCTGATGGGTGAGTCCAGAACCAGAGGACACAGTTTAAAAATAAGGGGTCGGCCATTTAGAACAGAGTTGAGGAAAAACTTCTTCACCCAGAGAGTGGTGGATATATGGAATGCTCTGCCCGAGAAGGCAGTGGAGGCCAAGTCTCTGGATACTTTCAAGAAAGAGATGGATAGAGCTCTTACAGATAGTGGAATCAAGGGTTATGGGGATAAGGCAGGAACAGGATACTGATGGTGGATGATCAGCCATGATCATAATGAATGGTGGTGCTGGCTTGAAGGGCCGAATGGCCTACTCCTGCACCTATTGTCTGTTGTCGAAAGAGCATTCCACCTCGACCCGCCCCCTACCCTGAACACTAGGGGCAATTTAGCTTCACCAATCCACCTAGCCTGCATGTCTTTGGACTGTGGGAGGAAACTGGAGCACCAAGCAGAAACCCCACACAGACACAGGGAGAATGTGCAAACTCCACGCAGACAGTCACTCCAGGGTGGAATCAAACCTGGGTCCCTGGCGCTGTGAGGCAGCAGTGCTCACCACTGAACCTCTGTGCCACCCTTTTTTTAAATCATAGGAACAAAGATTGAACATGTTGTGCTGGAACATGTTTGCCACCATTGCAGTGACCAAAAATGCTCCCAGTATTGCTGCCAAATAAAGTTAGTGATCTTCTGTAGAGGCTGGTTCAATCCAAACATGCTCTCACACCTAACTATAATATAGAGAAAGTGTCAACTTTCCCGGTAGATCAGGGCCTTGTTGTGATGCCAGAGGTCACATACAAACTCACTTTGAAGCTATTACCTTGTGGAGAGAAATTCTGACAGTGCACCACAATCGAATTACATGGATTTTAGAGCCCTATCTCAAATATGGCAGAATTAATTTTAACATCGACTTCATTACAAAAGTACTTAATTGGCTGCAAATTGCTTTCAGATGACATGAGGCCAGTTGTTTCATTTTTTTTCAACAATAACTTAGATAACACCTTGAGCACAATGATACGATTCTCATGAATGTTACCAAGTATTCTTCACTCTAGTGTAACGGGAACAATTCCACCTCATTTCTCGTGTTTCAGACTTTTACTAGCTGTGTACTCTTGTTCAACCTAATTCAGATCATGTGGATTATGGAGGATGATAACTTTTCACAGTCAGTACCTCCCAATGATGTTGGTGACAATTATTAGTTTAACAGCATTCCTCAAGCGTTGAGGACGTAAATAGAGTGATATGGGCCAAGTGCTGGCAAATGGGCCTGGATCAGATTAGAATGTCTGGTCGGCGCAGATGAGTTAGACCGAAGGGTTTATTTCAATGCTGTATGACTCAATGATGGAAATGGATGTCATAAAGACACGTGGCTAGTGACATTAATTTCAGTTACAGTTTTTAACCATAATGTTGCTGTCAGTCGGTCAACTGTGGAACCAGGCCATTCAGCCAAGATCACTCCAAGGCCTGTGACCAACTGACAATTGATATACACTGTTGCGCTGTGGCAACTTGCAATTCATTTGAATACCGGTGATGGCTCAGTTGGTAGCTCGGTTATTTATGAGTCAAAATTTTGTGTGTATTTAGCCTGCCTCTTGAGAACTGACCACAAATTATTGACTGACAGTTCAATGCAGTACTAAGGGAATTTCCAAATTCTGGCATCATCCTGACTCTAAAATGTACATTTTTCATGGCTTTGTACAATAGAATGTCTAAATATTTACAAATATTTTCTATGAATTCATCATTACATTTTATACCCAGTGTCTCTTATATACTTGAAGCTTCCAGTAGTTATGCTTTTGTCTTTATTGACTTTAACTATTTGCACAAATTCTTTCTCAGCTACACTTTTCACCTACCTGTTCCTTGTTTTTTCTCCATAATTGTATTACCACACAGTAATCCACATTAAACTGTATCCGCTTCATGTCCGTTCCACAATGCTAACCAGGTCTTCCTGAAGTCTTCCTCCTCACTGTCAACTTATAACTTTTATAAGTCAAGACATCTCAAAATGATGTTAGCAGTGATTATTAGTTCAACACCATGTGTACAAATATTGCTGTAAATGGACAGAGAGATGTTCAAATCCCCCATAAACATAAATACAGACCTTCATAAACACCTTCAGTTCTATCCCAGCTCAAGAGATGCCTACTCATCTCGGTTTAACTTCCTTGCCAGTAATACTTCTATCCATGCACTATATCACCTGTTATACTGTACAATAGATCCCTTGTGGAAGGCTTTACTGAATATTTCTGAAAATCTCATTAGCTTCTGCTTTCTTATTATTTGTCCAATCTGGCGCTTGTCCAGAAAGCTCTCTGACTGTCAAATACAGATTACTTTCGTTGCCTTTGAGAGACTTGATTAACTTCACACACTTTTAAATATGAAATATTGGTCAGTGGTAGCTGTCTTCTGCGCTAAGTCAGAGGGTTGACTCCAAAACCTTGAGCACAAACTTAGGTTGACGCTTAAATTGCAGGACTGAAGAAGTACTATACTGTCAGAAGCGCCATATTTTAGATGAAATATTAAATTGAAGCCCATTGTGTTTTCTCGAGTGGTTAGCATTTTCAAAAAAAAAAGGTAAGTGTGAAACATCCCAAAGTCCTATTTTGGAAATGTGTTGCAAATTTCTTTTTGATGCCCTGGATGACAACTGTCTTTCATCCAAAATCACAAACATAGATAATCTAGTCGCGATCATATTGCTTTTTGTGGGAGATTTGCAGTGTGCAACCTAGCTGCCTTATCAGCACTGATTCTACTTCAAATGTACATAAAAGGCTATAAAGTACTTTGGGGCATGCTGAATTCACAAAAAGTGATAAATAAGCCAAGTGTTTCTTTATTCATTTATCCCGACATAAAGTTGAATTTCTATAGATAACAAGATGTGGAGCTGGATGAACACAACAGGCCAAGCAGCATCATAGGAGCAGGAAAGCTGACGTTTCCAGCCTAGACCCTTTCTGTAGAGATTTTAACTCAGTGCAAGTGTCCGGAAAATTTTGAGAGAGTTTAAATCTTGCACATAATGTGTCAGTTGCTAAATGATGCACCACTTTCCTGTTACACTGATGTGCAGAGTCAATGTGAAAAGCCTACGATTGCGCAGACATATTTAATAGCTTGAGGTGGATGTTCTAAATATCTGGCCAACTGCCAACCCTTGTTTGTGCTCTATATTCTTTCATGGGATGTGAGCACCATTGATGAGAACGTATTTGCTCTTGACTCTGAATGACCTCATTGGCACTGAGAGGAATGAAGGGGATGTCTTGTAGAAACATATACAATTATGAAGGGAAAAGACCACATAGAAGCAGGGATGTTGTTTTCACTGGCAGCTGAAACTAAAACTATGGGGCACAGCCTCAAAATAAGGGGGAAGCAGATTTAGTTCTGAGCCAAGGAAGATCTTCTTCACCCAAAGGGCTGTGAATCTGTGGAATTTCCTGCCCAGTGAAGCAGTTGAGGCTTCCTCATTGAATGCTCTTAAGGAAGAGATAGTTGGATTTTTGAACAGTATAGGAATTAAGGGTTATGGTGAGCAGGCAGTTAGGTGGAGCTGAGTCCATGAAAAGATCAGCCATGATCTTATTGAATGTCAAACAGGCTCATTGGACCAGATGGCCCACTCCTATTCATGTTTCTTATGTTGTTGCTGGGCCATTTCAGTAGGAAAATTAAGGCAAAATTTGGTCACCACATTACTGTTGACCTGGAGTCACAAATGTGCCAAATCATTTTAAGGAAGGTAGATTTCCTTCCCTGAAGGATTGAGGTAGCTTGTCTTGATTATTATCTCAAGGACCTTTTTTTTATTAATGGAATGCAAATTCCACCAGATGCTATGGTGAGATTTGAATGAATGGCCTTGAAGCACTGCCATGTGCCTCTGGACTACCAATCCAGTGGTATGAACACTACCTGATCATCTGTCCAGAACCAGGGGTCACAGTATGAGGATTCAAGGTAGACCATTTAGGACGGAGATGAGGAAACATTTCTTCACCCAAAGAGCAGAGACCCTGTGGAATTCATTACCACAGGAAGTAGTTGAAGCCAAAACATTGAATATATCCAAGAGGTGGCTAGATATAGTGCTTTGGGCAAATGGGATCAAAGGTTATGGGGAGAAAGCAGGATTAGGCTATTGAGTTGGATGATCAGCCATGATCGTGAAGAATAGCGGAGAGGGCTTGAAGGGCTGAATGGCCTCCTCCTGCTCCTGTCTTTGATGTTTCTACATATCCAATGATGAGCAAAGCCTGCTCTGCTGCTTAACAGTCCCTCGGTGTAGACATGCTTTATCAAATTAGAACTAAAAATAGGGAATTGGCTGACAAATGAGTCACACCATTGAAGGAACAAACTTCAAATTGAACTTTCAGTACCCTGATGATGGTGCACATATTCACTGAAGGGCCATGTCAACACAAGTGCTGTGTACGAGTGCCAGAACAAAGATAGGTGAGATTTCTCAAATGCTGTAACACATCAGATCTCATTCTACTCTGTGAATAGTAACTACACGGCTAAATATAGCCAGACACAACTGGAAATGGTCATAAGCCAAGAGTCATCACATGATTACAGTTACATCGTCTAAGACCGCATCAAACAGTGAAGAATGGAAATCATTGTGCCTGGATGTCTAAGAGACAGTACCATCAAACCTTCACAACAAGCGACAAAGTTGTTACTGGTGAAGGATAAAAACCATAACTTATCCAGGATCAACAACTTAGTGAACTAGGAACTTTATATCTACAAGAAAGGAGAGCAGGGGTGTGTAACATTTTCACTTGAAAATGATGGCTGAGGTGAGTATAGTTGCATGTCGGCGATGTTCTTTACAAGTATGTAAGTCCAGAAGAAAATAGAAAATAAAAATGCTGCAATATTTACTAACCTTGTGTTAACCAGCAAAACCAAACAAGTGTAAATCATGCACTTAGTTAACCTCAATGTCACAATTCCCACAACATCAAAGTATGTTTTAATAAAATAGAAACAAACGTGTCCAGCTGATGCTAGAAATCCAAAATAGGTATAGGAAATGTTGGAAATGTTCAGCAAGTCAGATCTGATGAAAGGTCAGAGACTCGAAAAATTAGCTTAAAGTGGTCCGGCACACTATGAATCCAGCAACCAAGTCCCAAGCCTGTGCAGCTGAACAGCAGGACCCTGAAGGGGACTTGCATTGAATTAAATTGAATCATTCATTATCACATGTATTCAATATAAAGTACAGCAAAAGTGCATACAGTCACGGTACATGGGTGCCATTTACATTAACTTAAAGCAAAATAATGAAAAGAAAGATAACTTAAAAAGAGTCCATTTTTTCCTTCTCTACTTTCCTTCTGGGCTTCACCAGCTCATACCATGCTGCCGACAGAGTCCCCTTCTGGGCTGCACCAGCCCACTCTACGCCCCACCAAAGGCCCAATCCACATGGAGGCAAAACGCCCACTCTAGGCTTCACAGGCCAAATGACTGTAGCTGGACTGTAAATAGACTCTGATTCTATTTTATTGGCAGTAGCCAATTAAGAGGGTGTTGCTAGGGCAGTCACCCAATTGGGGTTGGCAGTGTGATACTCTTGTGAGGCCACATCCCTATCAGAGGTTCAGCAGCCTCGACATCGTCACTTATGGAGGTGGTCACTCCTGAGGTTGCAGGCAGGAAGTACAGTGAGGTACCCTCAAAGGGAGAGTAGAAAATATTTCAATGTGCTAGGGCCATTACCTAACAGTTTCTCTGATGGTGCAGGAGGGTCATTCCAACTCCAGCACAATGTCAAAAATTAAAATGCCAGTTAATTCAGATAATTGTGGAGCCCCTCCATCTGTTTCTACCAGTCGTACTGATTTTGAGTTCACAACAAAACAAATTAATTAGTTGGAGTTATAAACAAACACAAATAGATAGAGACATAAAACTACCAAAAATATCAACAAATAATTGTAAAGACTATGTGCAACAGGGCGAGGATGGATTAGCCATGCTAGATTGCCCTTAGTGTCCTGAGGTGTGTAAATTAGGTGGATTAGCCATGGGAAATGCAGGGTTACAGGGAAAGGGTAGGGGGATAGGTCTGGATGGGATAGTCTTTGCAGGGTCAGTGTGAACTTGTTGGGCACAATGGCCTGTTTCCACTCTGTAGAGATTCTATGACAAAGGCAGTCTATGTCACAAGTCCTGCTTAATATGCACCTTAGTACCATGTTTATTATGTATTTTACAGTGGCCTATTGATGGACCTGAACAATGAATCTGATTAATTTGAATGTTAGGTGTGTCAGCGCATCAACAGCATTCATAATAGAAAATGAAACATAGATATACAGTTAACGATTTACAAAAGATGACCAAAAACCACACAATGGCTTGTGTGTTTCGATGCTAAGACGAATATCAGCACAGAGCTGGCTGTTGTAACGAAGTCATATTGTAAAGCCCTTATTGTTCTCTGTTCTGCAACTTTACTTATGTTTGGCAATGCACTGGAAGGAATTTGCTCAACAATATGTAAATACTGAGTGAAAAATTATTGCTAAAAGTGAATGAAGGGTAGGGTCTACAAACATAAAATGCTCTCTTTCTGTCAGTTGGGCATCAAGCTGAACCGAGATTGAGAAATTCAATACTATTACAGTTATTCATTCATACAGAGAACATAAGTAGCATTATCTACTTTCTGGATTATTTCACCTGTACATAACTACAGTCCTTTCTAAGTTCATAATTACTGGAAGAGTAATCAATCTAACCACTACGTAATCAAAAATAATGTGCTAAAATCTCACCCGGGCACACATCTCCTTACCTTCTGAGCTATGCTACTTGGTGGCTTATTTAATCCAGCAATTACAAAGAAAGAACATTTGTTGTGTAAGTGAATATGCAAACAACATCTAATTATAAGAGGTAACTGTGGACAATACCTCAAAAATGAGTCGTGTTTTCACTAGCGGGAAAGGAAGAAGATTAAGCAAGAGAGAGAGAAATTGTGCAAAAATCTCAACCCCCTACCCTATCCTTGAAACCCTGCATTTTTCATGGCTAATCCACCTAGCCTACATATCCCTGGACACAACGGGCAACGTAGCATGGCCAATGCACCTAGCCTGCACGTCTTTGGAATGTGGGAGGAAACTGAAGCACCCGGAGGAAACCCACGCCGATGCAGGGAGAATGTGCAAACTCCATACAGACAGTCACCCGAGGGTGGAATTGGACCCGGGTTCTTGGTGCTGTGAGGCGCTTATGTCTCTGTTAATGGTTTTGGTCACCTGTCATAAATCCCTGTGTCACATTTTGTTTCACACGAATTCAGGGGAGCACCATGAGGAGTTGTTCTACATTAAGAATGTTGTAAGTTGACGTCCAAACCAAATCTGTACAAATCCAGAAAAAAACTCATAGGGCCATAGAAAGATTAAGTAAATCAATTGAAGCCACAATTTAAATCATTACATTGTTTACAGATGCTTTACTTTGTTCTGAGATATAAATCTTTACTTTAGATTTGTATGCCATAAAAATAAATCTAGTTTAGTAAGATATTGCTGCCATGGTGCTAACTGTCCTTAATATATACTACCTTTCTAATTGTAAACCCACGTTTGTGTCAATCTTACCAGAAGCTTATCACCTTTGTTTGATTAAAGGCAGGTCAAGAATTTGGCTGCGATGTTTCCAAATCTACTTGATAACACATTGGTCTGAAGATGATAATTCCAAAGGATAAAGAGCATAATCCATGTCCAGTTAATCAGTTCTCTGTCATTCGCCAGAAAGAGACTTCTCCCGTTATTTTATAATTTCTGGTCTAGTTTATCTGGGTCCGTTGTTATTTTTCTACCTGACAGGTATAAGATACAAAATCTGTAACTATTGCCTATGGTTCACAGTTTACGGCCTAAATGTCTCAGTTTGAATGTTTATTCTTCCACATTTACAAAACCAGAACGTGAATGATCACACTCCCGTCTACAGTGAGGTTGGCAACTGTGGTTGGATGCATTCCAAGAGGTTCCATCACATGACCAGCTACTTCTAACTGCCCCATTGAGCCAAGCAATCTCCTTCCCATCTCCTATACTCAAAGAAAATTAATTGTCTTTTCTCCCAGGGTTCTCAGAACATTATCAGCTCCTTTCTCAAATGAGTCCCATACAGTGATAGTCCATGAAACTTTTTTCAATTGCCATCTAGTGCAACATCAATTCAAAAGATTGGTATTTTCTTCAATGTTTCTCCTATAGTAGATCCTAGATATTTGGCCTGGGTCCTTCCAGGTCTCTACATTGCATTGCAAGGTGTACTTCCCAGTGAAGGCAGCGGAGTAGTCATGAGAGATTTTATTCAAACAAGTATTGATACATTAAGGCAACACTTAATGACAGAGGGTGGAAAAGATGTGGGTGGAGGGGCTTATTTCGGTAACAGGCAAAAAATTTTACAGAAAGGATCACAATGCTTGGATCTTCTTTACTTTGCACAGCTAATACTTGGCCTCCTCGGATGTAATCCTGTGGGACAGGTTGCCTTTTTTGTGATATCCCGGCCAGAGCTTCAGTATGCAGTTGCAGGTTTTCGTGGGGGCTATGCTTAACAGACATAAAGCCATTCACGATGATTGACTCCCAAAACCCACCATCTACCTTACGTACCCACTGTCTGGGAGGTTTTGTTCCCCTGGATATGCAGCGAGCATGTGCAGTGATCAGTGCCCCCTCCAGGCAACTGACAATAACCAGCCAGACCCTTGGAACAGGTTGGAAGAGAGACCAAAAGGGCTGTCATTCCAAGTATTATATTTCTGTCAAGCATCAGTTTGGACAAAACGTTGACACCTGTCCATCCACGAGACTTCAGTGTTGCTTAATCTTTCTTCTCCTGTAGCTACAGCTTGGTGTTACCCTGGTAGCTGTAGCTGAGCTTGAGGAATCTGCTGACTGCTGCCCCTGCCCAGTGGGCCTGGGAGCTGCTGCTAGAGTCTCCTGCACAAGTTCAGGTGTAACCTCCTTAGCCTGATCTGATGGACACATTTGGTTCCCTGGCAGCGGGATGGTGGTACAGCAGGGCACCTCCGGAATGCCCTGACATGACAATTCCTGGGTGCCTGACTGTCAGCCCTCCACCCCTGCCAGCTCAGCTGCCTGCTCCTCAAAATCTTTCTCAAGCAATCCTACCATCTATGTCACTTCTGCTGGTCATGCACATGTGCCTACAGAAGGAGAGAAGCAAGAAGAGATATTAGCATGGGCATATGTATCCATTGTGAGCATTGACAGAAACAGATAAAAATGTCTTCCCAGAACTGTGATTGTCCATGTGCATTGCTCATAAGAATAATGGAGTACAGTAGAAAAGCTATCATTTATATATTTTTTACACAGAGGGTGGTTTGTGTGTGGAATGAACTACCAGAGAAAGTGATGGATGCCGATGTAGTTACAGCATTTAAAAGACAAAGCACATGAATGAAAAGGTTTGGAGGGATAGGGGCCAAATGCAGGCAAGTAGAACTAGTTTGGTTTGGGACCATGACCAACATGGACTTGTTAAACCAAAGAGTCTGTTTCCATGCTGTATGATTCTGTAACACAATGTATGTTCTCCTGGAAGGTCGGGCAGCTTATCATGGCTGTGCTGCTCAGTGTTGCAGCTCCTTTGATAACTGAAGTGTGAACTCTGGCAGATATGTGAAATGTGTTAGCTCTGTATCGGAGATAATAGGAACTGCAGAACTTCGGGCCAAAGCGTCAGCTTTTGTGCTCCTAAGATGCTCTTGGCCTGCTGTGTTCATCCAGCCCCACACTTTGTTATCTCTGTGTTAGCACCGTGTTGTGAGTTGTGCTGCATTAGCAGCTGCAATGAAGTGACAGACATTGATTGCACGTGAGGCATTGCAACCCAACCTCCTGTGTGACAGTTCCCTGCAGTGCAACTATGCTAGCAAGCACACTCACAGGGACATTGAAGCATTGAGTGGATGATGGTCGGTATCCAGGCAGTACACAGCAGATCATTCATCTTCTTGTGGCATTAGTGCCACATTCTCTCGAACCACCTACAGGCGCTGAGCTTCATAACCGCCTCTGCCCAGGCTGTCATGGTCAGACAGGTGGCCTCCTGTTGCTATCCATCAAGAAGAGAGCATCCGTTCTCTCCAGACAGTGTTCAGTTGAACTTCTAGGAAGTTGATGCTAAAGGATGCTTTATGCTTGATCTCTGAGATCTCCAGGGATGTTAGGGGACAATGAGCAAGACATTGAGTGGTAAGTCCTGAGTTACAATGAGTGAAGTGTTGGCCAAATGCTTTCTAAACGTGGCGCCCAGGTGTTAGAGCCCGGAACGTTCTGGTGGGTGCTAGACCCTCCTGCATGCCACCCACCCCCCATATTAGCACCACCACCACCCTCCCACCTCCCCCATCATGGCTTTCAACATCTTAACTCCAAATGCATATGTGATGAACTGTGAACGATTGTATTTGTGTGAGAAAAATTACCACCTGCCTTTCGGCCTGCCTCCGTACTTAATCTCAAAAAAAAAACAAGGTTTTGCCTGGATTGAAAGATAAATGGATAAAATGTTGGCCAAGGAGCTTCTTTTAGACCTCACACTGAAATAGAACTACTAACTGAGCCTTTTCTATCGATAAATGATGCAAAACATTGGAAGTTAATCTTTAATTTCCGTAAAGTGCTTGTTGGTTGCCAATTCTTACCCTTGGGGGCAAACATTCACTTCCATATGGAAAAATATCTGAATTAATCCCTAAAACAAACAAACAAAAATAATAAAATATGTGAATTTATAGAATGGAAGCAGAATCTTTAAATATGTCAAAGGAGACATCGATAGATTATTGATTAGCAAAGGGATAAAAAGTTATCAGGGGGGCAGTGAAGAATGTGGAGTTGAGGTTAAAATCGGATTAGTCACGATCTGATTGAATGGCAGAGCAGATTGAAGAGCTGAATGGCCTGCTTGAGGTTGTTAACTCATGTGCTGCTCACTTCCACTAGACATCTCCAAGTGCGTTGCAGCAAACAACATACGTTTGAAGTATGTCATTGTTTTAAGGTAGGAAGCATTTATTAACAATGTTAATAACAGCTCGTAATAAAGTTAGTGACTTTGATCACATGCTGTTACCTTCAGGAGCTTGTTTCTGTCAAACCAAACATTTCCCACATATATGATAACAACAAGATACTCTGTTTTATGTTACACTGGGGGATAAATATCACTTCATCAAGAAAAATCCCCTGCTGTTTTTGAAGTTGGAGTCTATGTTCCCAACACGCTGATCCATCCACACATGTGCATTTGCTTCCATGATATTTTGTCAGTCGAACTTTAAATTTTAAACTGCTATCTGGTAAAACACAGCAATGATTATAATCAGTTTCTTTGCAAGTCAACACTTCTGGTGACTAGTAACAGTGTGGTCGCTATGGGAGCAGTCACATTAAAAATGCAACTCAGAGGCTGTTTAACAGTCACCAGAAAGAGCAGTTTGGTAGGAAATTTTGACTATGATTGTTACTGTACTTTCCCAGATCTTATAATCCATCTCTAATGTAATGAAGAAAACTGCTGCAGTCTGGTTACTTGTTTCCAAGTTGGATAATGAACATACATGAATGTTTTTCCCTCATGGTCGACTTGCCAATAAATCCAGTCTTTCGAAACTGGTAACACAGGGTCTTTTATATGCACTCAGAAAGATAGATCAGGCATTGACCTAAATGGGGAGAAATAGGAGAAGGGGTAGGCTAGTTGGCCCCTCAACACGTCCAGCTTTGGTAACATGGTTCTGCCTTAGAGACTGATGGTGCTGGATGTGAGCACCATTTCAAAGACTCGAAATCTGTGTTAACGTTTCAGGGCAGTACTGAGGGGATTCTGAGCATGGGATGTTAAGAAATGGTGTCATCCGCCCTCTTAGGTATATCTGAAATATCCCATGGCACTATTTGCAGAGGAAAGGAAAATAAAAAAAACAGGCGCTGAAACAAGGGGGAGATTCTCCTTTGCATCCTGGTCCAGTCTTTTAGTTGGTGCATGTGCGTGAGCATGAAGCGTCCCTGCTGCAGCCTTGTCATGGCACTTGACAGTGTGTCCTGCAATGTGAGGCTGTGTTTCCAGAGCACTCTACCAGTATATTGGAAAAACACCACAATTATCGTTTCGAGGTTGGAAAGTGCCAGATGCCAACTGTGGGTGAAGGCTGCTTGCAGAGATTGCAATGAGGTGGTCGTCTTAGAATATGAGCTTCCAGATTGGGGCTGTTAATCTGGTCCAATCTGGAAGCCCTGGCTGACAGATATAAACAGGAGTGTCAGGGGTTTTGTTAGCTCTGAGAGCTATCTCTGAGAGAGATGGATCACTGTCAAGGGCTCTCCATGTGTAAATAAAGGGCGACTTGGTGATGGGGTACTCTGTAGAGTTATTTCATCCGTAGATCATACATTGCAATGAATTTTTATTGTATGCAGCATTGAGGCCCTTATAGCAAGTAATGTCCACTGTCTTCATTCAGCTCCACACTTTGTTATCTTGGATCCTCCAGCATCTGCAGTTCCCATTGTCAATGACCTGAATCTGCCAACACGCTGGTTTCCATGCTGCATTTTCTCCATGCTTAGGTTGTTTGGAGTTTCGTAAGGTATGATGCTGAGTGTTAATGAGGGTGAATTGTGCCGCCAAAGAATGTTTAACAAACAGATAATTTTCCCTTAACTGGCAACTCACCACACTGCTTGTCAAAAGCATGAAAGATGGAACAAAGTGTTCAAGACTCCGAGCTCAGCATTACCAGATATTTTTCCAGTTCTGCCACGAAACTCACCACAGCCCATGTCACTTTATCCCAGTGACCACAACTGTTTGCCTTGTAAATGGTACCCATCTTTTTTGGTTCTTGAAAATGCAGCATGTTCCATCGCAAAATCCCATGGGAAGTTTGTAGGCAAGTCGAATTGTAATAAAATGCTGGTGCAATTTTCTTTCACTGCTGAAAGCACACACTGACCTTTCAAAGTTTCTCAGGTTTCTACCACTCCATCAGTCTGTTCTCAACTAGCAGTAAAGGGAGTGAAGGAGTCGTCGACTGTGCTTTCAGGTAGCACTTCTTTGGTAATAGGCTGTTCACTGAGGCTCACTTTGTGTTCTGTCTTCACCACTGAGCTCCTGGTCTTCATCCAAATATGGGCAAAGAGCTGAATCCCAGCTGTGAGGTGAGAGTGATAGCCCTTGATGTAGCCCAAGGCCCGTAGAAACCAAGTGTGGCATCAGGAAGTCCTGGCAAAACTGGAATCAGTCGGTATCAGGGGGCAAAGTCTCTGGTGGCTTGAGTCATACCTGGCACACAGGAAGATGGTCATTGTTGGAGGTTAGTCATCTCAGCTCTATGACATCTCTGCAGGAGTTCGTCAGGGCAGTGTCCTAGGCCCAGCCATCTTCAGCTGCTTCATCAATGACCTTCCTTCCATCATAAGATAAGAAGTGGGGATGTTCGCTAATGATTGCACAATGTTCAGCACCATTCACAACTCCTCAGATACTGAAGCAATCTGTGGCCTGTGTTCAAATGCAGTCAGGCCTGACAAATGGCAAGCAGCATTTGTGCCATGCAAGTGCTGGATATTGATCATCTCAAATAAAAGGGAAGCTAACCACTACCCCTAGGCATTCATTACTGAATCCGTGACAAAGCGGTTACCCTTGATTAAAAGCTAAAATGGGCGAGCCACTGAATGTAGTGGCTACATAAGCAGGTCAGAGGCGATGAATATTCTGGCGAGTAACTCATATCCTGACTCCCCAAAGCCTGATCACTATCAACAACGCACAAATCAGGAGTGAGATGCAAAATGCCCCACCTGCCAGGTGCAGCTCCAACAACTCCCACAACCACTGAAGCTCAGGAGCAGCAGTGTGTACCACCCTCAATAAGCACTGCAGAAATTCACCAAGTGTCCTCAGACAGCACCTTCCAAATGCGTGACCATTTCCATCTCGAAGGAGGAGGGGAACAGATGCATTGGAACACCACCGTCTGCAAACACCCCTTCAAGTCACTCACCATGTTGAATGTATCGCCATTCCTTCAACGTCACCCGCTCAAAATTTTGGAACTCCTCGATGGCATTGTGGGTCAGCACATAAACAGCAGCGGTTCAAGGAGATAGCTCACCACCGCCCCCTCAAGGGCAACTCAGGATGGCTAATAAATGTCAACCCAGCCAATGACTCCCACATCCCAAACATGAGTAAAAAAAAATCATTTTCCTGTTTTATTGCACCTTTTTACTCCAATTTCCTGTGGTTATATTTTTATGCCAGAGATCAGTTTTATGTATCATAGCAGTGATTTAGTAATCAGGCTGGAGCAAAAACAATGCTCCAGTTGATTAAAGGGCATAGAGCTGGATGAACACAGTAGGCCAAGCAGCATTAGAGAAACAGGAAGGAGCAGTCCCATTTCTGAAGAAGGGTCCAGACCCGAAACGTCAGCCTTCCTGCTCCTCTGATGCTGCTTGGCCTGCTGTGTTTGTCCAGCTCTACACCTTGTTATCTCAGATTCTCCAGCATCCGCAATTCCTACTTATCTCAGAATCAATTTTAACTCCACTTGATTAATCACTTTCTTTCAGGCTACTTTACCTTAATTCACTATACACCAAGTATGTTCCAGCCAATTTCCATAGACTGACAAATGGTGCAGTTTGAGTTACTGAGCAAAATGTCTGCTCAATCAATGATTCAAAGAAGTTTACTACTCATTTAGCACTTTATATCCCCCCAAAAATGACAAAGTGCTCTGTTTCTTGGACATTCAGAAGAAAAAAAATGACTTGCCACAGCTCATCTATAAGCAAATAAACATAAGCTTTTGTGCTCCTGAGATGCTGCTTGGCCTGCTCATCCAGCTTCACACTTTGTTATCTTGAGTGAAACACATTCTGCTTGAGCAAATCCTTCCTGAAAAAATTCTGATCCCCTCCTAACAGTGTTTCAGTTTTGATCCAAGCGACTGTTCCCATGTGATTATGATTGCAAAGCAGATAGGTGATGATGAATGTGTCAGTGAACAGTAGGGCATGTGGAACAGGAAAAGGAAATCATTCTTAATTCCAAAACTAGAAAAAAAAGGGAAAATATGAAAGTCAGCTTTCAAATACTTGGGATATGACTAATTATTATGCATCAGCTTTCCAAGGGAAGTCAGAGTGCAGTAAAGATTACATAACAACACAGAACATTTCTGGTTATATTTATCCAGTTCTCTTTGCTATAGCAATGCTGACAGAATTGTTGATTGTCCATTTTTGCCCTCTAACTGTGACTTAGCCATAGTGTCCTATAGCTTGGAAAGAAGCCCCGACAGCTTGGAAAGAAGTCTTTTGGTTCATCATACTCAAGCGAGTTACGAAGCATCTCTCCATTTTAGCCCCATTTTCTAGCACATGGCCCCTACCTTGTCTGCTAAGGCAGTTTAGGTGTGCATCTAAATTCTTCTTTTACATTGTTATAGTTCCTGCCTCAACTTTGATTTATATGGCACCTTATATATCATAAAATGTCCCATGTGAGATTGTTAAACAGAATGTATTATCAAATCACACAAGATCATTTAAAAACAGGAAACTTTTCATCTTGTTGTGATCAACGTCTTTTTATTTGTGTGATTTGCTTTCAGATACTTCAGAGACGAATGCACCTAATATAACTCTGCTACTGGGAAGGTGAAACTGATGAGGTTGAAAATATTAGAAGCTATGTTCTGAATCCGGTAACTGATAGAGCAAGACCAACCGTGTGCGTTTGATTCCTGTGCTGGCTGAGGTTACCTTAAACTTTCCTGCCTTTGAACAAAAGCTGCAGGTGAGAGACCATGAAGGATTCTGAGAGAAGTTGATTCAGTCACCATAACTGAGAAAGGGATCACAGAGTGCCTGGAGCTCATCAGGAGGAAGAGCATTGAACAGAAGGCTGTGGTGAAAAGCGACTGAAGAGGATTCTGAGAGAAGTTGGTTTTGTCACTTGGATTCAGGACATAGCTTCTAATATTTTCAACCTTTGGGGCGGCACGGTGGCTCAGTGGTTAGCACTGCAGCCTCACAGCGCCAAGGACTCAGGTTCAATTCCAGCCTTGGGTGATGTCTGTGTGGAGTTTGCACATTCTCCCCGTGTCTGTGCGCGTTTCCTTTGGGTGCTCCGGTTTTCTCCCACAGTCCAAAGATGTGCAGGCTAGGTGGATTGGCAGTGCTAAATTGCCCATAGTGTTCAGGGGTGTGTGGGTTATAGGGGGATGGGTCTGGGTGGGATGCTTCAAGGGGCAGTGTGGACTTGTTGGGCCGAATGGCCAGTTTCCACACGGTAGGGAATCTAATCTAATCACTACAACTGAGGAGGAGAATGCAGACAGAGGCTTGGTTGCTTAGGAACCAGGTTCGCAAACTGAATAATGCCTGGGGAGAGATTGATCCTGTATCCTCTTGTCTTCAGGACAGATTACATGAAGCTGCTAGGAGTATGGTCTGGAGGAGTTGGGATATGGGCAAAACCTTGGGATGAATGTATTTTGTCAAGGTGAGGTAGGAGTCAAGGTTATGGGAGCACCTCTTCCCACTGCAGGTAAAAATCTGGTTATCAGATGCGAGGCACTCTCTCTGTTGTTGTATGTGGCACAGTTCTGGCCCATTCCCCGTACCTGTGCCGTGACAATCATCCGAGCCATTTTCTATTTCATCTGGAGGTCTAAGATGGACTGCGTCTGCAGGTGCGCCATGTGCAAAGCAGTGGAAAAGGGTAGGTAGAAAAAAGTACCCAACACTGCCCTCATCCTGATTGCCACCTTTGTGTGTGGCTGTACCAAGTTGTGTGTAGACCCTCAGTACACAAACACCGAATCTCACTATGTGCTGGGGTTCCACCTGGGACTGGCTTTGTTGTTGTGGAACACTCCTAGTAGTTGATCATTCCGTATCACCTGAGAAATTTGCAAAGACCATAAATACATCAGGAAGTGGTTGGTACGTAGAGTAAAGAAAAGATAGAGACAGCAAAGTTGCAGTGGTGGTATCTTAACTTCCCTTATATTGACTGGGGCTTAGTGCGAGGGGCTTGGATGGGGTGGAGAGGGTGGTGGGGGCGAGGCAGTAGGTTTGTTAGGTGCGTCCTGACAGCTTTTTGAAACAACATGTAAATAGCCCCACCAGCGAATGGGCCAGGCTAGACCAAGTATTAGGGAATAAGCTGAGCCAGGTGATCGAAGTTTCAGGAGGGCGCATTTCTGGAATTGTGATCATAATTCTGTAAGCTTTAGGATACTTCTGGATAAGGACAAGAATAGTCCTCAAGCGAAAGTATAAAGCTGGGGAAAGTTGGACTATTAGAATGTTAGGCAGGAACTGAGGAATGTAGATTTGGGGCGCTGCTCGAGGGTAAATCCACAGCTGGCACATGGGAATCTTTTAAAGGTCAATTGATTAAAGTTTAGGATGAGTGTGTTCCTATGAAAATGAAGGATAGGGATAGCAAGATTCAGGAATCTTTGTTGATGAGAGAAGTTAGTCAGAAAAAAAAAATCAGGAGGCATGCATAAGGTTTAGGAAAATGAAGTCAAACAGGCTCCTCAAAGAGTACAAAGATAGCAGGCAACATCTCAAGCAAGGAATTAGGAGGGCCATATATGGTCAAGAAATGTCTTTATTGCACAGGATTAAGGAACATCCCGAGGTGTTTTACGCATATATAAGGAACAAGAGGGTAGCTGGGAAAAGGGTAGGTCCACTCAAGGACAAAGGAGGGAAATTATGCATGGAGCCAGAGGAAGTGTTTGAGATCCTTAACAGATAATTTGCGTTGGTATTCACAAAAGAGAAGTACATGTTGGATGATGAGTCTCAGTGGGGGATGTTGATTTTCTAGGGCATGTTAACTTAAAAAAAAGGATATTGGATATTTTGAAAATCATTAAAGGAGACAAGGTCCCAGCACTGATGGGATGTATCCCAGAATGCTGAGGAAGACAGGTAAGGAAATTCTTGGACCTTGTACGAAATCTTTGTATCCTCTTTATCCACAGGAGGGGATCCAGAGGACTGGAGAATAGCCAATATTGTTCCTTTGTTTTGAGAAGGCTAACAGGTATAACCTGGGAAATTATAGGCTAGTAAGCCTTACATCACTGGTAGCTTTGTACATTTTGTGAAATTATTGGAGAAGATTCTTAGGGAAGTGATCCATTTACATTTGAAAAAATATGGATTTATTAGTGATAGGCAGCATGGCTTCTTGTGGACGAGGCCTTGTCTCATAAACTTGATTGAGTTTTTTTGAGGAAGTGACAATGAAGGATGTGAGAAGGGTGGTTGATGTTGTCTACATGATCTTTTGCAAGGCTTTTGACAAGCTCTCTCACTTCAGCATGATACAAAAGGTGAAGTCACATGGGATTTGCAGTTGAGTTGGTAAGATGGACACATAAGTGGCTTAGCCATCGAGGACGCAGAGTAACTGTGGAAGCGTGTTTTTCAGTCTAGCGATCTGTGACAAGTGGTATTTCCTAAGTATCAATGCTGAGAGCTCTGTTGTTTGTAATACATATGTAAATGATCTGGAGGTTTGTGGAGGTGGCCTGATGAATAAGTTTTCAGACAACATAAAGTTTTGGGGAGCTGCAGATAAAGAGGAAGATTGTCAAATGATAGAAGAGGATATAAATAGGCTGGAACCTTGGGCAGAGGAACGACAGATAGATGATGTGTTGGAGGCTACGCAGCACTGACGATGTCACCTAGAAGGGACCTGAAACGTTTGCATGTGGAGCAGTCAGCTCAGCGAACCAACCAATAACTTCAACTACAACCTGAGCAACAGATCTTTGTAAAAACATTAACGACAGATAGAGTTTAATTCAGATGAATGTGAGGTGATGCATTTCAGGAGATCTAATGCAGGAGGGAGTGATACAGTAAATTTTAGAACCCTTTAAAGCATTAATATACAGAAGAATCCAGGCATAAAGGTCCATAGCTTTCTGAAAGTGGCTGCGAAAGTAGATAAGGAGGTCAAAAGGCACATAGCCTGATTGCCTTCATCGGTCTAGGTACAGAGTATAAAAATTGACAAGTCATATTGCAGCTGTATAGAACTTCAGTTTGTTTAGAATAGTGTGTACAGTTCTGGTCACCAAACTAGCAGAAGAATTTGGAGGTTTTGGAGAGGGTATAGAAAAGTTTTACCAGCATGTTATCTGGTTTGGAGGGCTTACTAGCAATGAGGAGAGATTGGACAAATTTGATTTGTTTTCACTTGAATATCAAAGGATGATGAGTGACCTGATAAAAGTTCACAAAATTGTGTGAGGCATGGTTAAAATCAATAGCCTGAGTCTCTTTCCCAGTGTGGAAATATCAGTTAGTCGGGAACATAGGTTGAAGGTAAAAGGGGATAAGTTTAAAGGAAATATGAGGGGCAGGATTTTTACAGAGTGTGGCAAGTGCCAGAAATATGCTGCCAGAAGAGAGGGTGGAGATGGATACAACAGCAACATTGAAGAAGCATCTTGACAGATACATGAATAGGCAGTGAATGGGGGGATATGATAGCACAGAAGTGAGAGGTTTTTAGTTCAGAAAGGCATCATGTGTTGGTGCAGTCCTGGTTAGACAAAGGGCCTGTTCCTATCTGTACTGTTCTTCGTTCTCATCCTCTCCCCTTGCCTAAGGCGTGGTAAGTCAGGTTATACCATCACTAGTTATCTGTCTCTGACGAGAAAACAGTCCTCTGGGACTACGATTACCAGTCTAACTGAATCAACCAAGCACAGACTCAGTGACCGATTCACAGAGCATCTGCGCTCTCTACGCTATAAATAACACCTTCCAGTTGCCAACCGTTTTAACTCACCCTCCCATTTCCTGGGTGACATCTCCATCCTGGGCTTCCTCCAGTGTCACAATGATGCCACCTGCAAACTGGAGGAATGATACCTCATATTCTGCCTCGAGAACCTACAGCCCAATGGCCTCAATCTAGAATTCACTAGTTTTAAAATCTCTACGACCCCCCGGCATCATCCCATGTCCAACCCTCCCTCGCATCCCTGCCCCCTTGACCTGACACAACCTGTCCATCTTCTCTCCCACCTATCACTCCACCCATCCCACTGACCAATTCCCACTATCCCTACCTTCATCCACCTATTATCATCCCACCTACCTTCCCCCAGCCCCACCGCCCCGTATTTATTTCTGAGCTCCCTTCTCCCTCCCCAGTCCTGATGAAGGGTGTAAACCTGAAACGTCAACTCTCCTGATCCTCTGATGCTGCCTGAACTGCTGTGTTCCTCCAGCTCCACACCTTGTTGACACGGACTCCAGCATCTGCAGTTCTTGCTGTCTATGACTAATTTAATCATATTGTGGATTTACAGTCGTAACAGTTTTTTTTAAACATGAGCTGTACAGTATAATAGTCTACAATACCCTAGATAGTCTAGCAACAGTGATGCCTCTCAAATAAGAACCGTACACTTTCAAACACAGCAACGTCTCAAATATTGACTGCTGACTATCGCTTATTCCACTCATAAATCAGTCAAGCTGAGCTTTCCAAATTCGGACAGAGCAATTGCAAATCATCAGAGTTCAAGGACAGAGAAACCATTCATTTTTGAATCTCTTGAGGTACTTTTTTTGTGCAAGAATGGTCAACTATTAGATCTGGTCTCCCTGCTATCGGAAAAATGTTGTGAAACTTGAAAGGGTTCAGAATAGATTTACAAGGATGTTACCAGGGTTGGAGGGTTTGAGCTATAGGGAGAGGCTGAATAGACTGGCGTTATTTTCCGGGATAATGGGAACTGCAGATGCTGGAGAATTCCAAGATAATAAAATGTGAGGCTGGATGAACACAGCAGGCCAAGCAGCATCTCAGGAGCACAAAAGCTGATGTTTCGGGCCTAGACCCTTCATCAGAAAGGGGGATGGGGTGAGGGTTCTGGAATAAATAGGGAGAGAGGGGGAGGCGGACCGAAGATGGAGAGAAAAGAAGATAGGTGGAGAGAGTATAGGTGGGGAGGTAGGGAGGGGATAGGTCAGTCCAGGGAAGACGGACAGGTCAAGGAGGTGGGATGAGGTTAGTAGGTAGATGGGGGTGCGGCTTGGGGTGGGAGGAAGGGATGGGTGAGAGGAAGAACCGGTTAGGGAGGCAGAGACAGGTTGGACTGGTTTTGGGATGCAGTGGGTTGGGGAGAAGAGCTGGGCTGGTTGTGTGGTGCAGTGGGGGGAGGGGACGAACTGGGGTGGTTTAGGGATGCAGTAGGGGAAGGGGAGATTTTGAAACTGGTGAAGTCCACATTGATACCATTAGGCTGCAGGGTTCCCAGGCGGAATATGAGTTGCTGTTCCTGCAACCTTCGGGTGGCATCATTGTGGCAGTGCAGGAGGCCCATGATGGACATGTCATCGAGAGAATGGGAGGGGGAGTGGAAATGGTTTGCGACTGGGGGGTGCAGTTGTTTGTTGCGAACTGAGCGGAGGTGTTCTGCAAAGCGGTCTCCAAGCCTCCGCTTGGTTTCCCCAATGTAGAGGAAGCCGCACCGGGTACAATGGATGCAGTATACCACATTGGCAGATGTGCAGGTGAACCTCTGCTTAATGTGGAATGTCATCTTGGGGCCTGGGATAGGGGTGAGGGAGGAGGTGTGGGGGCAAGTGTAGCATTTCCTGCGGTTCCAGGGGAAGGTGCCGGGTGTGGTGGGGTTGGAGGGCAGTGTGGAGCGAACAAGGGAGTCACGGAGAGAGTGGTCTCTCCGGAAAGCAGACAGGGGTGGGGATGGAAAAATGTCTTGGGTGGTGGGGTCGGATTGTAAATGGCGCAAGTGTCAGAGGATGATGCGTTGTATCCGGAGGTTGGTAGGGTGGTGTGTGAGAACGAGGGGGATCCTCTTAGGGCGTTTGTGGCGGGGGCGGGGTGTGAGGGATGTGTTGCGGGAAATACGGGAGACGCGGTCAAGGGCGTTCTCGATCACTGTGGGGGGAAAGTTGCGGTCCTTGAAGAACTTGGACATCTGGGATGTGCGGGAGTGGAATGTCTTATCGTGGGAGCAGATGCGGCGGAGGCGGAGGAATTGGGAATAGGGGATGGAATTTTTGCAGAAGGGTGGGTGGGAGGAGGTGTATTCTAGGTAGCTGTGGGAGTCGGTGGGCTTGAAATGGACATCAGTTACAAGCTGGTTGCCTGAGATGGAGATTGAGAGGTCCAGGAAGGTGAGGGATGTGCTGGAGATGGCCCAGGTGAACTGAAGGTTGGGGTGGAAGGTGTTGGTGAAGTGGATGAACTGTTCGAGCTCCTCTGGGGAGCAAGAGGCAGCGCCGATACAGTCATCAATGTACCGGAGGAAGAGGTGGGGTTTGGGGCCTGTGTACACCACCCTACCAACCTCCGGATACAACGCATCATCCTCCGACACTTTCGCCATTTACAATCCGACCCCACCACCCAAGACATTTTTCCATCCCCACCCCTGTCTGCTTTCCGGAGAGTCCACTCTCTCCGTGACTCCCTTGTTCGCTCCACACTGCCCTCCAACCCCACCACACCCGGCACCTTCCCCTGGAACCGCAGGAAATGCTACACTTGCCCCTACACCTCCTCCCTCACCCCTATCCCAGGCCCCAAGATGACATTCCACATTAAGCAGAGGTTCACCTGCACATCTGCCAATGTGGTATACTGCATCCATTGTACCCGGTGCGGCTTCCTCTACATTGGGGAAACCAAGCGGAGGCTTGGAGACCGCTTTGCAGAACACCTCCGCTCAGTTCGCAACAAACAACTGCACCTCCCAGTCGCAAACCATTTCCACTCCCCCTCCCATTCTCTCGATGACATGTCCATCATGGGCCTCCTGCACTGCCACAATGATGCCACCCGAAGGTTGCAGGAACAGCAACTCATATTCCGCCTGGGAACCCTGCAGCCTAATGGTATCAATGTGGACTTCACCAGTTTCAAAATCTCCCCTTCCCCTACTGCATCCCTAAACCACCCCAGTTCGTCCCCTCCCCCCACTGCACCACACAACCAGCCCAGCTCTTCCCCCCAACCCACTGCATCCCAAAACCAGTCCAACCTGTCTCTGCCTCCCTAACCGGTTCTTCCTCTCACCCATCCCTTCCTCCCACCCCAAGCCGCACCCCCATCTACCTACTAACCTCATCCCACCTCCTTGACCTGTCCGTCTTCCCTGGACTGACCTATCCCCTCCTTACCTCCCCACCTATACTCTCTCCGCCTATCTTCTTTACTCTCCATCTTCGGTCCGCCTCCCCCTCTCTCCCTATTTATTCCAGTTCCCTCTCCCCATCCCCCTTTCTGATGAAGGGTCTAGGCCCGAAATGTCAGCTTTTGTGCTCCTGAGATGCTGCTTGGCCTGCTGTGTTCATCCAGCCTCACATTTTATTATCTTGGCGTTATTTTCCCCAGGGTTTGAGGGGGTGACCTTATAGAGGTTTATAAAATCATGAAGGTCATGGACAGGATGAATAATCAAGGTCTTTTTCCCAGGGTAGGGGAGACCAAATCTAGAGAACATAGGTTTAAGGTGAGAGGGGAAATATTTAAAAGGGACCTAAGGGTGTGTTTTTCCATGAAAAGGGTGGTGTGTGTATGGAATGCACCATGAGAAAAAGTGTTGGAGGCTGATACAATTGCAACATTTAAAAGGATTCTGGATGGATATGTGAATAGGAAGGATTTAGAGGGATATGGGCCAATTGCTGGCAAATGTGACTAGATTAATTTAGGATAGCTGGTCAGCATGGATGAGTTGGGCCAAAGGGTTTGTTTCCATGTTGTTTATCTCTATGATTCTATGACCTTTTGAGATTGACATTGATATGATTTACAATGACTCTTTTATTGACCGTGATGAAAAGATTGGACATGGAAATATTGATATGCTAGTTTATAATATAGGAGAAGAATAGATATTTACTGCTGCTAATTTGAGTTGAGTCTAATGACCCTTCATAAGAACCATGATAGAAGAGCAGAATTAGGCCATTCAACCCATTAGCACTTCTATTCCATAACAGCTGATATGTTTATCAACCCCATTTCCCCGCCTTCTCCCTGTAAGCTTTGATGCCCTGAATAATCAATTATTCAGTCTAATCTGTCTCTGTCTTAATAGACTCAATGACTTTACCTCCTCAGTGGCAGTGAATTCCACAGATTAAACACCCTCTGGCTGAAGAAATCCCTTCTCATCTCAGTTTGAAAGTGTCATCCCTTCTCTGCAAGACTGAGCCCTCTCTGACTAGTGGAAGTATCTCCTCCACATTCACTCTATCCAGGCCTCTCACTTTTCTATAAGTTAAAATCACTTGCCCCTCCTCCTCATAAATTCCATTAAGTACAGATCCACATTCCTCAACTGCTCCTCATATGATAAGCCCTTCCTCCCAGGATTATTCTTTTAGACCTGCACTGGACCCCCTCCAATACCAGTACATTCTTCCTTAGATACAGGGCCCAAAACTACTGACAATATCCCAAATTGCAGACTGACCAGAGCCTTATACAGCCTCAGCAGTACATCTCTGCACTTGCATTCTAAACAGCTTCAAATGAATGCCAACTTTGTATTTGCCTTCCTAACTGCCAAATGAACATACATGTCAACTTTAAGAGAATCCTGAGCCAGGCCTCTCAAGTCCTTTTATGCTTCAAATTTCTGAAGCCTTTCCCAGTTTAGAAAATAGCCTGCACCTTTATTCTTCATATTAAAATTGATACCCTTACACTTTCCTGTATTATATTCCATCTACCATTGCTTTACCCACTCTACTTGCCTATCCAAATCCTTTTGCAGCCTCCTCTCTTTTTCAACAATGCCTGCCCCTTCACCTATCTTTGTGTTCTCTGCAAACTTAGACACAATGCCGTCAGTTCCTTCATCCAGTTCGTTAACATATTATGTAAATAGTTGTGGTCCACTGACCCTGACCCTAGAAGAACTCCACTAGTCACTGGCTGCCATCCTCTAAAAGATGCCTTTTGCCAGTCAGCCAATCCACTATTTGTGCTGATACCTTGCTCCTAACACCATGGGTTCTTTTCCTATTTAGCCACCTCCGCTGTGGTACCTTATCAAAAGCCTTCTGAAAGTCCAAATAGATCAAGCCTAAAGTTCCCATTTGACTAAGTTTTTCATTACCTCCTGAAAGAATTCTAACAGATTTGCCAGGCATGATCTCCCCTTGACAAAACCATGGTGACTCATCCATGTCTTCTGTCTCCCACCATCCTTAAACAGTGGAGTTACATCAGTCATTTTCCAGTTCCCTGAAACCCTCCCTGACTCCAGGGATTCATGAAAGATCCCTACCAATGCCTTTACGATCACATGAGTGATCTCCTTCAGAACTGTGGGATGCAGTCCATCAGGTCTGGGTGATTTGTCTGTCGTCAAACTTTTCAGGTTCCCCAGCACCTTGTTCTAAGTGATGGCCACAGCCCTCACCTCTGCCCCTGACTACTCTGAAGATCTGCCATGTTGCTGGGCGTCTACCATTGTGATAACTGATGCAAAGTACTTGCTCAGTTCCTCCACCATTTCTTTGTTACCCATTACTACTACTTCAGGCTCAATTTCCAGCATGCAATGTGCACTCTGACCTCTCTCTTGTATCTGTCTAAGAAAAACTCCTGCAGTTCTTCTGTTATATTACCAGCTAGCTTACTCTTATATTTCAGCTTTTCTCCCCCGATTTTTATTTTTTCATGATCCTTTGCTGGTTTTCAAAGGTTTCCCATTAATCTTGACTAAATTGCAAGTTTTTTTGTTTGCTTTTATGATGCTCCTGACTTCCCTTGTCAGCCATGATTGCTCTGTCCTTCCCCAGTACATTGCTTCTTCCTTGGGATGAATTTCTGCTGTGCCTCATAAATTGTCCTCTGAAACTCCTGTCATTGCTGCTCCACCGCTTTCCCTTCTAGGCTCCTCTTCCAGTCAACTCTGACCAGTTCCTCCCCCCTGATTTTATAGTTAGCTTTACTCAGATGTAATACTGTTACATCTGATTCAGGCTCCCCCCTCTCAAACTGCAGGATGAATTCGATTACGTTATGGTCACTGCTCCCAAGGAGTTCATTTACTTTGAGCTCCCTAATCAAGTCTGCCACATTACACATCACCAAATCCAGAACTTACTGTTCTGTAGTGGACTCTACCACAAGCTGCTCCAAAAAAAATCCATCTCATAGTCATTCCATGAATCTCTTACTTTGGGATCCACGACCAACCTGATTTACCCAGTTCACCTGAATGTTGAAGTGCCCCATGACTATTATAATAGTGCCTTTCTTACATGCCTTTTCTATCTCCTGATTTATGTTCTGACTACTGCTAGGAGACCTGTGCATAACTTCCATCACGGTCCTTCTGTTCCTCAACTCTACCCACACAGATTCTGCACCCTCTGACTCTGTGTCACTTCTTGTTATTGACTTAACACCATTCCTTACGAACAAGACAACCCTGCTCCCCCTGCCCATCTGCCTGTCCATTTGATAGGATGCGTATCCCTGGATGTTCAGTTCCCGGCTACAACATTGTACCTGCCAATTTCAAACTACCCTGCAATCTTATTTACAGTAAATCCTCTGTATCTGTGAAATCATGAATCGCAAATTCACCTGTCCACACCGAAAAATAAGAAACAACAAAAACCAACATCCACAAACTAAAATTTCATATCCGCGATTTTTAACCTATTTTTCATGAGCTCTGCGCTCGTGAATTTTATCATTCGCCGGGGTTCTCAGGAATGGAACTCTTGCATATGCAGAGGAATAACTACATCTTGCCCAGCACACTGCATACAATACCCCCAGCACAGTGCTGATTACTCCCTCTCATAGTTGTCCCCTTATCTGCTGTGCCTGGAGTTAGATTCCTGGCCCTTTCCATTCTCTCTGTCTTATTTTTTGTTCCGGAAACTTAAATAGCCTTTGCTCAGCCCTCCACCCACCTTTAACTTTTTCCATAATTTTCCATGCAACTGGATCCACCCTCGGCACTATTTAGTTTAAAGCCCCGTCCACACCCCTAGTTATTGTGATTCACCAGGACTCTGGTCCCAGCATGATTCATATGGAACTTGTTCCATTAGAAGAGCTCCCTCTTTCCCCAGTACTGCTACCAATGCCCCATGAAAGTGAATCAGTTTCTCTCGCACCAATCCTTGAGCCATGTGCTTACCTTTTCTGCCTTGTTGACCTTGTGTCAATTTGCTGGTGGCTTAAGTACTAAATGTGGTGACTATTCCTTTTCTCACTCTGTTTTTTTAAAATAAATTAACCCCGAGCTGTTCATAATCCTTTATTTAACAATAAAGCGAAGTATGGTCTTTTTTCAAGCTAGTTTTTAGTCTGTGGTCTGACTTGTTGAGTGAAACCGTCAGTGGGGATCATGACAAATGGTATTGACAGGTCAAAAGCAGGCTATTGCGGGAGCAAGGGGCTTATCCCACTGACCAATATTTACCCCTTAACCAATATCTCTTTTTAAAAAAATGGACAATAAAGTAAAGTAACAATGTGATCTTAGGAAATTGTTGAGTGCATGTAATAGACTTGCAAGGATGATTATAATTAATGTATTTCCAGTTACAAGATTTGGTGCAACGAGAGAAAAACTGTGTCTTTACTGTTTTGGGTGTTTTCCAGCTGATGTCCCATCAAATACGCAAAAAATTCCTCATCAATCCACTACACCACACAAGTTGGCCAGACAATTTGTCAAACTTTTTGTTTGTTTGGTATAAAGCATTCAGAACTCTCTGGAGGTTTCTACTGACAGATGTGAAATTCCTGGTAAAGTTAGCCATTTTTGCTATCTTTATTTCCAATAAAAAAAATTGGTTTGTTTGAATTAAAGATTAGCAAAATAACTCAACAGTTCCTGGCATCCTCCAGGAGAGCTCGGTACTTTATCAAAAGGACAGTATTCATAGACTACACATGTTGTGAAATGATTAATTAACCTGCTTTTTATGTGTTTAAAGTATTCTGACACATCAGATTTACATCTGTGTCCTCAGTTCCACAATAACCTCTTCACAGGATAAATTACCTTCCACCAGGGAATTCATTAAAATAGCTTCTGCAGTATAATTTCCAATCATGGGTTATTGCCTCCTGGAAATTGCCTTCTTATAGCATGTTTAAGTAATTACCATAGATGTTGCAGACATCATAATAAACAAACGGAAGCCTAGAAAAACCGACTAGCATGTCTCGCAAAGCCTGGGAAGAGTGAAACAGATTCCACAGTGACCTTTCTTCAGAATGTTGTAATATCGTTATTTATTTATCTTTCTGCAGAGGCTGTCAAATTTGCTGATTTTCTGCATCGTATTGTTTTTCTAATTCTCCGAAATCTTACATTACTTTAAAACAATAAATACTTCTTAAAAGCCAATACAGTGGCTCTTGGATGCTTGCTTTTGACACATTGATTGTAATGACTTTGTTCTGAAACGATGTCCATGTTGGCTCAGTGACAACAGTTTTGTTTCTGAGTTTGAAGACAATGGGCTGAAATCCCACTTCAGAGTCTGAGCACAGAATCCAGACTTACTCTTCTGTGCAATAAACCTGTATGGTTAGGATAAAAGAGAGCAATTTGGAATCCTTTGACATGAATGTTAGACTAGGCACAACAATCAAAACAAATGGATAAATATCTGTTAAAGAGAGCAATTGATAAAGACAGGGAGAAAGCACAAAGGAATAAGAATTCGTGGATAATTGTTTGAGAGAGTGGCCATTCAGTGAGATTTTTTAGGAAACTGGAAGAACTGCAGATGCTCCAAACCAGAAACAAAATTTGGAATTGCTGCAAAGTTCGGTAGGTGTGGCAGTGTCTGTGAAGAGAAATTGGAGTGACCATTCCTCAGAAGTGCAATAATGTGGCTGCTTTCTCTATTGTAAAACGGTATTATTTTGTAGATGGTGAGCAGACAATATCATAATTGTACATCACAATTAACGACCCTGAGAATGTATAAGTCACAATAGGATTTGTTCTGCAATATTAGGACAGAGCTATATCAGAATGGTTTGCCTGACACATTGTATCTGTATGGGAATCAGTCGAAAGATTTGAGTGGAATTTGATGAAGTCCTCCTGCAGAACTGGTGAGCCAGTGAAAGAGCACCAGATGTGTGACATTGTGCCATTTTGGATGACCATCTTATTGACAGCAGCAATCAGCAAAGATTTCAGTTATTTAGCAGCATGCTGTGTTTTTAGTGGAGAAATTGAGAGAAAAAAAAATCCATACTTGCTTTGTAGGTCATGGCACAGAGTATAACTGAGTGTTTGTGCGGGAAACCAGGTACAGGCTGGAGATAACCGACTCACTTAACAGGAATTCTCAGCTGCAAATATTCTATTAACAAGAACCAACGTTACTGATCAAGAATGAAAATAGCTGTGGCTTTTCAGTTCTAATCACCGAGCAAAAACATTCACTTATTGGTTATTCTCACTGAGGCAGAAATGAGTACACACCACCACTTATTTTGCATTGTATTGGTGGTGAGCGATATTTTACAGTGGTGATTGAAATAACTCCACAGAGGCTGGTATCCCATTACCAATCACCCTGTATTTACACACGCATAATACTTGACACTGGTCCAGCTTCCTCAGAGCCAGCTCGCAGAGTGAGTAGAATCCTATTTATACCTGGCAGCCAGGGCTCCCTGATTGGACCAGATTAACTGCCCCAACCAGGGAACTTATGTTCTATGAGTTTCACCAGGCTGACCTCATTCCAATCACTACATCTCTCCCCCTCTAAGTTGGAGGGTGTAGGCTTATCCTCTCTCTTGTAACCTTCCCCCGAGTGCTATTGCACCAGGCTCGGGGCTCTGACTCAGCTTCGGACACAGCAACGTGTACCAGACCATAGCCTGCCTCTTGCGCCCTGAGCATCTCCAAAGAAATTCATCCTTCTCTTTGGGAGATAAAGGCTTTGAGGCTGCGACATTCACCCTGCCCATCTCCAACTCTGAGGTTTAATCGGCGTGAAGGGAGAATTCATGGTGTCCGACAGTCTTTCTCAATGTTCTGAGGGACCAGTTTTGTTTTGCCCCTGCCCTTTTTGCAGCTTTCACGTTGTCCACATATTTGTTCACCTACTTGCCCCACCCAAACTTCGTATGTTAAAAGGCCTGACATTGCATCGGCCATGCCTCCTACCTGTCAGGGATATTTCCTTGGTTCCAACACCAAACTTCGCTCCCTGAAACAAACTCTCTCTCTCTCTCTGAGGAGTCTAGTGTCTGGCATTGGTGCTCCTGATGCTGTTTCACCCTTCCCACAGGATTGGGAAGATCAGGTTTAACCTGGTGCGATGTCTACTCCCCATTAGCAACTCTGCTGGAGCTATCCTGGTGATTGCGCGTGGGTTCGTCCTGTAATCAACCAGAAACCAGGACAGTTTGTTATCGAGTGAAGCTGCAAACTGTTTCCTTAAGCCTGCCTTCAAAGCTTGGACTGCTCTTTCCACCAAACGTTGGACGATGGATGGCATGGAGCTGACTTTATATGCCGAATGTCATTTACTTAGGAAAGACTCAAATTCCCTGCTGGTAAACGATGGCCCGTGATCCATGAACAATACTTCCAGGAGTCCGTGCATTACAAAAGATGCTCACAGCTTTTTTAACATCATCCTGTGTTTGACAAGTGAACTCGATGCACACCCAGCCATGCTGAGCGAGCGTTCGCAATGACCAAGAATGTTGAGCCCATGAAAGGGCTGGCATTGTTGACATGCAACTGAGTCCAGGGTTCACCCAGCCATTCCCACGAAAAAAGGGGGAATTTGCTGGCGGTAATTTTTGTGCTTGTAGGCACTCTGGGCACCGGCCCGCCCACACTGCTTTGCCGGCATCCAAACCCAGCCACCAGATATAACACCTTGCTTTTGGATACCGCTGGTGGCATTTGGCCAGTATCTGGTAGCACCCTTTACTCAGGACAATCGCTGTTGCTCCTGATAATAAAATGCCGTCCTCTATGGTGATAAGGTTTCAATGGGCACAAAATGTTTTGACTCTGGTCACGACGGCCCTTTAGTTTCTCCCACCACCAACAGCCGTTTTAGTTTTGCCACGACCAGATCTTTCTGCGTCCACATTAGGGGATTGTCAGCCGTGACTGGAAGGGTGTCCAGAAAGCCTAAACTAGAATGGACTCTTCCAGGGGAGGCACGAACAGTGGAGCATCTGCCAGCAGGAGGTGTCTCTAGGCATCCACATTCGCCTCCTGGACAGTGTTCCAACTTGTGAATTGTATGCGCTTAGAATGAGAGCCTGCCGCTGAATTTGACCTAAAGCTATGGGTGGCATGGTCTTTCCCCCTTTCAGTAGCCCCAGCAGGGGTTTGTGGTCTGTTACTATTACAAATTTACGTCTGTAAAGGTATTGGTGGAACTCTGTCACAGCAAAGATGACTGCCAAGCCTTCCTTCTCTACCTCGGCACATTCGCACTCTGCGTCAGCCAAAGTTCTCAAAGCGCACGATATTCTTCTGCATTGGGCCATTTGTGAGCCAACACTCCCCCAATACTGCTGGTCCGGCTTCCTCAGATCCATCTCTCAGGGTCGACAGGACCTCTGCCACTCCTGTGAGGGGAACAGCCCCAATCAGGGAACTCATATTATATGAGGTCCATCTGGCTGACCTCATTACAATCACCACAGTCTTATCATTGCTGCATCCAATGTCGCATTGAAAATATATGCACTTTCCAAGTTTCTGCAGCCAGACACTGAAAACCAAACTGTCAGAAACAAGGGATTTTTGGGTTTGAATTCACCAAATCTGCGTTGCCAGTCATAGGAAATCACTTTCAACTTGCTCCTCATTAATTGTTTCGCCCTAACGTGAATGCCACTGTCGGTCAAAACTGACAATAGGTCCAGTGGCTGCAGGGATGGTGTTTGGGGAGATTCCTAACTCCTGTTGTTTGTAAATTAGGTCTTGATTCCTTTTCTCCAGTGCCTAACTTTTTTGAGCCCCTAAAGACCTGTGATGAACAGATGATCATAAGTATGTTTCATAGCACCTTTCTTCTTCATTTGTAAAGGAAAGAAAACAAAATACATTTAGAACAAAATGACAGAATACAACACACTTGTACCTTCAATCCTGTGCTGGTTCTTTGGTAGAGATGGTAAGTAGCAATGGCTCTTCCCATTCAATCTCACCTTTCTGTTCTTTCCCCATTACCAACTAAACAGAAACAATTCTGTTCATGCATTTAATCAATTATCTCTTGATTGTTACCATTAAATCTGTTTGACCAGGAATTGACTATAAGTTTCACTGGACCAGCCATACACATTCACCGGAGGCTCACTGATGATGTTACCTAGAATGGTGACGAATCGTCTGAAAACGAACCTTCCAGCTCAGCGAGCAAACTCACATCCAATTCATATATAAACTGAAAGAACAACATCTCATTTTCTGCTTGGGGACCATACAGTCTCTAGGACTCAGCATCAAGCTCAATAACTCTACAGCTTGATTCCATCCTCCCATGTTTTTTTACCCAAACCCACACCCAGTTCTGAGATAGTAAGAACTGCCAATGCTGGAGTCTGAGAATACACAGTGTGGAATTTAAGGGGTACAGCAGGCCAGGCAGCATCAGAGCAGCAGGAAAGCCAAACATCAGCTTCCCTGCTCCTCTGATGCTGCCTGGCCTGCTGTGTTCCTCCAGCTCCACACTGTGTTATCCCACAACCAATTCAGTTATCACATGGGTTGATTTTAGCCACAGTGTCCCTTTCCCACCTACTCCTAAGCCTACTACCACAACTGTATGGGTTACATTAAATGCACTTCATGCACTTTCTCACTCTTAGCACTTTTTATTTCTTCTGCAGTTTCTCTTCTATTCTGGCCTACCATGTATAATCTCTGAGTTTACCTAATCCTTTCATCTCCTTCTCCTGTTCCTGTTTCCTACACTCTGGACTCCATCTCCACCTCACTGCTTACCTCCCCCCAACATTCCCTACACCCACCCACCCCCTTACTCACCTCCCCCACTTTGGCTTCAGCACAAACACCACATTTTCGCAGCTACTAACAGTTCTGCTGAAGAGTTGCCAGATTTGAAACATTAAACTGTACTTTCTTTCCACCAATGCTGTCAGTTGCATCAGCAATATCCATTTCTGTTTCAGACACCCATCATCCACAGTTCCTTGTTTTATTTTGCATAAATATGCGGACTTGGGAAAATTAACGTAATCCCCACATTGCCATGGTGTCGAAATCCTGGAGCAGTGCAAGATATCTTTGCACATTCTCAGTGGCCACTAGGGATGGAAACAAATGCTGGGCTTAAAGTGCAATGCTCACAGCAAATGGATGAGTCATGTTTGTTTTAAGAATATTTTGGAATTTTCTTTTGGCATGATATTGACTGGAAATTAGCCCTGCATCAATAGTTTATGTAAGTCAAGCCTGGATTTGTAGAGTCACATGGATAAGATGATGTACAGGCTCATGGTATCATTTGAATTTGGTTAGTTTTGAGAGTATTGGCTCACACAAAGCTCTTCGACAAAGCAGTTAGAATGACAATTGCCCACATAAATTTCCTAAAATCAAGGTAAATATATTCCCAAAAAGTCCATGCTCATCCCTTGAGCCAGGGATTTCAGGGAGGGACAGATCTAATGGTGACTCATCTTTGTCTTGTGAATAGGAGAAGCTTTGCCAGTTGGCCTATGTTTTGCAATAGCTGGAATTCATAATGTACCCCACTGTTTTTGATTTTTAGTGAAAGTGACTGGATTCAGCCAAATGGTCCTTCAATTACATTTACTCTTGTAGTTTGGGTGTCTTTCCAGGGCAAAGCATTTGTCCCTTAAAAGGAATTCGACACTTGTATCCAATGTTTTTGTTTTAAAATGTGCCAATGGACAAAAAAAAACAAATGGAATGAAATTTATGGTCTTGCGCTGGGGTGCAATTTCTATTCAGAGTGCTAAATCGCAGATGTTCAAACCCAAATTCGACACTCACCCAACTTTGTAAACAGCAAAGTGTCAGCTGGTTTGTGAATTATGTACACTAATCTTTGCTTGACATGTCCAAATCGATTATACATTGCATTATACCCAGGAACACTAAGTTATAACATCTGTTCCAAAATTTCTTGGAATAACACACTTACCTCAGAAAATAACTACCATGATGTTAGTTTCATTCACACCCCCGCTGTTTGTTGCATTTTTGTACGTTTTAATATTTTTACAAAATTCCGGTGGGAATCCATTGGGGTAGATGGAGGACAGTTGTTTACCTCAGCTGCGAATTCATCAAAGAGGGAACACATTCTCAGAATTATGGGCAAGCTATTTCGGAATGAGATGAGGAGGAATTTCTTTACTTAAAGAGTGGTGAATGTTTGAACTACTGTACCTGAGAGGGATGTGGGGGTTTAATTAATAATAGATTTCTACAGAGTGAAACACAGATTCTGTGGGGTCGAAACAGGGTAGATATGGAGAAGATGTTTTCTCCTACGGGAAAATCTAGAACTACGGGTCATCTTTTAATAATCAGAGGTTATCCATTTAAAACAGAAATGGTGCTATCTTTTCTTCTCAGAAGATAATAGTCTTTAGAACTATCTTCTCTGTCAAGCAAGATCAGAAATCGCATGACACCAAGTTATAGTCCAACAGGTTTATTTGAAAACGCAAGCTTTCAGAGCATTAATGAGGCAGAGAGTGGGAGGTATGTTGTTCGTGTCTAAGTTTAGAGGAGGAGAGGTGTTACTGGTTATGCTATTTCACGAAGGATGAAATGAGAAGCTGGGAGCAGTCCTGAGGGAAGGGGGAGAGAAGAATAAATTGGGAGAGTTAGAGTAGAATGTATCTCTGAGAAGGGGTGAGCATCTGAATGAGGAAAATGGATTTTGAAGGGGGAGAGTCCCTTTGTGAACTTGCTAATGGGGACTATTAATAGCTAACAATGGGTTGGTTGTGGCAGCAGTCCATGTTTGGGCAGGCCTCGGGTGTGGGATTTGGCGACAGTGTTCAGGCCCTCAACTTATTGCAATTAATATTGAGCCCCAACAGCTAGTGGAAAACGAGATACTGTTCTTCCAGCTTGCATTGAGCTTTGCTTAAGCACTGCAGCAGGCCCAAAATAAAAATGTTGGCCAGGGAAACATGGTGGGGGTGTATTGAACTGTTGTGCAACTTGAAACTCAGGGTCATTTTGCAGGCAGACCGTAAGTGTTCTGCAAAGCTGTCGCCCAGATTGCATTTCATCTCCCAATGTAGGGGAGGCCAAATTGTTAGCATGGCATTGAAAAGAAGGAAGCGAATTCACTCCTTCTGAGCTGGTCATAATAGGGGAAAGAGTTTATGGGAACTAAAATTGTTGAACTCTATATTATTGAGTCTGGATGGTCGTTTGGTGCCAAAGTGAAAAATGACATCCTGTTCCATGAGCTTGCGTTGAGCTTAATTGAAGCAGACCAAGGACAGAGAGGTCTGAAATTAAATGACATATGCCGAGACCAGCATCTAAGTTTCGTACAGGCTGTACAGGCCACAGTGACTGCCAGATCCAGGAGTAAATGCTGCAATAGACGTGTTGGCACCATTGCCGTGCGTGGAACATTGGAGCAGCTACATGTGTATGATCACATACTTAGAGGGAATGTTGGCCAAGAAGCTCATGCTCTTGTTTGGAGATGAGTGGGTGTGTTCACACATTTGTTCACCTCCTTGCCCTACCCAAACTTGGTATGTCACAGGGCCTGACATCGCATCGGCCATGCCTCCCACCTGTGCGGGTATATTTCCTTGGTTCCAACACCAAACTTTGTCCCCTGAAACAAACTGTCTGTCTCTCTGAGGAGTCTTGTGTCTGGCATTGGTGTTCCTGATGCTGTCATTAATTGTCCTTGAGGATGCAGTAGTAAGCTGTTGGTCTATGTTTGCAAATTGCACTAGTTAAATATCTAACTTGTACTCTTTTGGTGTGAGGTGGGTTAGGAAACAAATTGGCACCATGATTAGAGCGCATCTCATTTTGTATTTGACCCAAATTGGCCCTGATGAAGAGATCAAATTGGCTTTCCCTGCAAATATGGATTCTAAGTGAAATTGGTTCAGAAGTTTCTGTCTCAGGTGCAAAGGCCATAAATATACATGTTTTACCAGGACACTGCTGAGAATGGAAGGTTTGAGGTATGAAGTTAGGCTAGGATTTTTTTCACTGGAATGTAGGAGGTTAAAGAGTAACCTTACAGAGGTTTATAAAATCATGAGGGATGTAGAGAAGATGAATAGCGAAGCACCTTTTTCCTAGGGTTGGGGATTTCAAGACTGGGGGTACATATTTTTAAGGTGAGAGGAGAAAGCTTTTAAAAGGATATGAGGGGTAACTTCTCTACTTAGAGATTGGTTCGTGTGTGGAATGAACTGCCAGTGGAAGGAATGGATGCAGGTACAGTTACAACAGTTAAAAGACATTTAGATAAGTGTATGAATAGGAAAGGTTTGGAGGAATATGGGAGTAGGTTAGTTTGGGAGCATGGCTGACATAGATTATTTGGACTGAAGGGTCTGTTTCTGTGTCGTATGACTCTACAACTCCATAAGCCTGCACCGACTCTCTGAAGAGCACCCCACCCAGACCCGTCCTCCTACCCTGGTAATTTTGCATTTCCCATGGCTAACCCACCTAGCCTACTTATCCCTGGACATTATGGGCAATTTAGCATGGCCAATCCACCCAGCCTGCGCATCTTTAGTCTGTGGGAGGAAACCGGAGCACCTGGCAGAAGCCAACACAGACAGGGAAAGAATGTGTAAACTCCACACAGACAGTCTGAGGCTAGAATCAAACCCGGGTCCCTGGCACTGTGAGGCAGCAGTGCTAAGCGCTGAGCCCCGGTGTAGAGGAGACCCCAACGTATCCAGCATTTTGTATTTCTCTGACCCATCTCAATTTGGTTCCACCTGCTACAGCAAAAAGAAATCCATTTGACTTAAATTAAAAGGGTATCCACTTTCTAAATTTAAAAATCAGCGGGATTTGAATTAATTCCAAATAGGTATATCATCTGCACCTGGAATTGTTTACTAGATAGGCTGATTGAAACCAAAACATTAAATTTATTGAATCAAAAACTGAGCATTTCCACTTTCTATAAAGAAAATGAGACCAAATAATGGAAAGATAAGAATAATGTTTATAATCTCAGGACATTCCAAAGTACCTGACGTCCAACTGACTATTTTTGAAGTGGACCATTTTTTATAATGTTGAAATGAGTGATGAGTGCAGCTCCAACAGCACTCAAGAAGTTTGTAACATGCAGGAGAAAGCAGCCCGCGTGATTGGCACCACATCTACAAACATCCACTCCCTCCATCACCGATGCTCAGTAGCAGCAGTGTGTACTATCCAGAAGACGCATTTTTTTCATTTTCTCATTTTTAAACTAGAGCAACTTAAACAAGATTGACGTCATTCAAAACACTGCTGCCGTCATCCTAACTGGACCAAAGTCTTGCTCAATGATATATGCTTCAACGTAGTTGTAATTGTTCCTAAAATACAAAGGCTAGTAGTATCCATTCTGAAACTGCTACTTTGCCATGCATCTAGTGAAAATCCAGTTTACAAGTGTATTTCTGGCAACGTAACATCAGGCAGAAAAGGGGAGTTTAAGGAGCTTCCTTTTGATAATTTTAATCTTGACACTTCTTTCATTCACTTTTCGTTTATTTTCATGGGGTCAGTCATGCTTGGCGTAAATTAGTTATTTGCTCATCATGATCTTGTTCACACCTGAAAGATGAGAAGTTCAGTTCAGGCTGCCTCAATAAAATCTAATGCTATAATCATCTCATTTTGATAGGAATTTATGGCTTTTGTCACGTGGTAATGCTCACAGGTTAGCTTGATATTGATGGAATGTGATTTGACTTATTCTTTGGTGACCTTTCGTAGCTTATTGCTGATATCAAGATTGTAGCTATCAGACAGCCTGGATGCTATGGTAAAGAAAGGTCATTTATGAAATTTACAATGGGTATCTCTTGGTATCCCAGCTGATATTAGCACTAGACAAGTTGGATCCCAGTCTGAGACCAGATTTCATAGATCATATTTTGATTTGTTTTGCTTTTAACAAAGTCGTCTCTCGCTGAAACATAAACACACACAATGCTGCGGATCTTTCTTTAAACAAAAACACAGAACTTCATTAACAAAATAAATTGAGGTAAAATATAATAAACCAAACTATCTACTTGTACTACAAGTTCAAAAATATTCAAATGCACAGTAAAAGTATGACCTCATTAATCCCCAAACACATCTGTATAAATTTTGAAATAAACACCAGCTTTTGTACCATACCTGAAACAGCTCCCATATACAGTCCCCTAAAACACGTAAGTAACCATGCCTGTCCTTGGTATTTGTGTCTTCAACCTCTCATCTGGAACTGTAGATCACTCCTGACTGGAGTTATTATACACCTGACCTTCAGTGTATTAAGATTTAAGTAATCTCTTCAGGGTTTGATCCCAATAGTTGTGGAGTGGGACTACCACTAAGTCTTCATTTTAAGGTAACCCAGTTTGATATCTTGCCTTCCCTTCCCTGAAACACTGATCTATACAGCTATTCTCATCCAAGGACTTAAAGTGATGCACAAAAACTCATTCAGTCTAAAGCCAGGCCTCAAAACTATTTTAAAAGAAATCACCACAGCTACAGAAATGCTTACAAGTTAATTTTTAACTTCACACACATAGCAAACTCACAAGTTACTAACTCAAAACCTAAAAATCCAAACTTAAATAAATTATATGAAATATATAGAAATCACACAGTTTACATCACATTTGTCTCAGGTATTTTGTTGGAAAGAAGAGTCATAGTCACTCCCATTTGAAATGCAGGCATTGGAGTTTTTAGGCATTTTCAGGTCCGTACATCCAATGTCTAATTGTACAACAAGGCAGATTGGGCCTACAGTAATCATAATCTGAGCCAGAAATTTAAGTTTTTCATGTATATCACTTCCAAGATTTTTGGAAGTAGAACAAGAAAACAACAGAGAAGTAAATGCCAAGAGAAAGCAAAAGATCACACTAAACGATATCTTATGATATAATTGATATATCTGAATGATTTATATAAAATCAATGCTATTATTCCTAAACACTACTTCAAGAGTGCCACATGTCAGGGTGTTGCACTGCTAATGAGACATTTACCTGGGGCCCCAAATATTTCACTGATGGACTGTGAAGAACTCATGACGCTACCTCAAAGAAGAGGAGAAGTGTCTTTGGCTAATATTTATCACACAACCATCAGAACTAAGCAGCTTTGTTGGCCATTTTCACATTGCTGTTTGTAGAATTTTGTAGATGGTTTGGATTCCATGCTTCCTACATCATTCTAAACTTCTACATGAGTAAAAGACTTGGACAGACACTGCCAGCAACCCAAGGATGTCTCAAAATAAGACCATTACTTAGATTCCTAGACTGTTTGCATTCTTGGGGCAATACATAATATATATGCCTTCATTAAACATTTTCATAGAATGTCATCTGCAGATGTCATTTACAATACCTATATGTCAATCCAATATGTTTGAACTTGAAAACGTTTGACAGTTGGACAAGATGTCGTCATTCCAATAACTCCAATTTGTGTTAATTCTACAGTCTTATTAAGCAATCATTACTGAATCAACATACTGGAATTGCCTGTTATAAACAGTAAACTCTCAACTGATCTCAAGGCAGTGATAAATGAGTATTGTGTGACGCAAGCCATCAGACAAAAGGTTGCAGAGTTCCTTTTGATCACTAGGGTGCACCAGAACTGAATATCAAGGAAGTTGCAAATTTCCACCAAACATTCAGCTGTTTCTGTCAAATAAACTTTTAGGGGAACAATAATTCTCATATATTTGGATATAAAGAAGACTTGATGATTGGTCAAACCCTACTAAAGGAAAAGTAGTGTTGCATTGCTGTATATCTTAAAAAGCTTCACTTGAGTTAGTGCTGGTGATTCCTTGAGCTATTTAACACATTAAGCTGAGGATCTTGTAGAAGTTTCAAACTCATACAAGATGTGTTGTGCTGGATTGAGGTGCAAATATTGTAAATGATTACAGTACATTAGATGACATTCCGCTGAAAAGATTTAATTCAAGTACATGTTTATGTGTTTGGCTCCGTTGACATGCAAACCAAAGTTTTTGAGAATCTACTGGGAGGACTTTACACATGGCAATGCAAGAGAACATTTAGCAGGACATCTGTCAACATGGCGGAATTAGGGAGGGTGTTGACTTGAACTGCGAGGTTGGATACAGCTGGTCAGACTCCAAATTAGGTTCTGACACTAAGTAAGATCTTGATTTGCCTAGTGTGCATTCTTCTAGTGTGTCGATGAATGCAGCAACTCCACTAGTATGTTTTGGTGGCCTCAGAATTACCCAGGAAGACTTAAGGGCCGTTATTGTTGAATTTGGAAACATGCTGTCCGATTTGTGTCCACAAACATCAATGGGATAAAATCTATTTTATGGTGTTGCTTTCAAAGCTAAAAATTGGCCTGATTGCACTGATCCAGTGGAGTAGGCAGGAACAGAGGAAACAGACTTATGATATTACCCAGGGCACAGTCATTCAGTGCATGCAAAAGGAGCTATGTCAATGTGACATAAGATTATATGGAATTGGAGCCTGGATCTGTGGGCCAACTATAGTGAGATGAACTCTTTTACCATTCTCTGTCCATAGTTTGTTCAATCAAGCTTGTTCCTGGTCACTCACAATATTAGTGTTAAGAAACACAAAACCATGAAGATCTGTAAACCAACTAAACTCAGACCAGGCAAGTGATCCAAACATAAAGATCAGAAAACTAGGTGAAGTGAAACTCACAAGTGCTCAAAGCCACTAGCAATGCTCTTCAAGACACCTATAGGTAGTAAATCTGCAGAATAGGAAAGCTCGCAGAGACATTGAAAAAGCATAAGAGAAGTCCCATGGCAGAGTACGTGGTTAACAACAGGAAGAAATCAGTTGGCCACACCAGGTAAAGTATTACAGAAGTGAAAGTACTGACAGAGATCAAGAGAAAAGGAGCACTCAGAAAGTACACCAATTATAAACATGTGAAGAACCAGGGCTTGGTCCAAGTCATGAAGGATCCATTAGCAGGAACCCAAGCCAATCTGTTTCAGAGAATTGTGTGTGCAAGGGTAGAGCCTGGGCTTAGGCTGGAGCAGCAGTAGCAGCACTGAAGGTTAATCATCGGCCATGATTACATGCAGGCAAGGAAGGAGCTCAAAAATGGTCTGAGGAGAGCCAGGAGGGGGCACGAGAAAGGCTTGGCAGAAGGAATCCGGGAAAACACAAAGGCATTTTACACTTACGTGAGGAATAAGAGAATGGTCAAAGAAAGAGTAGGGCCGATCAGGGATAGCATAGGGAACTTGTGTGTGGAGCCTGAGGAGGTAGGGGAAGCCCTAAATGAGTTTTTTGCTTCTGTCTTTACGAAAGAATCGAACTGTGTAGTGAATGAAACCTTTGAAGAGCAGGTGTGCATGCTGGAATGGATAGAGATAGAGGAAGCTGATGTACTGAAAATTTTGTCAAACATTAAGATTGACAAGTCGCCAGGCCCGGATCAGATTTGTCCTCGGCTGCTTTGGGAAGCGAGAAATGCAATTGCTTCGCCACTTGCGAAGATCTTTGCATCCTCGCTCTCCACTGGAGTCGTACCTGAGGACTGGAGAGAGACAAATGTAATTCCTCTCTTCAAGAAAGGAAATAGGGAAATCCCCGGCAATTATAGACCGGTAAGTCTCACGTCTGTCGTCTGCAAGGTGTTAGAAAGGATTCTGAGGGATAAGATTTATGACCATCTGGAAGAGCATGGCTTGATCAAATACAGTCAACACGGCTTTGTGAGGGGTAGGTCATGCCGTACAAACCTTATCGAGTTTTTTGAGGATGTGACTAGTAAGGTTGATGAGGGTCGAGCTGTGGATGTGGTGTATATGGACTTCAGTAAGGCATTTGATAAGGTTCCCCATGGAAGGCTCATTCAGAAGGTCAGGAGGAATGGGATACAGGGGAACTTAGCTGCTTGGATACAGAATTGGCTGGCCAACAGAAGACAGCGTGTGGTAGTAGAAGGAAAATATTCTGCCTGGAAGTCAGTGGTGAGTGGGGTTCCACAGGGCTCTGTCCTTGGGCCTCTACTGTTTGTAATTTTTATTAATGACTTGGACGAGGGAATTGAAGGATGGGTCAGCAAGTTTGCAGACGACACAAAGGTCGGAGGTGTCGTTGACAGTGTAGAGGGCTGTTGTAGGCTGCAGCGGGACATTGACAGGATGCAGAGATGGGCTGAGAGGTGGCAGATGGAGTTCAACCTGGATAAATGCGAGGTGATGCATTTTGGAAGGTCGAATTTGAAAGCTGAGTACAGGATTAAGGATAGGATTCTTGGCAGCGTGGAGGAACAGAGGGATCTTGGTGTGCAGATACATAGATCCCTTAAAATGGCCACCCAAGTGGACAGGGTTGTTAAGAAAGCATATGGTGTTTTGGCTTTCATTAACAGGGGGATTGAGTTTAAGAGTCGTGAGATCTTGTTGCAGCTCTATAAAACTTTGGTTAGACCGCACTTGGAATACTGCGTCCAGTTCTGGGCGCCCTATTATAGGAAAGATGTGGATGCTTTGGAGAGGGTTCAGAGGAGGTTTACCAGGATGCTGCCTGGACTGGAGGGCTTATCTTATGAAGAGAGGTTGACTGAGCTCGGTCTCTTTTCATTGGAGAAAAGGAGGAGGAGAGGGGACCTAATTGAGGTATACAAGATAATGAGAGGCATAGATAGAGTCGATAGCCAGAGACTATTTCCCAGGGCAGAAATGGCTAGCACGAGGGGTCATAGTTTTAAGCTGGTTGGTGGAAAGTATAGAGGGGATGTCAGAGGCAGGTTCTTTACGCAGAGAGTTGTGAGAGCATGGAATGCGTTGCCAGCAGCAGTTGTGGAAGCAAGGTCATTGGGGTCATTTAAGAGACTGCTGGACATGCATATGGTCACAGAAATTTGAGGGTGCATCCATGAGGATCAATGGTCGGCACAACATTGTGGGCTGAAGGGCCTGTTCTGTGCTGTACTGTTCTATGTTCTATGTTCTATAACAGACACAAAGAAACAGGATGAACTCTTCCGAATGGATGTGAGAGACTCACTTCACAAAATTTGACTTTTTTCACCGTACACACCCGTATGCATTTTTGGAACTCAGAGATGATAAACAGACACATCCATCTTAATGGATGCTATGCTATAGTTAAGGCTGGGAATCAAGAGGCTAACCACTACTAAATTTCCTTAATTCATTTTTGGGACATATGTATTGCTGGCTGCACTGACATTTAATGGCTGTTCCTAATTGCACTTACGAAGGTGATGGTAATCTTTTTTTAATTACTGCAGTCTGTTTTGTCCAGGTAAATACACAATACTATTAGGCAGGCAATTCCAGGATCTGAACCTAGTGAAAGAAGGGTAATCTATTTCCAAGTCAGGAAAACTAATGGTTTGGAGAGGAACTTGTAGCTGATGGTGTTACCATGTACTTGCTGCCCCTGTCCTTCTAGATGGAATATGCTATCTATGGCTCTTTGGTGAATTTTTGGAGTGCACCTTGTAAGTAGTACAAATTTGGGAAGCAAAGAATTAAACTGTGAGACCAGATGTGTGGTACACTTGACTGAAATGGAATTTATATTAGAGAGGCCACAGGTGGATGTGTGTAACTTTAAACATGCTGTAATTAGAAGCCTTCAGATACATTCTTGCCCTGGCATTGCATGAAACTGGGCAAACCCACTACTTCTCTCAAAACAGAAACCAGAAACAGTGGGAGAGAAGAAGGCGTAAAACAAGGTAGCATTCAGCCACAAGACAGCATTCCAGGCAATGATTTGCTCTTTTAGTAGATAGCTGCAGAGAAGGAAGTCAACACTCATATTGTTCATTGACTCAAATCTAAAGCTTCGGCGTCATTGTAATTTTGTATTCAGTAGATTCCGTTCCTGAAAACCCAGTTGTTTATTTTGAGGAGAATTTGTCTTTTTCGAAGATGAAAAGAAAGAAGCAAAGATGCCCATGTATTGCACAGAACCCACTCAGGAGATGCAACAACAGAAATTGCCATTGTAATTACATGGAAGAAGTTCCTCCCAGATTAAATGGCCAGACCACTGCTAGGAAGCAAGAAAGGAGTTACCTTGTGTTTGTTCAATCAATAAAGAAAGCAAGTGAATCATCAGACATTTCTCAGTCAGTCAAGTGGCTGCACAGTCTGCAATGTGACAAATTATAGATTCTGAAAGAGATCTTTGGGCCTCAGAGCTTCAAAACAAATTCAGGGCTATTGAAGCCTAACTCAGGCCTGGGAGTTGCCAGATCTGCACAGGCAGAAGTAACACTCAAGTTCCCATTATCTCTGATCAGTGTGAGTGAGACAGGTTTAGAGAAGAAGCACCTCACCTCTCAGCAAAGGCCCATCAAAATACTATGTAACAACTTTGAATAGTGATCAAGACATTACCCAGAGAGAAAGCCATCTGAAATCCATAGTGGATCATGTTAATACTCAATGTGGAAAACTTTATAACTGTAAGGGTGGTAGCTGGAGGCTGCAAGTGAAACCCATCAGGAAGCCATGAAATCCCAAGCATTTATTCAATAAAAGCTGATAAGACCAATGATTGTTGACATCACGGAGACACAGAATTCTTTCGGAAAAGTTTAAAGTTGAATAGAGAAATGAATTTGAATGGTTAGAACTCAATCGGAATTAGTGTGGTTGAACAAAGTCAATGAAATGACTGAATTAAAATTCTACTTCTTTTCACAGCCAAACAGCACAATTACGTGTGTTGATTGAAAATCTGTAAGATTTTATAAAAGTTGCGGAGGTCTCACATTCATCCAAGCTGTGTTCTTCCTCAATCATCACATGAGAGCAATATTTTAAAGTTGTGAAAACACCTTTGTTTAATCTTCAAAATTTCAAAACTCCAGGGTCACTGTGAATAACCAGCTGAAGAAAACATTCTACCACAGTTAATGAGTGATAATCTAGTCTTTTGAAACAAAACACTGGAGAGAGAGAGGGAGAGAGAGAGAGAGAGAGACATCAAGACTTTTCAACCGCCTCTTATTGGCAGAGATTGCCCATGAAAGGAGATTGTCTTTTCATGTAGGTCTCTAAAGCAGAGTGTGAATTGAGTGTTCCGAATCCTGCTGTAGCTACTTATCCTGTTGTCTGATTGTGTGTCCATTTTCTCATGGATCCCAAATAGAGTCATAGATTGATACAGCACAGAAACAGACCCTTCGGTCCAACCAGTCCATGCCAAACATAATCCCAACTAAACTTGTCCCACCTGATTGCTCCTGGCCCATATCCCTCCAAACCTTTCCTATTCGTGTACTTATCCAAATGTCTTTTAAACATTGTAACTTTAGCCACATCCACCACTTCCTCAGGAAGGTCATTCCACACACGGACCACCCTCTGTGTCAGGGCGTAAAAAATTTGCCCCCATGTCTTTTTTAAATCTCTGTCCTCCAGTTCACTGTATTTCGGGTGCAGTCTGGCTCATAAATTGTATAGTTTTAGCAAAAGTCACAGTTAGTTTATTCTATTCTTTTTGAAATAAATGTCAATAATTTCTTATCACACATTGCACTTAGGCATTATGGCTCAATGAAAGTGAACCTTCAAATCTCTCTGTGCTGGAACTTTCTACAATCTCTTTCCACATAAATAATATTCAGCTTTCCTATGCTTCCTGCCACAAGGCATGATCTCACATTTACTCACATTATGTTCTGTCTGCCAAGTTTTTGCCCATTCATGTAACCTTTCTAAATCCCTCTGCAGACTCACATCATCTCACCGCTTGATCTTCCACCTGTTTTTGTGTCACCGTTTAGTTCCCTCATCCTGATTATTAATTTGTAGTAACTAAGTATCCTTATTTAAGTTTAGCACAGTTGTTTCCAGCTCACATTTCTCGCTCTCAAGCTAAATTCTACCATGTTACGGTCACTCTTTCCTAGGGGATCTTTTATTCTGAGATCATGTATTAAACTTGTCTCATTTCACACTACCAGATTTAAATTAGTCTGAGCCTTGGCGAGATCCATGACATAGACCCCTTCCACTGGTGTCTTTTCCTCTTATTATTTCTAACCTCCACCCATATAGGTTATACATATTCTAATCCAATATTGTTTCTTGCAGTTGCACTTATGCCATCTTGCACTAACAAAGCTACCTAATCGCGCCTCCCTTCCTGTTTGTCCTTTAGAAAAGTCAAATATGCCTGAATATTTAGTTTATATTGTTCTCCTTATAATCAAGTCTCAATAATGGCAAGAAGATCACGCCCATTAATTTATTTGTGCTTTTAATGCACTTATTTGGTTAGGAATACTATGCACATTTAAATAAAGAGCCATTAACTTTGCCTTTCTACCATTTCTTTCTACTTGATCCAGGAAGTTGGTTCTGTTATAACACAACAGTTTTGGTGCGTGTGCAACATCATGTTATAGAAAATTGCCATATAGAAATAATGGGGCCTATGGGTAAAGCAGGGTTAGGGGCAGTCCACCAAAAAAAGTCACTCAAAAGCCTAACACAAAAGATAGCACAGCTTGAATAAATGTTTAATTACATCTAATAATGAAGTATAAGAAAATTTAACACTTTACGTTGAAAAAATATCAAGATGACTTGATGGGGGAGGAAGTCGGACCTCTCACAGAAGGCACTTCATGACAAAGCTGACAAAATGATCATGTGATGCAGGTGCGGAGGCTGTTTCAGCGCTAACATTGTACATATTCATGACAAAGCCCGTGAAGCAATCCTGTGATGTCGATGCCAATGGAATCGCTTTATAGCCAACACAAGTTCACCTTTAAGAAATAGCATTCCCCCTTTAGTCAATCACGTTACAGCCAATTTGCGTTAATGGAGCATGTGTTATAACAAAATCGACTGTATTTGCTACTTTTTTCTCTGTTCGGGACACACCAGGCATTGTTATCTAACCAGGCATCCTGTAATGCATTTAAATGGTCATTGAATAAACGTACGGATGATAATGGAATAATGTAGGTTAGATGGACTTCGGATTGGTTTGATAGTTCAGCGCAACATTGAGGGCCGAAGGGCCTGTACTGTGCTGTAATGTTCTGTGTTCTATGTTCTAATGCCACTATATCCTTTTGATTTGTAATCCTATGTTCTCCGCTTCTCAAGAAACCCTCCTCTATTTAATTTAAAGCCCTGTCTTCAGCCCACAAGCAAGCAAACTGAATCTGTGTCACTTAACCTGTGCTCTGATTAGTAACACCAGAAATACAACAGGGGTGGGGGTGGGTGAAGTGAAAGTGGAGTAAAAGTGTTGAATATTTAAGCTTACGTATCAATGATTTTTTTTACAAAAGGATAATGTAAAAGAACTTGGGATCAGATCAAATTTAACTGGCGCCCGGGTATTTAGGGCTTCAAGGGAGATGTCCTCTCTTACTGTCTTCTGTATTAAGTTACCTCTCACAAAGCCTGTTGCTGATCACTCACAAGAGTGTGGGTCTCACGTTGTTACCACAGATTTGGTGGAGAGGCACTAAACTAATGGGCCGTCACATAGGATTACACAGGAAAGAAGGTACAGAAGCTGGCTATTTGGCCCAAGCAGTCCATGCTAGCATTTATGCACAACTTGAGTGTCATGGAAATGAAAGGTTAGTGAGTGTGAAAAGATTTCAACGTGGAGGAGAGAAATTGCATTTTGTAAGGCAGTCGCTGTCCAAATAACACACAACAGCATCCCAGAGATAAGAATTAAATGATTGACTAATTAGTTAAGATGTTTGGCTTGTGAGCAGAGAATGTTAGTAAGGGCACTGCCAGGGCACTGCTGGAGCAAATGAGAAAGGTGCCAAATTGAAGTGAACAACATGGTACACCCTTGAGTAGATATGGGAATTACAGAAGAGAAAGCATGTGGCACAATTTTATTCACTCACCATTGTCTGTATTGTACAGTCGGCCAGACTGAGAGTTTATCTGACCTAATTGATTGGCAAGAAGATTCTTTTCCCCCCTTAGGCCTATTGTCAGAAATCAGGTATTGTGTGAAAGAGAAAAGCAATACAAATAAAATATTGATAACTCAAGTGGAAGAAATGGGTGAACATTAATAAGGATATTAGTTCCCATTCATTTTGTACAAGTGGGAAGTGTGAAACGCAGTAAAATTTCAGCTGTGAAATATGTAGGTGGAGGCTGTCAGTAGGACAACTAGCCAAATCAACGCGACTCAACACTCTTTCAGAGAAAGGGAAAGCATGCATCTGAGATAGTAATAGCACCACTGATGTAGAGGTTGGAGTTTATGCTCAGACTCTTTTCTTTTGCTTTGATTCCCATTCTCAGATGAAGCAATGTTGTTGATGCACTGTTTGCTTGGAGAATATTGCAAAGCAGGAGGATGGTTTGCAGGCTGATGACAGACTGTGATGTGAGTCTCTGTTTCATGTTCACAGTTACCTGTGCTCTGGCCTTATTGAACAGGTTGGAAGATGGATGCTTACAATAACGTGCCCCATGGTACATTGATACATTATTGCATCTGTGCCAAAAATTGGAGTTACCACGCAACGTTCGAAGAAATCACAAAAGTTATTATTTACACTGACCTACTGTAGCTACATACTACGCAAACAACTGCTATTATGCAATAACAAAATTACTTATTGTTCCATTTCATTGCTCTTTTGTCATTTACTTTACATACTTGATAGACATACAGGTTGTCAGCTTTGCTCCAACATCTCCTGGGTGAAACGATGTGCTCTCTAATTCACATCCAGAATGTTACCCCCGGACTCAGCTGATTTACATGGTCAGCTTGGGTATTGCTTTCTTTACCTGAAGTATTAAATGCTGCAGATGCTACCTTAACAACACTGCTGATGTCTAATCCAAAAGGAGCAGGGATAAATTGGAATAATCCAAACTATCCACTTATTACATAAATTCAAAGGGTTTAAATGCACAGTACATTAATCGCAAAACACTCCTTCGTAAATTGAACAGAAACAAAACAGTTTGTAGAGTACTCAAAACACCACTCCTGGTACAGCTCACAAAGCTTTACAAATATAATGCTCATATTAGGATCCCTGTACCGAACACCTTGGTGGGTTTAAGCCACTTGTAATTTCAACTGGAACTGCAGCTTTCTTTTTTACACCTGATCTTCAGCGTACTCAGATCTAACTAACTTTTCCAGGGTTTTTATCCCAAAGCTTCTGATGTGGGACTAACGCTAACTCTTCACTCCAACATTTCCTTCTCAGAAATACAATTCTGTACAGCAATCCTGTTTAATGGTCTTCACAGGACTAACAGCACCAAAAGTTAACAGTGAAAACACATTCTCTCTGTCTCAGCAATAGATGTTTCCTTAAAGCTTAAAGTCAAGCCTCAGCCAGACGTTTGAGACCCAGTTATTTACCATGCTGGTCCAGAAACAATCTAAAATAAACGAAAGTCCATTTGTGCACAAAAATCTATCTAACCAGGCTTCAAAAACTGCTTTTTTAACAAACTTGCCATGGTTACAGAAATACTAGGACATTATCTCCTAACTTCGGTCATACAGCAAACCTGTCAGATACAAACTTAAAGTCAAGATCAAAACTCACTGCAAACAACATTTAAAAATAATACTTGTAAATCCCACAGTTACCATCACAAGGCCTTCGGTCTTGTCTTTGCTTTGGATTCTCACATAAGTTTGTGCTGTCAAGTTGAGTACCATTCTGTCACAGACCCCCAACCTTACCTTACAGGTTTTCACTTATGGCTTACATCTGGTAACTTGATAGAGGTGTGTGAAGCTCATAATGTTGTGGGAATTCAATGTCTATCTGGCATTTCATACTCATTTTATTATCTCTCTGTAACAAAGAGACTTTACAGGATAGGTTCATAGCTCCTTGAAAGTGGAATTGCAGGTAGACAGAGTAGACAAGAAGGCATTTGGCATGCTTGCCTTTATTGGTCAGTGCATTGGGCACAGGAGTTAGCATGTAATGTTGAAGCTTGCCAGGATATTAGTTAGGCCAGTTTTGGAATATTGCATTCAGTTATGGTCCTCCTGCTATCGGAAGGATGTTGCGAAACTTGAAAGGGTTCATAAAAAATTTACAAGGATGTTGCCAGGGTTGGAGGGTTTGAGCTATTGGGAGAGACTGAATAGGCTGGGGCTATTTTCCTGGGAGTGTTGAAGGCTGAGGGGTAACCTTGTGGAAATTTATAAAATCATGAGGGGTATGGATAAGGTGAATAACCAAGGTCTTTTCCCCAGGCTAGGTAGTCCCAAACTAGAGGACACAGGATAAGGTGAGAAGGGAAAGATTTAAAAGGGACCTGAAGAGCAGCATTTTCACGCAAAGGGTGGTATACAGAATGAGCTGCCAGAGGAAGTGGTAGAGGTGGTTACAACTGTAGCATTTAAAAGGCATCTAGATGGGTATGTGGATAGAAAGGTTTTAGAGGGACATGGTCTAAATGGTGGCAAATGGGTCTAGATTGATTTTGGATACCTGACCAGCATGGACAAGTTGGAGTGAAGGGTCTATTTCCATGCATACATCTTGATCACTCTATGGCTCTATGCTGTCTTCACTGCAGTAGTTACATCCATTTTCTTCTTTAAATTTAATGTTTGCCAATTGAATCACCTGAATCTTCTCTCAGCTGACATCACTGTGATACCAACATTGAGTTTGTCAAAACTATAGGCTGATGTTTCTGTAACGATCGCCTGTACAATGCTTGTAGGCTTGGTGCTTGCCAAGTTGTTTAGCATTTTACATGACAAACACTCTTCCCCATGACAGATATATTTTCTTTTGTGTTATATGATGATGTCTGCAATATTAACAACTTGCCTTTTGGTCTTGATCTTTCAGCTGGCCTCTCTCTGGATATTTGTTACATTGCTCCAACTTGTTACACTTGAACAGCCAAGGCTGAATACCAACACAGTGGACAAATCTGAGCTATTTAGTTAAAAAATGCACGTCCAATTTGCTTTTCCACATTGTAAGCATGCTCAACGGTTGTCCGATGTGTGCTGCAGCTTTTGATTTGCAAACTTAGAACTTCATTTATAATTTACTTGAGCGTCAGAATCTGTTCTCTCGGAAGTTGCAGACAATTCTACCTTTCACAAGATCCTCTTTCAAGCGTCCATGTTCACAAAAATCTGCATGCTGTGTTAATGCAGTCATATTTTTATTAGTAGGCTCTGTTTTACCTTGAACTCTGATGTTAAGCGTACAGTCTATGCGTTGCATTTCATTTAGATTTTGAAAACTTCTTTTAAAATTTCTGGAGTCATTCTTTGATTCTTTCAAGAGATATGTAGTGAAATATACTTTGTAACAATCTCTCCTTAACTGTAATAAAAATGTAACTACACATAGCTACTCCAACTTTGTTCACTAAACTTGATGCAATTTCATAACATTGCTGTTGCAAGCGTTAAACCTGCCAGTTCACTTTCATATTATCTTTAGTTTCAACCAGGAGAAATAAAGTGACAAATATCATGTGGCCCACCCACTGCTTTCATTTGTGACTTGTTTATTTGCTCTTTTTCTGTGGCTCTCTGTAAATTTAGCAGATTTCAGTAGCTTTGAACATTCTATGTTCCTCTTTTAGTAGCAGTACTTCTATTCAGCTCTTCAACATTCAACCTCAGCTGAACTTTAACGGCATACTAACATTAATACCCAAAATATAACTCTAAGCCTAATTCTACAAGGAATACAATGTAGCCTGCAGTCTATACTTATTGAACTGTCTGTAATATGGATGCCTGTGACGAGTGTGATACATGGTAGACGTCATATGATGACAGCTATCTAGGAGGCTCATTGGGTAAAGGTGTTGAATTTCTATACCAAATGTGTTTCCTGCATGACTGTGAAGGGACAGCTGGACAGGAGAATAGCATGTGCAGTCATGCTCATAATTAAAAGGGCAAATGTTGCATGGCCACCCATATTATCTGGTCAAGTTTATCCCATTGGATATCATAGAATCAAATTCCTCTCATTTGGAAAGAGGCCATTTAGCTCACTAAGTCTGCAGCAATCCTCTCAACGTTTCCCATGTCCAATCCACCTAGCTTGCTCAAACCAGGGCACTAACAGGCAAGTTAGCATGGCCTATCCATCTAACCTGCACTTCTTTGGACTGTGGGGGCAACTGGAGCACCCAAAGGAAACGCACGCAGAGAACTTGCAAACTCCACCTAGACGGGCACCAGAGGCTGAAATTGAACCTGGGTCTGTGGCACTGTGCAGATAAGTGGCACAGACACATAAATGCTACTGAACTTTGTCATGCAGTTGGTGGCTATTTGCCATTGAGAGAGAGAGAGAAAAACCAACTGCACCTCTGGGACCTCATCATCTCTTTTCTGATCTTTGGTTGGCACACTTACAATCGAGTACAGAGTTCAAATTGCTCTGCCCCACAGAATTGTCTGTTGCCATAGTATAGAAGTGACACAGTCAGCTGTTTAAATGGACAAATGCTCTTGATCCCAGCACATTCGACTCTGTCCTGCAGAGGATTGGTGCAGGATATAACCCAGCTAAACTCATTAAAATCAGAACATGTTCCCCAAGGGAAGACCAAATAATGACACAGTGATGATTCCCCATGCAAGGCTTGGCTGTTACACACCAGGTGGTTGCTCTTCAAACAACCCACCGCCAGTATCCATGACCACGAAAGGGTTAACCCCAGCAAATGCTGTGCAGTAACAACATCTCTGCTTGTCAATCCAGGCAAATATTCTCAATGAACAAATGTATCCTGTGGGCTGACAAAGGGAACTCCCACAATGGGCTGGGCCATACGACACAGAGAAATAAACCATTTGTGCCACTGTTTGGCAAAGAGTTGAGAGTGACTGCATAATGAAAATAACTCAGGCAACACAGGTGAAAGGAGAGTCAGAGAAAAGCATACTTGGCAGGGTCGGTCTTGACTTTAGTGTGACCAACAGAGGAGGGTGTAGCAATAGGGCAGTGGGATGTGTTGCTAGGCAGTGGATTCAGTGTTGTGGAGAGAATGCCCGCCATTACTACATTGACTTTGAAATCTGCCACCCCCATCCAAGTCGTTTACGCTCTTCAGGTGAGCTGCATGGTATTAACCCAAACCAACTCCCAGCATTGAGTACAGCTTGGAGAAAGAGCTAACGTTGCTGCCAAGAAGCTGGGTAATGGGTGGGAGTGGACGGACTGTGTGTGTGTGTGTGTGTGTGTGTGTGTGTGTGTGTGTGTGTGTGTGTGTGTATGTGTGTGTGTGTGTGTGTGTGTATATGTGGGTTGTCCCCAGTCTGCTGCAGCCTGGCTTCTTACAGTTGGCAGCAGAGTGCGCTCCTGTTCAACTTGGATCCACCACCGAATAGAAGAATTTCACTTAGTGGGCCACATATAATGTACCTTAATTGTTTTTTGAGGCCATTCATACCAAGACTTCCGCATCCTCATATTATGTAAAAAAAAACATTTTGGCCATGACGTCCGAGGGAGATGAGTAATGTAGCCTCAAGCTACCCACACACTGCACAGCATTTCTCTGCACACACTCAGGAACTCACATCCACTTACGGTATATTGAATCAGATATGACATAATATAGGTGCACAGGAGTCAACCGCAGAACAAAGGTGTTGAGCAGAAATGTACAGGAAGCATTGTGTATTTATTGTTACAGGTGAATTTAAAAGCTATAGAACATCTATTGATATGTCATGCCTAGCTCTTATAATCCATTTCTCAATGAGTTAAGACTATGTGTATGCCTACAGTCCCCTATTCGTAGAGTTATACAGCTCGGAAACAGGCCCTTCGGTCCAACCAATCCCTGCTGAAGATAATTTCAAACGAAACTAGTCCCACCTGCCTGGTCCTGGCCCATATCCCTCCAAACCTTCGTATTCATGTACTTATCCAAATGTCTTTTAAAAGTTGTAATTGTACCTGCATCCAGTACTTCCTCAGGAAGTTCATACCACACATGAACCACCCACTGTGTAAAAAAAAAATTGTCCCCCATGCCTTTTTTAAATCTCTATCCTCTCACCTTAAAAATGTGCTTGCTAGTCTTGAAATTCCCCCATCCTAGGGAAAAGACAACAGCCATTAACTCTATCTCTCCCCCTCATTATTTTGTAAACTTCAATCAGGTCACCTCTCAATTTCCTACACTCTACTGAGAAAAGTCCCAGCCTATCCAACCATTATAGCTCAAACTTTCCATCCCCAGCATCCTCCTGGTGAATCTCTTCTGAAACCTCTCCAGCTTGATAATGTACATCCTAAAACTGGGCAACCAGAACTGGACACTGTATTCCAGAAGAGGCCTCACCAATGTCTTGTACAAACTCAACATGATGTCCCACCTCCTATACTCAAGGACTGAGCGAGGGAGGCAAGCGTGCCAAACAGCTTTCTAGCCATCCTGTCTATATGTGATGTTACCTTCAAAGAAATATGTACCTGTAGTCCGCGGTCTCCTCTTCTATGACACGACCGAAGGCCCTACCATTAATTTTACAAGTCCTATCCTTGTTTCCTGTACCAAAACACAATTCCTCACATTTATCCAGATCGAACCCCGTGTGCCATTTCTCAGCCCATTATATCCACCTCGCCAGTTTAATTCTTTTCCTACAAGGCTTCAAGCTCATCTCAGCTTTACTGTACCTGTCTTAACATCTACATAATTGGATTGGTGTCAAATTTTGTTTAATTATGATCCCAGCAAACAGCTCAGCACATTTTATTATGTTAAGGGTGCCTTAAAATGCAAGTTATTGTTGGTAGGAGATAATGGGAACTGCAGATGCTGGAGAATTCCAAGATAATAAAATGTGAAGCTGGATGAACACAGCAGGCTAAGCAGCATCTCAGGAGCACAAAAGCTGACATTTCGGGCCTAGACCCTTCAATCAGAGAGGCTGTCTGATGAAAGGTCTAGGCCCGAAACGTCAGCTTTTGTGCTGCTGAGATGCTGCTTGGCCTGCTGTGTTCATCCAGCTTCACACTTTGTTATCTCAGTTATTGTTGCTATTTTGCTCAATACAGAGGAGATCGATGTGGGCGGTGGTGTATAGTCATTATAAAGGAATTCACATGAAATTTACTGAGCCAGAGAATAATTAACGACAACAGAAAGAAAATAGTGTAGACGCAGTTAAGGGGAAACTAGGTGAGCATGTGAAAGAAAAATAAATAGAAATGGACACGCAAATAGGACAAGTTAATGGCGATCGGGGTGAGAAACAACCTAAATGGATAGTCAGCCAGGAAGTTAGCAGCAGATGTGGTTTCGAACCAAATCACAACATTATTTGCTATTTTTGTTCATAAGGGTGAAGCGGCTTTCTGTTGGATGCATGGCAAGAGTAGCCCTGTCTTTGAGCAAAGTATCAAGGAACAAGCATCCATTGCAGTTGAGAGATGCAGTTTGTGACAATTTGAGGAATTCCTGCATGCTCCCTTTTGATTAATGAACTTTGGGTTCCAAACTTGAATTTTATGAACGGTTGAATATTTCAGCCTTTCATCAGAGCTGAACCCAACCCAGCAGTCTTGCTTCAAAAACATTCAATATTAGCAACTGTGCTGGCAAATAATTCATATGACTCACAATGCTTTTTTTTCATTAGAACTGACTAACTGAAACAATTAAATATTTGTCATTTATCTCAAGGCAATATATCTTCCCCGGGATGAATTTTGATTATTGTATGGACGTTGCAATTGTGTTATTCTTTCACATGTTGACAGCATAACTGGGAAGGCCATTGTCCTCGTTTGAAGTCTCCTAGAGAAGGTGACAATTAACTGTCTTCCTGAATCACTGCAATTCATTCGGTGCAGACACCCCTCAGTCCTGTTAGTAAGCAAGTTCCAGGTTTTGGAGCCTGCAACAGTGTCAAAACGACAACAGAGTTTCAAGTCAGGCCAGTGCACGGCTTGGATAGGAACTTGCAAATGCTAGTGTTCTCTTGAGTCTGCTGCCCTTTGCCCTTCTTGGCAGGGGAGGTTGCAGGTTTGGAAGCTGCAATTGTAAATGTGTGTAGTGCATTTTGCATATAGTTTGAGAACGTTTTGCATATAGTTATTTGTTGGTAATGGAAGGAATGCATGTTCAGGTTTGTGGGAAGGGTGCCACTTAATTGAGCAATACAGTTATTGTAGCAAGCTTTTTGGATGTTGTTGGAGCTCACTTGTCCTAGCAAGTGGAGATTATTCCATCGCACTCCAGACGTGTGCCTTGTAGATGATTTATGGGCGCTGAAGAGCCAGGAAGTGAGTCACTTTATTCAGGATTCCTAGTTTCTGATCTCCTCTTCCACCAATGATATTTTGTATGACAAGTTTCCTGTCAATGATAAATTTCCAGGTTGTTGATTTGAATTGATTTATTTATTGTCATATGTAACTTGTTACAAAATACAGTGATAAGTGACGTATAGTGTCACCACTTGCCACCTCAAAGCACAGAAAAACAAATCAATACACGGAATATAAAGACAGAAAAATGAAGAAATAAAGAAAAAAATGTCCAAAAGTACAGTCCTTCTTGTTAAGTGCTCCGCTGTGGGCCGGAGAAAGCAGGGGATACAATATATTTGGATTTTCAGTAGGTTCATACAGCACACAAACAGACTCTGGTCTAATCAGGCCATACTGACCCACGTTCTCAAACTAAACCAGTCCCACTTGCCTGCACTTGGCCTATATCCAACCAAACCTTTCCCATTCATGTACTTACCCAAATGTCATTTAAGTGCTGTAACTGTACTTTCATCCACCGCTTTCTCTGGCAATTCATTCCACACACAAACCACTCTCTGTGTAAAACAGTTGCCCCGCGTTTCCTTTTTAAATCTTTCTCCCCTCACCTTGAAAATATGTCCCCTACTGGCTTTGAACTCCTCCACCCGAGAAATATGATCCATGCCCCTCATGACTTTGTAAACATCATTTAGGTCACCCCTCAACCTCAGAAGCTCCAGTGAAAAAAGTCCCAACCTCTTCCACCTCCCCCCATAACTCAAACCCTCCATTCCCAGCAACATCCTGGTATATCTTTACTCAACCCCCTCCAGTTTAATAATATCCTTCCGATAATAGGGCACCTGAACTGCACTCAGATGAGACGTCACCAAGGTCCTGTATAACCTCAACACAATGTCCTAACTCCAATATACAAAGGACTGAGCAATGATGGCAAGCTTGCTAAATGCCTTCTTAATCACCTTGTCTAAATGTGATGCAAATTTGATTCGGGACCATGGTGGTGGAGATAGTATATTAGCATGGATAGTGAACTGGCTAACTATTGGAAGACATATTTAGGGAAGCCTTGTGGGAGGGTGCACTTTCAGAATGGCAACCTGAAACTAGTGGAGTGCAACAGGGATCAGGGCTAGTGCCTCAATTATTTACAATATATATCAATGGCCTGGATGAGGAAAGTGAATGTACCATAGTCAAGTTTGTAGATGACTCAAAAATGGGTGGAAAGCAGGTAGTGAGGATGACTTAAAGAGTCCGCAGAAGGATATAAACAGGTTAAGTGAATGGGCAAAAACATGGCAAGTGGAACTTTATATGGGAAAATGCAAAGTAATTCATTTTGGCAAGAAGGATGGAGGGGTTGGATGTTATTTAAATGGAGAAAGATTTCTGTAAGCTATAAAAGAGAGAGATTTAGGAGTCCTCATCCATGAATCACAAAAACTTAGCATCCAGGCTCGGCAGGTAACAGGAAAGATAAATGGAACGTTGGCCTTTATTTCAAAGGGAATGGAGTGTAAAAGTGGAGCTCTTGCTAAAACTATACGAGGCACTAGTTTTGATTTGGTTTGATTCATTGTTGCCATGTACTGATTTACAGTGGAAAGTTTGTTTTGCATGCTCTACTGACAGATTGCACCATACAATGTGCAAAAGGGTAGCAAAACAGAGTGTAGAACAGTGTTACAGCCACAGAGAAGGTGCAGAGGGAGAGACCAACATTGACATTTGAGAGGTCAGTAATGTGAGCAGTTTTGGCCACCTTCTGAAACGAAAGATTATGTTGGCACTGGAGACAGTCCACAGAAAGCTCGCGAGGGCTGAATCTGGAGATTGAGGGATTCTCTTATGAGGGCTGGTTGAGTAGTCTTGCCTTATATTTGTTGGAATTTAAAAGAATGAGAGGTGATCTAGGTGAAATGTAAAAGATTCTTAGAGGACTTAACAGTGTAGATGTGGAATGATGCAGTTGATGTTTTCCCTGTGGAAGAGTTGAGGACTAGAGGGAATAATGTCAGAATAAGGAGTCACACATTTAAGACAGAGATTAGTGTGGAAACAGGCCCTTTGGCCCAACAAGTCCACACCACCCCTTGGAGCATCCCACCCAGACCCATACTCCATAACCCACACACCCCTGAACACTATGGGCAATTTAGCATGGCCGATCCACCTAGCCTGCACATCTTTTGGACTGTGGGAGGAAACCGGAGCACCTGGAAGAAATGCGCGCAGACACGGGGAGAATGTGCAAGCTTCACACAGACAGTCGCCTGAGGCTGGAATTGAACCCAGGTCCCTGCTGCTGTGAGGCTGCAGTGCTATCCACTGAGCCACCGTGCCATCTCCTGTCCGAGGTTAGTGAATCTGTGGAATTTTTGCTCAGAAGGCTGTCAAGATTGGCTCATGAGGAGCTGGTATGACCAATTAACTGCTATTGGAAGCTTGGTCATATCTTTCACTTGACTCAGGAAACATTCCCTTGGCACATTGTTCTGGTCGAGTGTACTCAAAGGTGACACATACAGATTTTTAGTCAGGAAAGGAATCAAGGATGAGGGAGTAAAGGCAAGAAATTGCAGGCAATGATTATCAGAGCAGCCATTATCTCATTGAATGGCAAAGCAGACTCAATGCCCTGAATGACCTACTTCTGATCCTATACCTTCTGGTCTTATGGTATTTTTTATTTACCCATCTGCTCTCTTAATTCAATGAAAATTTATTCCTAATTCTGGCAATACGTCAACACCTTGATGAAATAACACCTTGGCAATCTCTGTAAGGAAAAGCTCTGGTCACTCCACATAATTGAAATCTTTCATTCTTAGCATCATTCTAGGAAAACCCTGCAGCACCCCCAAGCTCATGATCCTTTAAGTGTCCTGCCCAAAATTTGATGCCATAATTTCAAGTTGAGTTCCAATCAGCCATTTGTAAAAGTCTGGTATCAACTCCTCGGTTTTGTACTCTTGTATCTATTTTGTATTTATTCCAGGAACAATATATATCAAGCTAGAGATTCTAGATCAGAGGAACCATTTTCTTAGGTGAAGCGACCAATAACCGAGATATAACGGAGTCCAGTAACTGAGACCTTCCTGCTACTGGGGCCTAAGTGAGTGGTGCCAGCTGACCACAGAGCACCACAAATATCTAGGAGGCAGCCAAGGAAAGTGCCATCCAAACAAGGAAAGTTGGGCAGGTCCTTGAGACTGGAGCCACAATCAGTGGACTGGCACCATTTTGCCCCCACCACACCCTTCCTTCAAGTCTGTCCCGAAATTGACCTAAATGGTGAGCCACTGCTATCACCTTGACTTCAACTTCAGAAAGAGCACTTAGGGGAGCCGGCATGATGCAGTATCTCCAAGTTTTATTCGCCATCCCATCTCCAGCCCAACTCTGCAGGACTAGGAGGATTCCACTCACGACCTTAAAATAAGAGCTGAATTAGTCCGGAAACATTCCTCACACCCAGCGTGGTTGAAATCTGGGTTTGTGTTTCTCCCAAATGGTTGGTTAGTTCAAGTTTTGAAGGTTAAATTCAGTGGAGAGTTCATGAAAAAGTAATATCAAAGGTGCAAATGTAGAATTTTGCTATTGATCAAATATCATCTAATTGAGTAGCAGGGCAGGCTGAATGGACTGCTCCTGTTTTTTGATCCATGGCATTCTGGCTGCATAACATTTCTACTTCCCAACCTTTTATAATACTACATGAGAAATCAAGTTTCAGGCTGATAGAAATCTAAACTAAATGCTGAGGTAGCAATAGATTCTAAGCTAGCAAGACAATGTTGTGAATTGTGGTACTCTTTACTGTGACCAATGATGAAGCCACTGATAAATATAACTCCTTTCTGTAGAATACAGTGTAAAATATAGAAGTGTTTAAATTCTTTAATAGCCAGTCAAGTTGGAAGACTAAAGAGGTGAATTTTGAAGTATACTGTAGTATTTACAGCAGTCAGAAAATTTTGTAATACAAAACATGACAACGCCTGTAGTATTATACAGGAGAGAGAAATTCAAAGCCAAGGATCTCCAAAATGAGACATTTACATTTACTGGCGTGTCATAGTTTGACAAATGGAGGCGGACACCAATTTGTAAAGAATTGTAATTGTTGGTAGAAGCTGAATTGAGACAAAGAAAGAGTCAGTCATTTGAGTTAAAAATCTTTTTGAAGAAAGCACCAACCATATGTTGGACCTGCACTGTCTGAATTAGTGACGATGAAGCATTTCACACAATCAGACAACAGGAAGCACAAAACCCAAATGACCTGTTTAGAAGACTGTTGAACTGACGTAAATTGTCTGATCACCCAGCCTTTGAAGGAACAACGCCCCTAAGGAATGGATCAAAAGAGTAAAGAAAAAGGCACAACACATATGTAATTAAAAGTCATTTTGCTGCCAAACATTCACAGGCAAGCAAAGACTCACCATACAGCTTTTGATATGCAATGAATGAGATGAAAATAATTCAAACTGGTTTGTTTTGAAAAGAATGTTCGCAGTTATGTTAGCTAAATTACGGAATTATGTCTGCATTCATTCACCTGCAAGCAAATGCACTCAGAAATCCAGATGCTCCATGTCTTCAAATGAGCTAAAGCATAGCTTTCTATCAATGTCACTGTGAATGTAGCTTGCAGTTCAGTATTTATTTTCCGTCTTGATTTGCCCTAGAGAAGGTTCTTACTCCATCTTTTCCTTAAATCACTGCAGTCCATTGGGTGAAGTCATTCTCATCGTTTCAGATAAAGAGTTAAAGGGTTTTGAGCCCGCAGTGATGAAGATATTGCATAATGTACCTGTGATACATTGCTAAGGTAAATATTGACAACATGGGGAAGAAGTTACATACAATCTGAAAATCTCAAGCTGGTAAAAACCAGACGACTCTTTAGTCTATCTTTGTCTCATCCAAGCATTGTGAATAATGATGCATTTCTCATGAAATTTAGTGTCCATTTGAAACTTGGAGAATTCAAAGCTGTGCTGAGGGTTATCTTTACATTCCAGGATAATCCAGGAATCATGACTGTCCAGTTTCAAGAGAGACCGGGACTAAATAATACTTGATGTTGTCCAACCAAGGATGTTGCCAGGGTCAGAGGGTTTGAGCTATGGAAAGACACTGAATGGGCTGGGGCTATTTTCCTTGGAGCATCAGAGAATAAGGAGGGACCTTATAGAAGTTTAAAAAATCACGAGGGGCATGGATAGGGTGAGTCAAGGTCTCTTCCACAGCGTGGGGGAGTCCAAAACTAAAGGGCACAGGTTTAAGGTGAGAGGGGAAAAATTTCAAAAGAACCTAAGGGACAACTTTTTCATGCAGAGGGTGGGGCATTAATGGGATGAGCTGCCGGCGTCAGTGGTAGAGAAGGGTACAATTACAACATTTAAAGGGCACCTGGATGGGCCCATGAATAGGAAAGGCTTAGAGAGATATGGGCAAAATGCTGGTAAATGGGCCAGATTAATGGGACTAGATTAATGTAGAAGATCTAGTCAGCATAGATGAGTTGGGCCGAAGGGTCTGTTTCCTCGGTATGCAACTCTGACCAGATCTAATGAATTGCCAAAGCCATTGTATGCCATATCCATTCACGTCTGCATCACCAGCACTTAAGGGCAAAGAAGAGTACTGGGGCAATGGCCAGCAGGAAACAGCAGTATATCCACTGGAATCAATGGCGTAAGTGAGGGTGTGATTCAGCTAATCAGTAGCCACAGAAATGTTGAGGTAAATGAGGTGCCAAAAGCTAAACAGTTGGAATTTTAGAAAAAGGGGTGAATTAAAGAATGATTTTTCTGATGGATGGACATAGAACGAGATGGGCTGGCTGTGGAACAGTAATGTGATGGAAAATTGAGCAGTTTACATAAGGGAGAGCAAGGATGGAAAACCGCTCAGTGTGGAGGCTGAGGGAGGAAAGCAGTCGAGATACAGTGGGAGATAACACAGCATGGAGCTGGAGGAGCACAGCAGGCCAGGCAGCATCAGAGGAGCAGGTAAGTTAATGTTTCGGTTCGGGACCCTTCTTCAGACCTGAAATGTCAGCTTTCCTGCTCCTCTGATGCTGCCCGGCCTGCTGTGCTCCTCCAGCTCCACACTGCTTTATCTCTGACTCCAGCATCAGCAATTCTTACTATCTTGGAAGATATTGTGGGAAACTTGTCATAGAGGTCTGAAGCCAGTTTTGGGCTCCCCAGCCAAGAAGGGTATACATTATAAAATGTGTGCATAGATTAAGCAGTTAAATCTTCCATCGGGCTTGATCTTACCACTGTATTAATAAATCGACAAGAATATTATCTATCATGAGATCAAGCAATACATTCAATCTCAGTAGTGTCGGCTATCAATTAAAATACAAACTGAATTGAATTAGTACTAATCAAGGGCTCTGCAACATGTGAAGTAATGAAAAGAAACATGGAAGAGAAATGATACTGATTCTATTCATCACCCTCGGTTTGAGAGATCAGAGCATAATCCGGTTAATCTTAGAAGGGTTGCCTTTGAGGGTGTATCAAATCCCTCACACCTCTGAACCAATGTGTACACAAGAAGCAAAGAGAAACAGGCTGCAGAGGTTGAAAATAGTTGGAACTTGCAAGTTGCGTACTTTACTCAAAATTCCAAGTCAGTTAGGGAGGGGTCTTGAGGCTGTGAGAACTTTACAGTTCCTGATTCTTTTGTGTTACTCCTGTGTTTTGCATTTTCTTTAACATTTCTGTCGGAATGGAACTGATTTAAATTTGTGCCTTCCCGAATATTTGATCGTGAATTCTGCTAAAATGGAAAATTTGGTTCATTTCTATGATGGTGAACCATTTCCATTCATCATACATATTTTCTCTTCCTTTATTTGTTTACATTCTAACCCAAAAATGAAGGAAGTACTCAGATTCATTCTAATTATTGGCACAAAAATGTTATTGAGACATAAAGATGTCTGGCATAACAATCATCCTCTGTGCTATTTCTGCTGTTCCAGTTTTTCCAAATATGTTGTTAAAAAAGCCTCTCATACATATCCTTTCTTATGCACACTGCTTTTTAAATTGTGCTTTCAATTTTCTGCTAAATGTGTTTTGTCTATGATAATTCTACCTCTAACCTTCCCATTCCTGATCTTCCAAGTTCCATCAAGGCTGTGTGTGAGCCTGGCTTGTTGTTGGAAATGCTATGCTTGTTCCTTTCTGGCACCCACATATTATGATGGCTACATTCAACAGGAAAAAAAAAATGAGGTGTCTTATAAACAAGTTGCCATTTACTCAGCCCGTGGACAGGAGCTTAATTCAGACCTCCACAGTTTCCTTGGTCCATTGCAGTATTGTTCGTTGGTCACTTTGACATCATGGGGACATCAGATTTTCCGTAATGAAGTGGATTAGTGAGTTTGGAATCAGTGAGTTGCAGGATGCGTGGTTAAACTGATTGCACCTCAATTATTAAGAATGAGTCATTTTATTCAGACACACTATGTGACTGTCATTCTAAACCTTGCAATTTCAAGGTGCCTTCGCACCAACGCTTATGTCTCTGGTTTGTTAAACTTAAACTACGTCTTCAGATTAAGCTCTGTGTAGCTTGAATCTAAACTAAAATTCTTCATTGCCTTCTTAAACTATTAAAAAGTTTGTACATTGTAAATATAATGCTACTTTGCAGATCTTCCACAATCTTCCCTTACACCAGGTTGGACATATCACCTCCTTTGCTGAACTGCCTAAGAAGCTTAAGTACAATTTAAGGGTTGAAATATTTGCTGGTTAGTCAGTGGGTGACTGCAGACTAACATTTTAACTTACTGTCCTCACCAGCAAAGGCTGAGCAGCAACTGGACTGATCTGTGATTGTAATAGGGCTACGTGCTGAATGTACAGTAACCACACTTTCCTGTTTTTCCCCCACACAAGAAACATTTGGGGATAAAGAAGAACTAAATGATCTCAGGGTGATCTGGCTGACCTATGCCATTATGCATTATTGGAGTAGGACTTTTGCATGTCTTGTCACTCAAAAATGGGCCCCAGCCTCCCCTTCTTGGAAACACCCCCATGTTTTTCATTTCTTTGCGTTCACTACATTCTGTGGTCAACTGTCCAAGAGCCCAGAAACAATGATAACTATCTGATGACCTCTTTAATCATATTACAAGTGGTACTTGTCAGATGGAACTTGTAGCTATACTGTGCCAATGATGCCTTTTTAAATTTAGGAACTGACATCAGAACACTGAATTGGGTTTTCTGTAGGTTTCCCGCCCTTCATGTCAGTTGTGGCAATCTGAGGCCACTGGCAAACTACTAAGCCTGGATATTTTCCAGTAGTGGCTCCTTTCTTGGAAAATTGAAGATATTTTAAGCTCATATATTAAAGTCACTATTCGCACCACCCCCACAAAATTTGGTGTAAAATTAGACAGGTTAGATTTCAGACTTGATTGGAATTAGAGTCATACAGCACAGAAACAAACCCTTCAGTCCAACTTTTCCACACAGAACCAGATATCCTAAACTGATCCAATCCCATTCTCCGGCATTTGGCCTATATTCCTCTAAACCTTTCCTATTTATGTACCCATCCAAATGCCTTTTAAATGAGGCGTCCATCTCTATAATAGATAATGGGAAGTGCAGATGCTGGAGAATCCAAGATAATAAAGTGTGAAGCTGGATGAACACAGCAGGCCAAGCAGCATCTCAGGAGCACAAAAGCTGACGTTTCGGGCCTAGACCCTTCATCAGAGAGGGCATCTGAAACGTCAGCTTTTGTGCTCCTGAGATGCTGCTTGGCCTGCTGTGTTCATCCAGCTCCACACTTTGTCCATCTCTATCACCTCCTTTGGCACCTCATTCCATACACCAATTACCCCCTGAAAGGAAAAGTTGGCTTCCAGGTTCCTCTTAAATTTTTCCCTCTCACCTTAAACCTATGCCCTCTAGTTTTAGACTCTCCCACCCTGGGAAAAGGACCTTGTCCATTTGCCCTTTCCATGTCCCTCACGATTTTATACACCTCTATAAGGTCACCATTCAACCTCCCATGTTCCAGGGAAAATTTCGCCAGCCTATTCAGCCTCTCCCTATAGCTCCAATCCTCTAACCCCGGCAATATCCTTACAAATCTTTTTTTAAATCCATTCAAGTTTCACAACATCTTTCCTACAACAGATTGACCAGAATTGAATGCAGTATTCTAAAAGCCACCTCACCAATGTCCTGCACAGATGCAACATTACGTCCCAATTCCTATACTCAATGCATTGGCCAATGATTGCAAGCGTGCCAAGTGTCTTCTCCACCACCCTATCGACCTGCGGATTTCCCTTCAAGGAAATATGCACCTGCACCAGTGATCTGTTTGTACAGCAACACTCCCCAGAGCCCTACCATTAGCAATATAAGTCCTTCCCTGAATGCAACACCTCAGACTTATCTAAATTAAACTCCATCTACCACTCCTCGGCCCATTTCTGGATCCCTTGCTGAGATATTTGTATCATTAATAGCCATGAGTGAGGCGTCAGAAGGCTGCAGCTGACTAATGTGGTGCTACTTAATAAGAAAGGTGATAAGGAAAAGCCAGGGAACTGCAAACTGGTGAGCCTGGCATTAGTGGTGGGTGAGTTGTTAGAGGGGAGCTGAGGAACAGGATTTACATGTATTTCGAAAGGCAAGGGCTGGTTAGGGATAGTCAGCATGGCTTTGTGCATGTGAAATCATATCTTACTAACTTGGTTGGGTGTTTTGAAAAGGTGGCAAAGACATTTGATGAAGGCAGAGTGGTAGATGTTCTCCATGCTTACCTCAACAAGGCATTTGACAAGGTTTCGCATGGTAAACTGGTTAGTAAGGTTAGATCATGTGGGATCCAGGGGAGCTAGCCAGTTGGATACAAAATTGGCTTGAAGTTAGGAAACAGAGGGTTGTTTTTCAGTCTGGAAGCCTGTGACCATTGGTGCGCAACAAGGATTGGTGTTGGGTCTGTCGTTTTTCCACATTTATCGTAGTCTCATAGAATCCCTACAGTGTGGGAACAGGCCCTGCGGCCCAACAAGTCCACATTGCTCCTCAGAGCATCCCACCCAGACCTATCCCCCATAACCCACCTAATCTGCACGACACTGGACACTAGCGTGGCCAAACCACCTAGCCTGCACATCTTTGGAATGTGGGAGGAATACCATGCACCCACGGGGAGAACATGCAGACTCCACACCGACAGTCGCCCGAGGTTGGGATCGAACTTGGGCCCTGGGCGCTGTGAGGCAGCAGTGCTAACCACTGAGCCACCGTGCTGAGCAATGGAAATAATTTGGATGTGAATGTAGGAAGTATGGTTAATAACAATGATGACACCAAAATCGGTGCTATAATGAACAGTGAAGTAATTTATCTCAGAGTGCAAAAGGATTTCAGGCTCCTATTCTGTTGATAGCATGAGATGGAATGAGCACATGTGGATTAAGGTCTGTTTGTGTGGTTGTTGAAATACAAAATCATCGTGAGAGCATTGTTATACACTAAGCTGATGCAAATCCAAAGTTGTCTTTTGTGTTTCCACAATGGATTGTTAGCAATTGAAGTCTAGCCTGTCCAATTGGCTGCCCCTCGATTCAAAATGACAGTTCAGGGTCGCAAGTTCTACCCATTCAATCTTTGTATTATTGAAGTAGCTACCTAGTCTTTGAGCAAACGGGGTAAGGTATCCCAGGAGGATGTAGGATTCAGGCTGCAGTATTTCCTCCCATTTTCTTCCTCCTCTGCTGTTTCTCTGTCTCCTCCTTATGGTCTTGGGCCTGAAAGCACAATGCAGTTTGATGGTCAGGTTGTCACCATTCAGAATGTTTGGTCATGAGTACCTTCCTGTCGCTAAGGTCATGCTTACTGCAATTCAAAGGGAACCTCTTTGATGTGAGAGCATCCTGTAGTTGTTAATGCCTGCACAAAGACCCTGAGAGCTTCCTGTCAAAACAAAGAACAGAGAACCTTACTGCACAGGAACAAGCCACTCAGCACACCAAGACTACACTAACACATGATGCCTTTTTGAAATAAAAACTTTTGCCTCTGTGCGGCCCATAGCCCTCCGTTCCTCCCTACTCATCTATCGGCCGAGACATCTCTTAAAAGTTGTGATTGTATCTGCTTCTGCCACCTATTCTGGTAGCACATTCAGGCACTTACCACACTCTGTGTAAAAACACTGGCTCTCACATCTCCTTTAAACCTTTGTCCTTTTACTTTGCACTTATGTCCCCCAGTAATTGACATTTCTATCCAGGGAAAAATACTCCGACTATCCATTCTAGCCGTGCCTCTCATAATTTTGTAAATTCCTGTCAGGTCACCCCTCAGCCTCTGCATTCAAGTGAAAATAAACCAAGTTTGGCCAACGTCATGGCTAGTACCCTCCAAATCAAGCAACATCCTGGTAATCCACTTCTGGACCCTCTCCAAAGGATCCTCATCCTTCTTGTAGCGTGGCAACCAGAACTGTACACAATATTCCTGTTGTGGCCTAACTAAAGTTCGATACAGCTGCAACACGACTTGCCAATTTCGATGCCCCAACCAATGAAGGTGCGCATACCACATGCCTTCTTTGACCACCTTATCCACTTATGGTGCCACTTTCAGGGAACTGTGGACCTGTGCCCCTGGATCCCTCTGTAAGTTGATGCCACCTAAGGATTCTACCATTTACCATAAATATTGTTCCTGCAGTAGACTTCCAAAATGCATCCCCTCGCATTTTTCCTGATTAAATTCAATCTGACGTCTCTCCACCCAAGTCTCCAACCTACCGATATTTATCCTGCTGTATCCTCTGGAAATGCTCATCACTGTATATAGCTCTCCCAATCTTTGTATCATCTGCAAACTTACTATTCGGGTCACCTTCTCCTCCAAATCATTTATTTCTATATTATAGACAACAGGGGTCCTGACATTTATTCCTATGGGACACCACTGGTCACAGATCTTAGTCAAAAAGGCACCCTTCCACTCATACTCTCTGTCTTCTATGACTGAGCCAGTTCTGTACTCCGCCCTTACCAGCTCACTGCAGATCCCATGTAACTTCAGATTCTGTTTCAGCCTGCTACTGAGAACCCTGTCAAGGCCTTGCTAAAGTCCATGTAGACAGCGTCTACCGCCCTGCCCTCATCCGTCATTTTTGTCACTTCCTCAAACAAATCAATTAAGTTTGTAAGACACAACCTCCCCCTCACAAAGCCATGCCACCTGTAACTATTGAGAATTGTAGATAGATAGTGGAGCGGCTGATAACTGTTGATGGAGTGGATAGCAATGGGCACACAAGTGAGGATGTGCCTCGATTCATTTTATCAGGAAATGGATGGTATGCAGACAACTTTGCCACCATCTTATGCTCCCACTACCTCTGGTTGAAGCATATGCTGAACTTTCCACGAGTCCTTGTATATGGATCTTTGCAGCATGACTTTGTGAGACATTTGCAATGACATGAGACACAGCACAATGCAACATGTTTATATTTAGAAAATGGTAGTAAATAGTTGTACGTCTAAGGAAAATGCCCTGCCAGACATGGAGAAAATGGGAAAAAAGTTTGATTCCAATTCACTAGATATCAAAAGAATCTCACGTGCACTAGGCATTCAAAAAAAATCCCAGGAATCCTAGATGTTGTGATAAGCAATTCTAGTATGAAAGATGAGAAGAGATGATGAATTTACTTGAGGAAGCCCAAAGTTGATGTTCACTATTATTTCAATCCAACATGCTGGAAAGAGTTTTCGGATTGTAAAATAGATACTACAGAATGGATACTATTCCTTGGGAGGAAGTAAAAATATGAAGAAAGATTCTCCTCTCAAAGCAATGGAAATGTGTTAAATAAGGGATGTGCTCATCAAGGGACCCATCCGGTTTTTGATGTTTGAACAGGTCAAAGTCGGCACGCCAAGGAGATTTGCTGGCTTTAGCACCAGAATGCCCACAGCCATCAATAACAACTGGCACTAGCAGTTGAAAGGGGAATGGCATACAAAGGTTCAGAAAGTAGTTGCAAGGTGGTACCACTGGTTGTAAGGACACCTGCAGGCAATCTGCTTCACAAGGAGGGCACTACCAATGGTCAACTTGCAAACTGGCATGATCTTTTTTTGGCAGTACCAGCCGATTCACTGCCCACATTTTCATCAGCCGAGGTGCAAATTAATCATTCAGCAGAGTTGCCTCTTATCCAACTCCTTGCTGTCAAATCAAGGCAGGAATTTAGTGCAGCTCTAACAACACTGAAGGTTCTCAGTACCATCCAGGTGTTGCTTCACAGTGCCAGGGACCCAAATTTGATTCCAACCTTGGGCGACCGTCTGGGTGGAGTTTACACACTCTCCCCATGTCTGCGTGAAATTGCTCCAGGTGCTCCGGTTTCTTCCCACAGCCCAAAGATGTGCAGGCTAGGTGGATTGGACACGGGAAATGCAGGGTTATGGGAATCGGGTAGGGGGTGGGTCTGGATGGGATGCTCGTCAGAGGGTTGGCTGTGGTTGTAATGGGCTGAATGGCCTGCTTCCACGCTGTAGGGATTCTATGAAGCCCATTTGATTGGTATCCCAACCACCATTGTAACCATTCACTCTCTGCAACACGTAGAGGGGATCTTCTGCATGGCGGAATTGCCCTGTCACCCCTGGCCAGAACAAGGGAAAGTTGGAAATGTTTCCATTTTAAGTGGGTACTGAGACAAAGATTAAGGGAGGAAAAAATGGCTGAAAAGGTCCATGAGGACATGGTAAGCATAGTGGTTCAAGTCAAAGGCTGCTCATGATGGAACATGTGAAGAAACAAAAAGGGAATTGGAATGAAGATGTGATGGCAGCAGCAGAATCATGACCAGCTCCCTGCTTCATGGAAAAATGGGAGCAGAAAGTTTGATCTGTTCAATTTAATGTCAAGTCTGAAAGGCTGGAAGTTGCCTGATTGAGAAATAAGATACTGTGCCTCAATCTTCTCTCAAACTTCATTGGAAGAGTATAAGAGACCAAGGCATGGGAATTTCAGAATGGAAGTTAACAAGGGAAAATGCCAAAAATACACACTGAGTCTGACAACCTTGGTGGACAGCGAGAAACAGCATTAACACTTCATTCAATGATCTTTCATCAGGTCTGAATAGATTTTATGCAAGTGTAAGGGCAGGGGCAAAGGTGTGACAGGGAGGAAATTATTTTTATTCATTTGTTGGATGTGGGCGTCTCTATCTGGCCGGCATTTCTTGCCCATCCCTAGTTGCCCTTGAGAAGGTGGTGGTGAGCTGCCCGCTTGAACCGCTGCAGGTCACCTGCTGTGGGTTGACCCACAATGCCATTAGGGAGGGAGTTCCCGGATTTTGACCTAGCCTCAGTGAAGGAACGGCGATATATTTCCAAGTTGAGATCGTGAGCGGCTTAGAAGGGAATTTAAAGTTAGTGTGATCAGCAAGAGGTTGGAAGTAGGATAGATTAAATGACAAAAGGGTATATGATACAGAAGGCGCAGAGCAGTAAGATTGTAATAAGGAAACAAAGAGTTGCCCAGAGTGGATGTGAATGGTAGAATAATGAATAGTTACGTCTGACAGCAAACACACAAGAAGCAAGTCAAAGACTGGCATACCCCAAAACAAAACAGGAGTCGGGGTCTGCAGTCAGAAATTGTTAAACTCAATGTTAATCCAGAAGGCAGTAGAAGGATGTAAGAACTCAGAGCAGCAGTAAGTCATTGGGCCTCTCATGCCTGTTCCACTATTTAACACAAATATGACTGACTTCATCCACTTCCTCCACTCCACTTTCCCGTCTGCTCACTATTACAATTCAACCTATTACTCATTAAAAATCTGTCTATCTCCTTAAATTTACTCAGTGTCCCACCATCCACTGCACTCTAGGGTAACACATTCCACATATTCATGACCCTTTGAGAAAAGTTATTTCTCCTCTTCTCTGTTTTAAGCCTGCTACTCCTCATCCTAAAACCATGACTTCTGGTTTGAGATTGCCGCACAAGAGGAATCACAGTTTCTACTCTACATTTTCAATCCCCCGTGCATCTTATGTACCTCTGTCTGATCTCCACTCATTCTTCTAAACTGCAGAGGGTATAGACCTAAACTGCTTGATTGCGCTTCATAAGACAAACCCTTTATCTCTGGAATCAATCTTGGGAACCTGCTCTGAACTGCGTCCAATATCCCTCACTTCCCTCTTTTATACTCAATTCCTTTAGCAATAAATGCCAAAATTCCTTTTGCCTTCCTCATTACCTGCCAAACCTCTACACCAGTTTTATGCGATTCATCCACAAGAACACCCAGATCCCACTGCAAAGAACCATTTCAAAGTTTCTCTCTATTTAGATTAGAAGTTGCTTTTTAATTCGTCTGATCAAAATTAGTAGCCACATACTTACCCACATTAAATTTGATCTGCCAGGCGTTGGTCCTTTCATCTAAATTATCAACATCAATTTATAAGTTTCTTATTTCTTCATTGGAACTTACTTTCCAACATATTTTAGCATCATCTGCATACTTGGCTATCATGGTTAATGTTGAAACGTGAGAACTGAACTCTGTGGCACCCCACTATCTTGCCAACCAGAAAAAGACTCATTTAGCCTGACTCTCTACTTTTTGTTGTTTAGCCAATCCTCTATACAAAAACTAATAAATTACCACAGCCCATGTGATCTATCATTTCTCCTGACGTTTATTCCACATCCCTGTGCCCACTGCACTCTGTGGCCACGAATTCCACAGATTCATCACCTTTTGAGGAAAGTAATTCCCCTTCATCTCTTCATAAAATCTTTTACCCCGACCCTAAAACAATGACATCTCATTTTAGATTACTCTACAATGGAACATTCGATATACAGAGAAAAAGCGGTGTGGGTGAACACAGCAGGCCAAGCAGCATCAGACGAGCAGGAAAGCTGACATTTCAGGTCAAGACCCTTCTTCAGAAGAAATTCGATATACACTTTGTTTTGTTAATCTCCTTTCAGCATCTTATATACCACAATTGAATTTCCACTCATCCTTCTGAACTCGAACAAATATAGACCCAAACTGTTCAACCTCTCCTCACAAGACTAACCTTGTGGTCACTTCAGAAAGCTGACAGGGGAGGGGCAGGGAACACCATGTTTGTTGGTGATATCACACCCAAGGAGGAAAGAGCAGAACACAATGATCTGCTGAATGTTGAGGCTGTTTGGGTGGAAGGTAATGATGACGGGTGGCTATTCATGGCACTGGGAGGGAGTGAATAGGGTGAGAGCAGAAGTGCTGGAAATGGGTCCAACATGTCATAGTTTCTGTCACCAATGGTGGGAAGGGAACTCTCAACTGAGCTGCAGAGGAGTTGTCGTGAAGGGTTACATCATGGGAACACATCCGATGGGGATGGAAGATGTGGGCGAGCAAAGAGGAGTCCTTGCAGAAATCAAATGTGAGGAAGTGCAATCAAATAGCTGTTGGAAGTCAAAGCGGGAGTGTGACAAAGAGTTAAAATAGGAACTAGTGCATTGATAATCGTAACAGTACCACTTCCTGTCTCACCCTAAATTGCAAAATTTCATTAACTTTGCTTCCAATTTCATTTCTCTCTGACCTTCGCAGCCTCCAGCTCTGACTCTTCCCTTCCTTTCCTTGATTTGTTCACATCCATTGCTGAGATGAACAAGTAATCCCTAGGATGCGCACAACAATGTCCATAAGACCATAAGACACAGGAGTGGAAGTAAGGCCATTCGGCCCATCTAGTCCACTCTGCCATTTAAATCATTGGCTGATGGGCATTTCAACTCCACTTTCCTGCACTCTCCCCATAGTCCTTGATTCCTTCTGAGATCAAGAATTTGTTGATCTCTGCCTTGAAGGCAACAAATGTCCCGGCCTCCACTGCACTCCATGGCAATGAACTCCACAAGCCCACCACTTTCTGGCTGAAGAAATGTTGTCTCATTTCAGTTTTAAATTTACCCCCTCTAATTTTAAGGCTGTGCCCGCGGGTCCTAGTCTCCCCGCCTAATGGAAACAACTTCCTAGCGTGCACCCCTTCTAAACCAAACATTATCTTGTCAGTTTCTATTAGATCTCCTCTCAATCTTCTAAACTCAAATGAGTACAATCCCAGGATCCTTAGCCATTCATCATACCTTAAACCTACCATTCCGCTGGAAATTCCTGGGGTGTGGCGCCCAAAATTGGACACAGTATTCTAAATGGGGCCCAACTAGAGCCTTATAAAGCCTCAGAAGCACATCACTGCTTTTATATTCCAACCCTCTTGAGATAAACGACAACATTACATTCGCTTTCTTAATCACGGACTCTACCTGCAAGTTAACCTTTAGAGAATCCTGGACCAACACTCCCAGATCCCTTTGCACTTCTGATTTCCTCTTTTTCTCACCATTTAGAAAATAGTCCATGCCTGTATTCTTTTTTCCAAAGTACAAAACCTCACACTTACTCACATTGAATTTCATCAGCCATTTCCTGGACCACTGTCCCAAACTGTCTAAATCTTTCTGCAGCCTCCCCACCTCCTCAGTACTACCTGCCTGTCCACCTATCTTTGTATCATCAGCAAACTTCGCCAGAATGCCCCCAGATCATTAATGTATAAGGTGAACAGCTGCGGCTCCAACGCTGAACCCTGCGGGACCCCACTCGTCACCGGTTGCCATTCCGAAAAAGAGCCTTTTACCCCAACTCTCTGCCTTCTGTCAGACAGCCAATCCTCAATCCAAGCCAGTAGCTCACCTCAAACACCAAGGGCCCTCACCTTGCTCAGCAGCCTCCCGTGAGGCACTGTATCAAAGGCCTTCTGGAAGTCTAGACAGATAACATCTACTGGGTTTCCCTAGTCTAACCTACTTGTTACCTCTTCAAAGAATTCTAACAGGTTTGTCAGGCATGACCTCCCCTTACTAAGGTCCAAATACTAACAAGAATAGATTTCCTCTTGTTCTGCTTCCTGTCAGGAGTCGATTCCATTTTCCCAGTTTTCCACATTTCTGGAACATTTATTCTGATGATGCTATCTCCTGCACCAGCTCTTCCACCCAGAACCTTTCCCTCTACCCTGTTTGACAGTGTCAACCGATAGCCATCCCAATCTCAAAACTTCTATTCTCATCACTCTCCCTACCATGCTATGTTCAAAATGCCGTCTTTGACTATCCTTCCACCCTAATGGCCTCTGCATCCTCTGCCATTTCTGGCACATTGCCACCATCAAACACACCCACCCCTTTCCCAAAAGTATACCAAAGGGACCATTATTCCCTCCAGCATCTTGGCCATTATATCCCAGCCCTCCAATGCCAAATTCCCTACCCATGGCACTTGCCCAGGAAGCACAGGAGATATAACACCTACCCTTTCACTACTTCCCTTCAGACAGTTAGAGGGCCCAAACAATCTTTCCAGTTCAAACAGTGACTTGCACGTTCTCCTTCCACTTTAGTGTACTGTCTCCACTGTTCTTGATGTGGCCCCTTCTACATCAAGGAAAATCAAGATATCTGTAAGAAAAACCTTTGTTCAGTCCAGAGGTGGGATGGCATGGTGGCTCAGTGGTTAGCAGTGCAGCCTCACAGTGCCAGTGACCCAGGTTCGATTCCACCCTCATCCGTGTGGAGTTTGCACATTCACCCTTTGTCTGTGTGGATTTCCTCCCACAGCCCGAGGATGTGCAGGTTAGGTGGACTGGCAATGCTAAATTGCCCGTAGTTCCAGGGTTGAGTAGGCCAGGTGTAGGCCCAGCAAATGCAGGGTTACAGGGATAGAATGGGTTTGGCTGGCAGGTCCTTCAGAGTGTTGGCGTGAACTAGACAGGCTGAATGGCCGGCTTCCATGTTGTAGAGGTTCTGTGATGTATGTGACCCTAACTTTCCAAGGGCTTGCTTCATGCTCCCATTCTGGTTGCCTCGGTCCTCTAATATTTCAGTAAAGCTCAACAGAGACTTGAATTGGGTTGGCAACCTTTCCAGGATCAGCCTGGAGTCTGCTGGTATTGAAGAAGAATCACAGGGACACTGCTGTGTGCAACCCTGAGGAGGAAAAGAAAATCACAGGACTGCATGTTATTCATTCAGTTTTCTTTCAACATCTCTCTTTCCTAGACATGAAAGTATTGGAAATATGAGACAAAGGCTGGTTTGTGAACTGTCAAGCATCACCCAATTGGTTAATGAGGGTGCAAACTTATCGGGTTTGATGAGATTTATGGCAGAATTGTGTAAGATGTCCAGTGAGGCTCATCTCATGAGTGTCTTGCACTGTCTTCTATGCTTTTGGCAAGTATCGAGACAAATTTCTTACTAGGCAGCAGTCAGTAGCAGATTCAGGAGGATTAGATCCTATTAAACATTTTCCTACCTTGCTAAACAGGCCAACCAGGCTAGACATCGAGAGAACTCAATGTGGAAATCAGATGCCAGTTCTTGGTAACTTCAACTCACCACTTGCTCCAAAGTACCTCCTTGTTGGACACTTGGCACCTACATTTCCGGGGATGCTTCATGGGCATTACCAGCTTGCAGCCCATATCCATGGACATTGGCATCCAACTTGTTTCAAAGAACCGTCATTGCACATCTGCAATCCATTTTTGAAAGAAATTATTTATTTGTGGGACGTGGGCGGTGCTGGCTGGCCAGCATTTATTGCCCATCCCTAGAAAAGGTGGTGGTGAGCTGCCTTCCTGAACTGTTGCAGCCACCCTACTGTGGGTCCACAATGACATTAGGGAGAAAATTCCAGGATTTTGACAGTAAAGGAACAACAATATATTTCCAAGTCAGGATGGTGACCTATAGGATGCTTTTGGACTGTAATGTGCACCTTGGGTTGCCCAGTAACACCCCAGTATGGACACTTTGTGCTCAGGGACGTACACCCAGCTCATGGACTGGACCAGACTGTATCTCCAGACTCTTCATTTGCTATCATGGCGTCACTCACTTTGAGCCTCACAGCATTCCTGCCTTGCATTGTGTGCTATACCCTCCTCAGCCCGAGCTAGCGGCTCATTCTACTGCTGGCTTGTGTGATTCAGTTCAGACGGAAAGGAAGGAAGCTTGTCTTGGCTGTGAGCAGGCCTCAATCAAATCACTCAGGAATAGCCATTAGTCAGGGAGTCCCAACACAATAAAACAAGGGCAGCCTCTGAAACCGACCCAGTGCTTTGGACATAGTTAGGCAGCTGCTCAGAGCAGAGTCAGGACACTTTCCAACGTAAGGATGAGGAACCAAACGTCAGCCAGCCCACTACCCATCCTGACTCTTTTTGCCCATGGAGACCACTGGAATGAGAGAGAGGCAAATGTGAAGGAAGATGGAAGTAGGTAGCACAGCAGTGCAGGAGGGGAGATGCCTCAGTGAGCGAGTAAGCAATACACAGTACATGTGAGGTTAGTGGTATCAGAGATTGGAGTGTGAGGGTGAGTGGGAGAAAATGTTGCAGGCAGTCGTGAGAGTGATAGAGCCTGAGCCTTGGTGGGAGCAAGGTACAGTTACAGAGATAGAGTGAGTGTGAGGTAACGGAGAGAGGATGGTAACACTAGTGTTGGTGGAGTGGAGAAGATCGTTGACCTTCTTCCTATATTGCTGAGCATTCCTTTGGGCAGCGGAGATGGCATTGATCTGAGTGGTAGCCTCCGACCAGGCTGGCATGGGCTTCTCTGCGAGCAAAAAGAGGATGGCCCTTTCAGTAGCAGCCCATCCAGCAGGAGTTCCAGATTCCTGCCCACAAAGCATGGCATAAATCTCCCCCAGACTGGGGCAATTATCAGGAACCATGCAGGGCAGCTCCAGACTGGCAGCGCATGTGAGTGGTGCACAATGGACTTTTAAGAATGGCATGGGTGCCAGGGAAATTAGATGCTTGTGGGATTTCCCATAGTGACGAGTTATTCAGGGAACGGTGTGTAGGATAGGACAGGATGGAAGCCAGATGTGGGGGTGCCAGTGGGATAGTGAGTGAATCGAGTTTTGTAAGATACGATGAGAAAACTCACATGTCCTCAAAGTGAAAAACACTCCAAAACCCTTGACATAACTTGCATTTTGCCAAAAAAATGCGAGAGACAGCCTTAAGATTTTTTTTCATTTTTTGATTGACATAGGAAGACAATGCATTGCCAAAATGGATGGAGCTTTGGGACAGATCTTGCATTAAAGCCTCCAGGAAGACATTTAATCAAAATTACCAACCCTGGCATGAAGGACAGCATGTCATCTCTGGTAATTTTTAATCTTATCAATATTAAGCTTAGTTTATAGTCACTATTCTCATTCCTTTTGGTCTACGGGTGCTGCTTTGCAATGGTTTTGATGTTGCTATTTACCTCCAGGACTTTTTTTTTATATATATATTTCAAATCAGCCAGTTCAGAGATGTAATTACACAACTCAGGTGGGACTTCATCCTGACCCTCCTGACTCAGAGGCAGAGACAATGCCACTGTTCCATGAGACCCCTTCTCCAGGCCTGTCTTTTGTTATTTTACATCGTTACCATCAGCTTTTGTCTATTTCTTTTGTGCCCATTAATCACTCATGCATTGGAGGCTTTTCACATTATTCTCTTCCCCTTACTCCCTTCAGCCCATTTTCTCTCACTGCCTCTCAATGTTACATCTCAAATCTGTTCCAGTTCTGACATAGGTTCGCCAACCTGAAGCATTTATGCAATTACCATACTGCTGATGCAGATTGACTTTTTCTTTTATCTGTTCAGCTTTTATTTTCTGTCCCTGTTTCCCCAAATTGCGCTTCAGTCTTCTTGCGGTGTAGATATGGCCAAAGTTAGAAAGGGAGTTCCAGGACTTTAACCCAGTGGAATATTTCCAACATTTTACGCTTATATTCATGACTTTTTTGTGCACTTGATATGCTGAATCTATGATTCACATGTTAAAACACTATGAAGAAATCCTTTCGTTTTCAAAATTTGTTTGTCATTTTAAATATGAACACTACCCCTTGCAATATGAGGAAATGAACTGTTACTTCACATCTCCAGATAAATATACTGTATGACATTCATTATGCATCTGTCTTTGCCTGCACTATTAGGTTAACACAAGTTGCAACCAAAGAAGATTTCCCAGTTATACTGTAAACCTCAAATGTTAGCACATTCTAATCTATCTAAAAATGAAGCTTCCTTCTTACTGTACTGGTAACATAAAGCTCTGGGGTGTAAACAGGAATTTGAAATTGCAGCTTATCACTCACTGAATTTCCAATCTCAGCCACTGGAGGCAGAGTAGAGCTTGGTGGCGGCTTTAACAGAACGTTCGACTGAACATAGGCTATTGCTTCCGAGGGCTACACTCAGTTCAGTCTGATTCTGTCTAAGAACTACAGCAAGAGATGGAGAAATGTCATAGCTTACACTCTCATCAAATGTTACAAATTTAATTGTGTGTTTATCTCATGATATTTGGAATGCATTTAAAATGTGACAAACTGCTCATGTTAAAATTGATGAAACTACAGCCACTGTTAAATTTGTGATCTTTAAACACTGATATGCACAGGAAGAATTATCAAATACTATAATGTTGCCATTACTCTAAATGTTTCCATGCTATTATATGACTTGCTGGACAATTCATTTGTTGCCAGCACATGGGGTGAAAGTCTTGGTTAGTACTGTGTCCTAATTGAACTGGCTGTGTGTATAACTCATGGTGGAGTCCACATGATTGGGGTAAGTGGCGTATCAATACTGTATTGAAAATCTATCCCAAACTATTTTTTTTCATACAAAAACAGCCAATGTGTTATCTATTACACTGAGTGACCCAAAATGCACGCACAAAAGTTCCCAAGCATCAGCAATTTGCTGTTATCACCGGTCTCCGCGCATGCAATCTATGCATTGTCTTTGAATTGTGCTGCACTTTTGGTGGTACACATTGATATTGCCTGTCATATGGATGGTGTTCCTTTTACAGGAACAGTTGTTCCCCTGTCACTTGTAGTTTCCGAGGCAATCGTTGTTGTTCCTTTCCTGTTGTCGAGGTACTGTGGACCTATGGGACTGTGCGTTGATCTATACCTAATGTGGGTGGGCAGTTTGCATTCTCCTGGCCAACTGGCTGCAATACAGGAACAACTTCTCCAGTGGATTAGTGATAATGTCCTTCAATTTATAATCCAGAGGCCCTGACAAATGATCTGAGGACATGAGTTCAAATGTCACTGTGGCAGATGATTACATTTGAATTCAATAAAACAACCTGGAATTAAAATGTAGTCCATTGATGTCTATATGTCAATTGTTGTACAAACCTGTGTGTATCACTCATGTCCTTCAACTCCGGAAATCTGCTGTTTTTATCTGGTCTGGTCTACATGGAACTCCAAATGCAAAACAATGTGCTTGATTCTTAACTGCCCTTTGAAATGACCTTGCGAGTCATTCAGTTCAAGGGCAGTTAGGGATGGTTAGCCTGACAGGTGATTCTCAAATCCCATGAAAGAATGTGAAAAATACCCTAAAGCCGCTGATTCAATAATTAGATTACAGAATATTCTTCAGAAGGAAGGGGATGAGCCAAAAGTTGTGGCCCATATTGGAACTGACAAGAAAGGGCAGGTGAGGGCTGCAGTTCTAGAGGGTCATCTCTTCACTCTGAGACTGTGCCCTCGGCTCCTAGTGTCTCCTACCAGCGGGAGCATCTTCTTCACGTCCAATCTGTACAGGCCTCTCAGTATTCTGTAAGTGTCAATGAGATCCCCCCCTCATCCTTCCAAACTCCATCAAGTACAGATCCAGAGTTGTTAACTGCACCCCATTTAACAAGCCCTTCATCCCGTGATCATTTTTGTAAACCTGTTCTGAACCCCCTCCACAGCTAGCATATCCTTTCTCGGATACAGGGCCTAAAACTGCTCACAATATCCCAAATGCCGTCGAACCAGTGCCTTATACAGTCTTAGCTGTACATCTCTACTCTTGTATTTTAACCCCTTGCAAATGAATGCTAACATAACATTTGCCTTACCAACTGCCAAGTGGACCTGCATGTTAACTTTAAAAGAATCCTGAACTAGGGCTCCCAAGTTCTTCTGCGCTTCAGATTTCCGAAGTATTTCCCTGTGTCTACAGCATGGCTCAAAGATTGGTGTGGGAGAAATGGGTTTGAATTCATGGGACATTGATACCAGTACTGAGGAAGGACGGAGGTGTTCTGATGGGACAGACTCCACCTGAATCATGCTGGGACCAGAATCCTGGTGAATCATGTACTAGGATTGTGGATCAGGCTTTAAGTTAAATAGTGGTGGGTGTGGTGGGGGGAGTGATCAGCAGAGGCTATTAAAGTTACCAGAACCTGTGATAGGACAGATTGTATGGAAACAGTCACAAATCTAACTTCAGGCCCTGTAAGTAAGGAGACAACTATGAGAAGGGAGGCAGTCAATGCAGGACTGAGAGTGCTTCACTTAAATGCATGCAATAAATTAAATAGCATAAATGAGCTTCAGAGATAATGGGAACTGCAGATGCTGGAGAATTCCAAGATAATAAAATGTGAGGCTGGATGAACACAGCAGGCCAAGCAGCATCTCAGGAGCACAAAAGCTGACGTTTCGGGCCTAGACCCTTCATCTGATGAAGGGTCTAGGCCCGAAACGTCAGCTTTTGTGCTCCTGAGATGCTGCTTGGCCTGCTGTGTTCATCCAGCCTCACATTTTATTATCTCAGCATAAATGAGCTTGTCGTGCAGATTGAAATTGGCAGGTACTAGAGATGTGGCTGCAAGGGGATCAGGGCAAAAATAAATAGCCAAGGATATGCATCCTATCAAAAGGTGGGCAGAAGAGATGGGATTGTCTTATACAAGAGACGCAAGACTATTTTTCGAGATCTGAAAGGTAAAAGAGAGGCAAGAGTGCACATTGGACCATTAGAAAATGAGGCTGAAGAACAAGTAACGGGGAACAAATCCCTTAATATCTATTACATTTAAAACACGATTACTTATCTGTATAATTATGTGCATATGGACATGACGTTATAATCCCCTAAAGGATCGTCACTCGTATCAAACGTTCCCATTTTAAATAGCAAGCTTGGAATTAGCTTGCAAGAGGGACTTCTATCAGTACTTCACAAGATGTTCCTGATCAAAACTATCTCTGTGAAGGGAAGAATACATTCTTGTTTCTTCTTAACAGGATCCTAGTATGTGAATTTTATTAGATGATTTTATGTACGTGGTTGCTATGAGCACAAAGATTATGATTCTGACAGTGTAAATTACTGCCCATACTAGCAATCTTCCTAAACCATTCATATGACAACTGAAAACCACATTTAATGTTAACTCTATCCATGCCAGCCCTAACAACTCACTGAGAAAAATACCCCCTAATTTATGCCCTGTAATGGTGACACCCAAATGTAAAATATTGCCAGTGGAAATAAGCCCCAGTTTGTCCAATATATCTGTAATAAACAAGCCACTCATTTTGAGTATCAGCCTTGGAAATCTCCTTTGAAATACCCTCAATGCACTTATATTTTTCCTTAAGAAAGGAGACGATTGCACACAGTATTTGAGATATGTTCTCACCAATGTCCTGTATAACTGAATCTTAAACTGCTTCCTTCGCATTCAATTTCCCCCCTAATAGGGAGGATCCTATTTTTTGGAAAATAGGAAACCCTTTTTGCTTGTGTGCTGTACCTGCATGCCTTCTCTGTAATGACTTATGCAGGAGAATGCCTAGATCTCCCTACACCTTAGAATTCCACAGTTGCTATCTGTTTATTCAATACTTTGCTTTTTCAATCTTCCTGTCAAAGTGAACAACTTCACTTTACACTGCCAGATTATTTATTACTCAACCTATCTATATCCATCTGCAAACTCCTTATGCCCTCCTGTCCATATACTTTCCTATTTTTCTCGGCATCATCTGTGAACTTAGGTATTACGTCTTTCTTCATTCAGGTCATTGATGTAAATCGTCAGAAATTGAGAGCCAGCAAGCACCCACAAATTCCAGTTATCACAACCTGCCAATCAGACAAAGGCCTATTCAGACATGCTTTCTCTTTTGTGCCAGGCAACCAATCTTCTATCCGTGGTAATCTAGTAGCCCCCACACCATGAGTTTTATTTTCCAAAATAACCTTTCATGTAGCACCTTAAAAAGTGCTTTCTGGAAATCCAAGTGCAATATGTTTCCAGACCCTCCTTTATCCACAAGACAATTTACTGCTTCCAATACTGTCCACTAAATTGGTTAGACATGATTTCCCTTTGACAAAACCACATTTACTCTTTCCAGTCACCTGGAGATTTTCTGAGTGCACAGTCATAATCTCTTTCATGATCAATCTTTCTCCACAACGGATAGCAAGCTAACTGGCTCATAGCTCCCTATTTCCTACCTCCCTACCTTCATGCCTGAAAGAGTTACATCTTCCACTTTCAGAGGCTGAGCGAACTTTGGAAAATGAACACCAGCCCATCCGCGAGTTCATTCATCATCCCTTTTAAGTCTTTAGAATGAAGTCCCTCAGGTCCCAGAGAAATTGTCAGCCCATGTTCAATCAGTTTGCTCAGTATCGACTCCTTCGTGATTGTAATTTCACTGAGCTCATCCTTCCAGTCTACCTACTGATTTACAGCTGTTTCTGGAATGATTTACATATCTTGTATAATGGATACAAAAGCAAAATTTTGTTCATTTCATGAAGCAGTCGGCTTAACAGTGGTGTTGGGGAAATTTTCCAAAACTTTTTAAAAAATTAAACTTAAATTTTTAAAACATTTAAAAATCTGGAAGAATATTAATGATCAGTCAGACAAGGACATTCTATTTAAGGAGAGTCATCAAGGATTATTGAGGACAAATCTTGTTTGACTAAATTTATGTTTTTTTGTGAATTAAGAGAAGAATGAATAAGGATAATACAATTGATCTTGTGGGATATATAAGGTGCTTGATAAAGTATTTCATATTGGGCTTATTTGCAAAACTGAACCCCACAGGTTATAGAGGCAAACACAGACATTACTGCAACATTAGCTAAAGGTTAAAAACAGGGTATTGTGTTGAGTAGTTGTGTTAGAGACTGAGGGAAGAAATACAGCTGTGTTTCTCAAGATTCGGAACTAGAATTCCTGCTTTCGAGATATGCTGATGCTTAGATTTGGAGGTGCTGAGCACAATTTCAATATTTTCAGATGACAACAAAGCTTAAAGGTTAGTTGAACAATGAGGAAGATATTTAAGGAAGACGTAGTTAGAGCTGATTTGCCATGGACAAATCATACCTGACAAACAGCTTGGCAGAACTTTGGGGTGGCACAGTGGGGCTCAGTGGTTAGCACTGCTGTCTCACAGTGCCAGGGACCCGGGTTCAATTCCACTCTCGGGCGACTGTTTGCGTGGAGTTTGTACATTCTCCTCGTGTCTGCGTGGCTTTCTTCCCACAGTCAAAGATGTGCAGGCTAGGTGGATTGGCCATGCTAAATTGCCCATTACGTCCAGGGATGTTCAGGCTAGACATGGGGAAATGCAGGAATAGGGGAGTGAATCAGGGTGTGATGCTCTTCATAGGGGTGGCATGGACTTGTCAGGCTGAATGGCCTGTTTCCACACTGTAGAGATTCAATGATGATCCATGGACACAGAATAAATTCAAAATAGAGAAGCGTGAGATGCCGTATTTTGCGAGAAGGAATGAGAGACGGCAGAAACTAAAAGCTACAGTTTTAAAGGGAATGCAAGAGAGATCTGAATGTGCTTGAAGACAATCTTTGAAGTTGGCAAGGCAGATTGGCAAAGCAGTTAGTGGAGGTAAAGGGAGTCAGTGCCTTATAAACGGTGGTATTGAACACGACAACTAGGAAGTTACACTAAACTTATAAAAGAACTGGAACAGTTACCCGAGGCAAGAAATTTATGAATGGTTGACAATTCACGATTGATAGTTAACAGGAAGGGCCACTGATGCCTCTTGGAGTACTATTTGATTGCTGATGACCCAATGAAGTACCTACGAATGCTTAGCTCTTGAGAGTTATTTTGGGGAGTCCCAAGCCAGGAGTGACGGTCTCAGGGTAAGGGACCAAGTGTTTAGGGCTGAGACAAAGAGAAACGTCATCACCCAGGGGCTGTCAACATTGATTGAATTCAAGACTGCGGTTAATGCAGTCTTAGATACGCAAGGAATCAAGGGATACAGGGAATTGAGCACGGAAGTGGGGTTGATGTGATAAGATCAGCCATGATGTTACTGAGCGTGGAGTAGACCAAAAGACTAAATGATCTACTCTGCCTCCTATTTGCTCTCCCCTCAGTTTCTGTCTGCAAGAAAGGTAAAGTAAAGCTAGGTCAGATGCCTGCAGAAACAGCAGCCCAACATGAATATCTGCTAAAATCATGGTATTGATTCTCAGGAAAATAACCTGAGGAATATTTGCAGAGAGTTATGGAATACGTTAGCATAGCAAGAGGCCACTCAGCCCATTGAGTTCTCGCCAATTCTTTTGAAAATAATCCAGTTAGTTCCGCTTCTCATCTTTTCCCAAAACTGAACACACTGTATCCAGAGATAATGGGAACTGCAGATGCTGGAGAATCCGAGATAACAAAGTGTGGAGCTGGATGAACACAGCAGGCCAAGCAGCATCTTAGGAGCAGAAAAGCGGATGTTTCGGGCCTAAAAGGGTCTAGGCCCAAAATGGCAGCTTTTCTGCTCCTCTGATGCTGCTTGGCCTGCTGTGTTCATCCAGCTCTACACTGTATCCAGCTGAGGCTGAAGCTGCGGATTTAGTTTTAGCAAAAAAGTATAATTTTTAGACTATAACCCCTTTCCTAATATATATAACTTCCAAATATATATAACTATAACCCCTACTAACGAAATGTATCATCTTGATTATTTTAACATTTTTGTTTACTTGTCCATGTTTGACTAAATTTATACTGTATTTTTTGAGGTAACAGAAGGATGGATGAAGAAAACTTAATTAGTTTATTGTGTAAGTGTAAGGTGTTCGATAAAGTACCACATATTTAAGCTCGTTTGAAAACTGATACACATGGATGATAGAGGCAGCCAGAGCCACGAATACATTGTCAGTTAAGGGTTAGAAAATAAGGTGTTGTGGTGCTCACTGTTTTGTAGGCTGGAGAGAAAAATACAGTGGTGATCCTCAAGGTTCATTATGAGTCTCGCTGCTTTTGAGACAGATGAATGATTTAGATTTGGCGTTGCGGGGCTCAATTGGGAAGAGGGCTGAGTATCACCTGCAATTTTTTAAGCCTCACTGATTCCCCATGAGTTATCCGTTGCATTCTTGAACTTATTTACCCGGCTGTGATAAAGGAATGGTGACATATTTCCAATTCAGAATGGTATGTGACTTGGAAGAACTCACTCTCCAATGCACTTATTCTTCTATTCTTTTAGGTAATTGCCAGTTTGGCTAGTTGTTGCTGTGCATTTGCTCAATATTACATTATGACCCATATTCATTGTGAAATAAATATTGGCAGCATATGAATATTAGTCTGCAATGCCAACACAACCAAAGCAGAAGACTGCAGAAGGTACACATTGCAACTACAGTGCGTCTAGAGTGGAGGACGTACATGTTGAAGTCTATTGGTGTGGCGCCAATGGTGTCAGGTTTCCAGAGTTTTTGTGGGAGCTACAATGGTCGAAGCAAGTGGGGAGTATTCCACCACAGAGATAGTCGGAACTGCCGATGCTGGAGTCAGAGGTAACACTGTGTGGAGCTGGAGGAACACAGCAGGCCAGGTAGCATCAGAGGAGCAGGAAAGCTGATGTTTCAGGTCAGGACCCTTCTTAAGAAATGGGGATGGTGAAGGGATCTGTGAAATAAATAGAGAGATGGGGTGGGGGAGACTGGCGAAAGTAGGTGGGATGGTGGTAGTTGAGTGCAGGTAGGCAGTGAGGGGATTGGTCAGTGAGATGGGAAGGGCAGATAGGTGGGAGCGAAGATGAACAGGATAGTGTCAGGTCAAGAAGGTGCGATGAGCGGAAGGGTTGGGCATGGGATGAGGTTGGTTGTAGGTGGGGAGATTTCAGAACTGACCATTTCTGTAGAGAAAACACCACAGCCTCTCGATGGTATAAACATTTTGGAGTGTCAGAAGGTGAATCACTCCCTGCAGAACTGCTTGCCTCTGATGTTTTTATGTGGCTGAAGTATTTATGTCGCTTATTCTTTTTGAGTAATGGTGATTCCCAGAAAGTTAATGAGGGAGCAGCAATAAAAATGCTGTTGGATGTCTAGAGTAGGTGGTTAGCCTTTCCCACTCTACTAGTCATAGTCATTATTTAACATATCTGTTCTGGACATTACTTGCTGAAGCCTGCATATTGAGTCTTGCACAGACTGTTTCATCATCTGAGGAGATGTAACTGACACTGAACATTGTGCAGTTATAAGTGACCTCCCCACTTCTGACCTTATGATGAAGCAGCTGAAGATGGTTGGACCTAGGACACTACCCTGAAGAACTGAGGCTCTTGTGGTTTAATTGTAGTTGTGACCTCTGAACCAGGAGACCAGGATTGAAATCCCACCTGCTCCAAAAGTATGTAATTGCGCGTCTGAACAAGTCTCTGAACAAGCTGGTCATAAAATACGCTGAGGAATTCCTTCAGAAAGCCCCTAATTTTGGACTAGCTCATAACTGAATAAGTCTTTTCTACAACTACCCTACCAACCCTTTTCATAATCCACATGGTGCCTACACCTGGAAAAAGTAGATTTATTCCCGTTCTTAGATATGAATTCTTTTTTTTCAAATATTGTGCTTCCCGCTACACATTCGGGGAGTCTGTCATGGTGAAAGTCAACATTTCCAAAAGCTCATCTCTCATGGTTCTGTGGCTTACCCAGGGATAAGGTTGTATCACAGCTTTAATAAGAGGAATAATATTCCTCTTATTAATGTTGGCATCCTGTAATATGCTTGGATTAACTGAGTGCTAAGGGAGGCCTGCACTCTTAGCAGTGCCACCTTTAGGTGAGTTGTTAATGCCGTCTCAGAAAAATGTAGAAGACCCCATGATTGTATGTTTGACAAGGAGTTAACCCTGGTGTCATGGCCCAATATATAACCCCAATCAAAACCATGAAGGGATATTATCACATTGTGAGAGCTCACTGTGCAAAAGATTGGATACTGCATTAACTACGCTACATCAGTGACGATATTCTAAAAATCCACAATTGATTACATAACAGCTTTGCATGTCCTGTGGTTATGAAAGGTGCTATGTAAACATAAGCCTCTTCTATTTTTGACTGTCCACATGTTGTTGTGATGTGGGAATATTCCTCAGTTTAACATCTTGCTGGACTGTAACTTGCTTTGTAGGAACACAAGAAAGAGTAGGAATAATCTTTTGGAATCAGAGTGCAGCAATGCAGTAATTCTCTTTTGACAGCACCTTCCAAATCCGCAACCACTGTCATCAGGATGTGGGGCTGCTGGTGTTGGACTGGGGTGGACAGGTCAAAAGTCACCAAGTTATAGTTTCTGAAGAAGGGTCTAGACCCGAAACGTTAGCTTTCCTGCTCCTCTGTTGCTGCTTGGCCTGCTGTGTTCATCCAGCTCTACATCTTATTATACCAAGTTATAGTGCAGTCGGTTGATTTGCGAAGGCAAGCTTTCGGAGTGCTGTCTCTTCACGAAGGAGCACATCTCCAACAGTGTGTGTTTTCAAATAAACCTGTCGGACTATAACCTGGTGTCGTGTGATTTTTGACCTTTACCACCATAAAGCACAAGGGCAGCGGGTATATAGAAATACCACCGCCTGCAGGTTCCACCACGCAGCCACACTCTATCCTGACTTGGAAATATATCGCTGTTCCTTCCTCCATCACTGGATCCAAATCCTAGACTTTCTAACAGGATTGTGGATGTTCCTACAAATGAACTGCAGCAGTTCGTGAAGGCAGTTCACCACCTCCTTCTCAGGGGAAATCGGTGATGAGGAATAAATGCTAGTCTAGCGTGTGAAGCCCACATCCTGTAAAACAGATGCTGATAACACTAACCCTCACGGATGGATAGCTGGAAATGAAATTACCATTTTCAATGCCAATTAATGAACACTTAACACATCTGATTGACTTGTGGTTCATTCTGTTATCTTAGCAGAGGACTTAACCATTTAAAATAAACTCATTTAAAAACAGCCAAAAGTCATTTCTGGTCCTTACTGTATTAATAAATGCTATTTCAAATATTGAAGTGTAAAACAAAATAAGAAAAATTAATGGAATTAGTGTACCTAGAAAAGAACATTGTGAATTTTTTTGAGGCTTATTCTCTCAATGAGGTTTTACTGCTCACTGTACAAGAAATAACTGTTTCTGATTTTCACACCTGAACCCTCTAGTTTTGAGGAGGGCCTGGGGAGGGAGATTCCCTGTTGGGTGTTAACCAACTTCATTTCTACTTGCAAAATGTTTAGTAATAAATTATTTCATGTCTTGGCCTTGGAAAGTATCTTGCTGGTTATAAACATGCTGATCTACATAATCTCTAACTTTATGTTTCTGGTCTAGCCTCCACCTAGCACTACATGAATAGAGTTCCTGGAATGAAAGTCCAAGCTGGTGATTTTTGTAGAAATTTTGAATCGTTACAGCAGAGCTGGTTGATAAAGAGCCATCCAGCTTAATCCCACTTTCCTCCTCTTGATCCATTGTCCTGTCACTTACAGCCCTTCATGCACCATGATGGTTTCTCCTTTAACTATCCTTTCATCAACCAGTGAGCTTCAGATTCCTGAGTACTCTGAGTGAAAGACATTCACCTCAACTCCCTTCTTAGCCATTACTTCAAATTGATGAAAATCAAACAGAGATATCATGTATGCAGCATTTGGCAACAGACCAGCAAGTTTTCTTTCTGTGCACTTCGTGCATAATTCTCTGCGATTATATTCAATGCATTAGTTAATAAGAGAAAGTATGCCTTCTTCGACACTTTATCTACCTGCCTGATACTTTCAGCAATCTGTGGATGTACGTACCAAGATTCCTCTTCTCTACAGTTCTCAGCAGCTGAGCACAAATTATACATTGCCTCCCCTTATTTATCTTTCTCAAGTTCATTACATCGCATTTCTCCAGACATTTCTGTCCATCTGGCCAGCTCAATGATGTTTCTCGGTAGTCTACAGCTCTCTTCCTCACCCTCAACCATGTGGCTAATTTGTGTATCGTTCTTAATCAAACCCCTTACACTTATGTCCAAATCTTTGATATGTATGCCACAAAAAGAAAGGAACCCAGCACTGATCCATCCCAAACCCCCACTGGAAACGGAATTCCATGCACAAGTAAATAAACCATGGAGCATTTTCTTCCTGCCACTGCGCAAATCTTGCCTCTTTGACCTGGATCCTGTAAACCTTTACGTGCCTGACTGCAGGACTTTGTCAAAACACTTTGCTCAAATCAATTTAAGCTACATCAGACGTACTGCCCTCGCCAACCCGCCTTTTTAATCTCAAAACACAGTGAGGCATCATGTTCATTCAGCAAACACATACGGACTTTCCTTCATTTTCCCAATCCTTAGTGCATCTCCAAAGTTAGGCTGACTGACGAGCCACACAATCACTTGCTTGCTTTTTGAACAACGCTCTAACATTAGCTGGCCTGAATTCCCCAGCAACGTACCTGTAACCAGAGAGCTTTGGAACCTGACAGTCGGTGCAACTGTTGCTCCCATACTTCTCTTAGATATCATTCTGACTTGGCAATTCACTGACTTCTTCCTCTTTAAATGTAGTGTCTGTAATACTTAACTCTTTTGTGAAGGTAGAGGCAAAGCATTCATGTGGAAATTTGTTAACATCTATCAGTGCCATACTTAACTTATGGTTTTCCTCTTTCATTGATGCCCCTGAGTTATCTGTTTGCTCTTTATGTATTTCTAAAGTGCTAGGCTGTATACTCCTGGCCAGTGATATTTGAGGATTGGCTGGTTCTGCTATTGGACACAACACAAGGGGACATGCAGGCCAGGCAAGTAGGCTGACAGGTATTACTGGCTGAATTGGCATTGTGGAATCTCTGTTTGGCAGGAGTGGGGGGGGGGGGTGAGGGGGGGCATCAGAGCCCCTCCTTCAAGGCCATAGCCTTCCACTACCTCCCAGACTCTCAAACCTAGTCCCAATCTCCCCGTCAATCCACTAGACTTGCCTTGAGTCTAGCTTCAACAACTCTTTCGCATCAGGATCTGCCTAATCTGATCGGCTAACAGCTCTCCAAGGTGAGACATCCTGCCCAGTGCGGGGATGGGGGTGGATGAAGGAGGGGAGGGAGCGGTGCTGGGTATCTCACCCTGAGTCAATGCCCCTCTGAATGTAAAATAACAACAAAGCAATATGCTTTCTCACAATGACCTCCCAACAATCTTTTTAATTGGGTTGGGGGGAGGGGCTCTGCGGAGTAATGAATACATGGCCCTGTAAAACCCAGATAAAATTGCCATGCAATCAACGCTTGAAAATGAATATTTAACAGGTTTTATAAACAGAACTATATACAAGGGAAGGGAGGAGAGGACATTTCTTTAGGAACCTACAGGCTCAGGTTCCAGTTCACATGATCTGACATCACAATGACATAAATGGTTTTGAACAAGTTCAATAGCTATTCTTAGAGTAAAACCTTTACTGGACCCTTTCTTCCACATCTCCCCCTATGTTCATTTACAGTTCCACTTTTAGAAAACTAACAATTAACTCTTTACTTTTACTTCCTCAAAACTTGCCTCTCCTCTCCTGTGATCTTTCCTCCACTCCACCCCCACACAAGTCTAGTTCATCTCTAATAGTGTTCTGAGATCTGTCAGAGAACATAAAGCAATTGTATGCTATTTTGTTGTTGTCTGTGAAGCTGTATCTAGAGGGACAATGAGACAGCAGTTTCTCTGCAGGCAAGATTCCCAGAACATCATCAGAAAGTAAAAATGCATCACTGTCAATGAAAAAGCACACTTCTGGACAAGGATCTGTAAGGAGTTCCTGTATGGTGGTGTGACTGGTGAGCAATGACAAACTGATTGACTTCCCCGTGTATTTGTAAGCTTCTTTTTCAAAATATCATCTGCATTCTGTTGGTGATCGCCATCGTTAACAAAGATTTGTTTCTCCATACTAATTGTTTGTGAACTTAAACAAAGGTTTTGTTCTCTCTCTCAAGAGTGTCTTACAAGCATATGGTCATCGTTCTTTAGAGCAGAAGGTGCCTCTCAGCTAATAGACACAGTGATCCTGGGGTTTTGAATATTTCTGTGAAAGAGAAATGTTTTCCTCCATTAGTGTGCCTCTTTGTTACATCAGTTGTGTGAAGACATTGGCTGTCTCTTCATACGATCAATAGAATCCATACTATTATTTTTCAGCCTCCCAGAGCTTTAAAAATATGTGTGACTGCCCATAGCTTCGCTTTCGGGTTAGTAGGCCCTACTGTGATAATTAGATAGAACAGAGAGAGAGCACGAGCCAAAGGTCAGCCCCTCAAAGGAGATTCCTCAACACCAACTTACTCTCTAGTAGGTAGTCTGGTAGTTAGACAGCTCCAGTTCTTGTTGAAATTTGATCTGCTCACACTCCTTTGAATGCCTGACTTTAACCTTCACAAAGGCATTCTGAATCTCTAAAATCTTTATAGTTTGGTCCTCTTTCTCTTTGCTGAGAGAAGGCTTCAGTGCTTCCATCAGTTGCTGATGGGACTTTTCTATTCATTTTGGGGACATAGGCATCACTGGCTGGGCCAACATTTCTTGCCTATCCCTAGGTGACATTGAGAAGGTGGTGGTGAGCTGCCTTCTTGAACCATTGCAGTTGGTTGACCCAAAATACTATTAGGGAAGGAATTCCAGGATTTTGACCCAGCGACAGTGAAGGAATGATGATATATTTCCAAGTCAGGATGGTGAATGACTTGGAAGCGAACTTGGGGGTGGTGGTGTCCCCATATGTCTGATGCCCTTGTCCTTCTAGATGGAAGTGGTTGTGGGTTCAGAAAGATCTTTGGTGAATATTTTCAAACTTTTGTTGGCTTTCTTGCAGATTAACAAATGTAAACATTGATATATTGGCATTTCCAATGTGGTTAAGTAGGAATGACTTCTCCCCTTACTGGCCACTAGCTTCCCACAAATTTGTAGCCTTCTGGTTAACAAAGTATAAGGATAAATCAGAAGCCCCACAGAAATATTCTGATCTTTCAAATAAAACATCAGCTTTGCTAGCAAAGTTCAGCATGTTGGTGAAGTATATCAATACTGATAATGCAATATCTTCTTTAGACTGTGAATGTTCTGATTAGGCTTTATCCTACACTTACACCCACCCCCACCCCCACCCATTACAATGCCACCATAAATGAGCTCTTTCTTCCAGGATCCAGATTAGCAATTATCTGCAATGTGACATAGATCCTAAGGTTTCCAATTTCGCTTTGCCATTTGCGTAATGGGATTTTGCCCTAAATTGAAATAGAGATCAAAGACTGTAATTACATCATCACATGTTGCAGCTCCTTTTGCTATGCCTTGTCCAGCGAGAATGGCATCAGCACTGCCACTGATCATGTACAACACCGCATTGATGGTCACGATGTTCCTTTCATTGATGTCAGAAGCAATGCAGTTTCTGTTAATCTGTTGATACCATTGGATTCAATAGATGGTCTGGTCAGGTCCTCGGCACCTTCTGGGGGGGGGGGGGTCTCCAAAAGGCAAAGCTATTTGCATCATTGACATCTTTGTTATGTGGCATAAAGCATCCGAAGTGCATTTATTCCTTCCTGCCTTTTTCACATGTGCATTTTCCCTTTTTGGTAATTTACTGATCTATAGTAATTTATTACTCATTGTGGCCAATTGATAGTTTTCTTGTTGCTTACAGTTTTGTCTTTGCGTGGGCTCTCCCTCTCCATGGTTTGGGCCTTTAAGTCTGTCATTTGCTGATTTGGTGGGTGTCTCCTGCAAAAATTTAATCACCTATTCCCGATTCCTCCCCTTCCGCCGCATCTGCTCCCAGGATGAGGCATTCCACTCCCGCACATCCCAGATGTCCACGTTTTTCAAGGACCGCAACTTTCCTCCCGCAGTGGTCGAGAACGCCCTTGACTGCGTCTCCCGCATTTCCCGCAACACATCCCTCACACCCCGCCCCTGCCACAACTGCCCCCAGAGGATCCCCCTCATTCTCACATACGACCCCACCAACTTCCGGATACAACGTATCACCCTCCGACACTTCCGCCATCTACTATCCGACCCCACCACCCAAGCCATTTTTCCATCCCCACCCTTGTCTGCCTTCCGGAGAGACCATTCTCTCTGTGACTCCCTTGTCCGCTCCACACTCCCCTCCAACCCCACCACACCCGGCACCTTCCCCTGCAACCACAGGAAGTGCTACACTTGTCCCCACGCCTCCTCCCTCACCCCTATCCCAGGCCCCAAGATGACCTTCCATGTCAAGCAGATGTTCACCTGCACATCTGCCAATGTGGTATATTGTATCCATTGCACCCAGTGTGGCTTCCTCTACTTTGGGGAAACCAAGCGGAGGCTTGGGGACCGCTTTGCAGAACACCTCCGCTCGGTTCGCAGCAAACAACTGCACCTCCCAGTCGCGAACCATTTCAACTCTCCCTCCCATTCTTTAGATGACATGTCCATCTTGGGCCTCCTGCAGTGCCACAATGATGCCACCTGAAGGTTGCAGGAACAGCAACTCATATTCCGCTTGGGAACCCTGCAGCCCAATGGTATCAATGTGGACTTCTCAAGCTTCAAAATCTCCCCTTGCCCCACTGCATCACAAAACCAGCCCAGCTCTTCCCTTCCCCCCACCGTATCCCAAAACCAGCCCAGCCTGTCTCTGCTTCCCAAACCTGTTCTTTCTCTCACCCATCCCTTCCTCCCACCTCAAGCCGCACCTCCATTTCCCACCTACCACCTCATCCCACCTCCTTGACCTGTCCATCTTCCTTGGACTGACCTATCCCCTCCCTACCTCCCCACCTATACTTGCCTCTCTACCTATCTTCTTTTCTCTCCATCTTCGGTCCGCCTGCCCCTTTCTCCCTATTTATTCCAGTTCCCTCTCCCCATCCCCCTCTCTGATGAAGGGTCTAGGCCCGAAACGTCAGCTTTTGTGCTCCTGAGATGCTGCTTGGTCTGCTGTGTTCATCCAGCTCCACACTTTATTATCAGGGCCTCTTTCTGTCACCCAACCAAGATAAAGAGAGGGCAGGAAGGGGGAATACATCTTGCAAAGACGCCTCTCCATGAATATGTTACCACTGCCATTTTTAAACTTCCTGCCTGGCAGCGAATACCCTTTCCCTGATCCCCTCCCTTCAAACTCCTCCTGCTCTCTAAACCTCCCAATCCCTCCTCATCTGAAGACTCAGTCTGAGCTGGCTGCAGAGATCATGTTCTCTTTATGCTGAGGCCTACCTGCAGTGCCAACAGCGCCCACTACTGGGCATCACTGGGTCAGTAAGAGCTGCCAGCCAATGTAATGGAGCTGCAGCTCATGGGGACAGCACCACCTCCCATTGGGGGAAAGAGACAGCAAAAGTCCCATCCTCACTTCCTTAAAGCTACCATGTGGAGTGATTTTGTGAGATAAGAATGCAGTCCATTTCTATCTCTTGACTTCTTTCTGGTTTCGGCATCCAACCCTGCGTACCATATAAAATCTGGGAATAGTTAACCCAAACCTAACTGGAGATTAAACCTTTCAGGAATGGTTCCTGACTCAATCGTGCACCTACAGTGCATTGAAAATTTTAGCAAAGATCTGTAGCTTGGTTGTGGATGAGGTTGTTGACTTGCTCACTGAGCTGGCTTATTCTTGTCCAGGTGTTTCATCACCATGCTAGGTGATATCATCAGTGGAGCCTCTGATGAAGCGATGTTATTCTACTCCGCTTGGAATTTATGCTGTGTGGTCTGTAATGGTGTGTTGTGTCATTTCCGGTTTTGATCCGTATGGGATTGTATATGCGGTCCAATTCTGTGTGTTTGCTGATTACATTACAGGTGGAGAACCATGCCTCTAGGAACTCCCATGCATGTCTATGTTTGTCTTGGGTTACTGTGGCTACCTTGTCCCACCTGGCATGGTGAACCAGAACAAGCCAGCTCAATGAGCAAGTCAACAACCTCACCTACAATACATTTTGTTACTGAGCTAGTGAGCGCAGACCCGATAGTTAAAGTTTATTAATTTTCACTTAAGATAAGCTAACATAACATGTCTTTGCAGATGCTTATATTTAAAACGACACAAAAATATATTTTGTGGTATCCGAAAAGACAAAATGAAAGGAGAGAAAGGAAAGGTCTCAAGGAGGAGGAAGGAGTGGTTAGGTGTTAAAAAGTGATAAGGATCAATCAGTATTAAGGTGGAAGAGAGACATGAAGTTAAACAGAAAGTGGCTTTTGATGTGTGTAGAAATTCACCAATGGAGTGAAAGTCAGTTAAGAATCCTTGACACAGTTAATATAGACCTGCATCTTATTTATCATCTAACCTGGCTTGAGGAACAACATTTACTTAAGGTGTGGTTGCCCAATTGCAGACACTAGCCAATTATGTTACTCAGTGACTGGAAGAACGTTCACAAAAGCCATTTTACCCTGAAACTAGCTGAGTTATTCTCAAGAGGACATCTCCCTGCAGGTGATGCTAAAAGCCTCAATCCATGCACCAGCCCTGCGTTGACAGGCTCCAAGCCACCAGCCAATTGCAAGCTGAAGAATAATCAAACAAAGTATTTGGAGTCAATTGCTCGGCCCAGCCATTGGGAAACCCATCAGCCCTGGATCTTGATCTGATAACACCACAAATATAAAGTTCTCCTCCTCCGCTTCAAATTCCTTCATAGTATCAACTCAACCCCATCTCCGTAACATTCCCACCCCTGTAACCATCCCATCTCTGTAA